>NC_057861.1:33375000-33740000 GCF_019393635.1 Dromiciops gliroides | reverse complement strand
AAAGCATAGAAGTGAAAAAAATCTTGCTCCCACCTAGGTAAACACAGCCCCCCTGAGTATTTCAGCCTGCCTCAGTGGACTTTCATTCTGGTCCCTCCCTCTCTCATTCTCTCTCTGTAAATCTCTTTCAAGAATCCACCCCTACCTGGTTTTACTCTATCCCTTATTTAGTTAAAAATCTTCGAGGACCTGAGTTCAAATCTGGCCTCAGACACTTGACACTTGCTAGCTGTGTGACCCTGGGCAAGTCACTTAACCCCCATTGTCCCACAAAAACAGAAAAACAAAGACTCTTCCCCCTAGCCATAGGCATGAAAGACAACAACTGCCTTTTATTATTATTCTCTCTTTTTTTTTTTCATGATGTACGCTTTGAAATTTAGGTGATGTATCCATTTGGAACTTTTTGTGGTATAGGGTATAAGATACTAGTATAAGCTCCTTTTCTGCCAAACCTTCTGCTGCACCCGACAATAGCCGTGATACTTCTTAGTACTCTCTCCTCCCTTTGCTTCTTTCTCTCATTTGATAGCTCCTTTTCATCTCTGCATTCTCCAAATAAGAACTTGTTGCAAAGAACTCTATTAATACTAGATTAACAGTGGAGGTAGCTAGGTGGCACAGTGGATAAAGCACTGGCCTTGGATTCAGGAGGACCTGAGTTCAAATCCGGCCTCAGACACTTGACACTTAATAGCTGTGTGGTCCTGGGCAAGTCACTTAACCCCCATTGCCCAACAAAACAAAAAATACTAGATTGGTAGCACTGGAATAACACTTGGTGACAGTTTGGTGGTGGTATTATTATGATGTTAGCCCACGGTAAGGTTCTTTTTTTAATTTTTTTTGGAGACATTCTGATTTAATTACAACATAAATAAATATATACAGATGCCGACAGGGCTGTGGAGTTTGGCCTGCACTCAAGTGCTGCCTCTGCTTTGTGTTTTTTTCAATGGCTCCTCTCTCCCTTGGGTCCTTTCCATCTTGGGGTGGGGGTTGGGAGAGGTGGAAAGAAGGGTTACTGAGGAACCTAATAGAGTTTATTCTTCATATCCACCACACTCCTGGAGGAATGGAATAGGGGAAGGGGATCAAAGAGCCAGTCCTTGAACAACACCCAACTCTCTCCCATTCACCACTGATCACCACTGGTCATCAGCTGCGCTGGATATTTCCTATCTGAGAAGGGTCCCTTCTGTGTGGTAAAGGAGGCTGTGTCTGTCAACACACACACACACACACACACACACACACACACACACACACACACACACACTTGCCTGTTGATCTTCTTCGTGTCCTTCAAAGCCAAATCTGCCATGAAGCCTAAGCTCCCCCCACCCAGACCTGATCCCTCAGTCTCTTATTGCATTCCTACATCTCTCCTCTGCCTTTTGTTATATTATAGTTGCTCCTGTATCTTATTCCCCTGCTATTTAGCCTCCTGGGGCTAGAGAGTCTTTTTTTCCCCCCTAATCTCTGTATCCCTAGTATACAGACATATACATCTCTGGAATCTTTTCCCATCTCTCTATTCTCCATCCTACTTCAGGCAAAATGCAAACCTATGTTTTCCTAACTCGAAATCCAGGCCAACTTACTTTTTGCTCAGGCTGCTTCCTAATTGGTCTTTCTGCCTCAAGTCTCTCCCCTCTCCTATTCATCCTCCATGCAGAGGTCATTTGCCTAAATCACAGATCTGACTAAAGCATGGCCTACTGCTCAATAACTCTCAGCAGCTCCCTATTACCTGTAGGACCCAATGTAAGTTCATCTGGCATTTAAAGACTTTTACAACCCAGCTTCAGCCTACCCTTCTGGCTTAGTATTACTCCCATTCAGCAAACCAAAGTTAATTCACACTGGCCTATTTGTTCTTCACACGTGACATCTCATTTCCCCTCTCCGTGCTTTTACATGTAAGGTATGCCCTCCTGACCTTTGTTTCTTAGACATCTTTTCAAATTTCAGCTCAGGGGCCAATTCTTTTTCTTCCCCTCCCCTCCCCCGCCCCCCACCGCCGCCCAGGGCAATGAGGGTTAAGTGACTTGCCCAGGGTCACACAGCTAGTAAGTGCTAAGGGTCTGAGTCTGGATTTGAACTCATGTCCTCCTGAATCCAGGGCTGGTACTTTATCTACTGTGCCACCTAGCTGCCCCCAGGAGCCTGTTCTTACATGAGGATCCTTTCCTAACCCACCATGTGCAGAGCTGTCGAGGTCCCCCTCCCCAAATACCTATGACGTGTTTTATATACTTATATGTACATATCTCTCCTCTGATAAAATACCAATTCCTTGAGGGAAGTGTCTATTCGCAGGCCCAGGACCCAGCCTAGTGGCTGGCACACTTTTAATAGATACTCACAGATTAGTCCTATCATAGGAATTCTTCCTAAAAAGTGGATCTCGGGGCAGCTAGGTGGTACAGTGGATAGAGTACCAGCCCTGGATTCAGGAGGACCTGAGTTCAAATCCGGCCTCAAACACTTAACACTAGCTGCGTGACCCTAGGCAAGTCACTTAACCCCAATTGCCTCACCAAAAAAAAAAAAAGAAGAAAAAGAAAAAAAGAGAGGGAAAAAAAAGTGGATCTCCCTCCCCCTCACAAGCCCTTGCTGCCTCTTTCCTGGGCCGAAGGAGAAAGCAACTGTCACACGTACCGAATTTCCTGCATGGGCTCAGGGTTTACTTCAATGCTTTCCCCAAAAAACACCGGGTGCAGCCTGGGTCTCATCTCCAGCCCCGCAGAGTCCTGGAGGAGGTGAGGAGCCTGTAGGGAAAAGGACATGCTCACATTTAGTTGGTTACACAGACCCCAGCACCCCCCCCCCGGGGGGGGGATACCCACCCTAGAGGAGCAGAAGGTGGGGGGGATTTAGGATGAGATGGAACCTCAGAAGGCAGGGAGTCGGAGGCCAAAGTTACAGACACTGAAACCAAAGCCCAGACAGGATGAATGGATGGGAGCTGGGATTCTGAGCCTGACATAGGGCCCAATCCTTGAAACTTATAGGCGAGGCTGAAGAGGATGACCCAGGTCACCCAGCTGTTCCCTTCCTTGCTCTAGAAACAGCATTCTACGTCTACAAGGAGCGGAGGGACAGGGGTGGACCTTGGCCCATCAGTCAGTATCCTAGCGACTCAGGGACCATCTCAGCTCCCAGCAAGACACACTCCTGCCTGGAGGTAAGATACCCTCAAGGAAATGCTAGGGGCTCAGAGTCAAATCTCTGCAACCCCCGCTTCCAAACAATCCAGCATTTCTCAAGTGTCCATGTGCCTCTGTGCTAAGTGCTGGGTAACAATAAAAGTAACAACTAATACTTACATAGCACCTACTGTGTGCCAGGCTCTGTGCCAAGTCCTGGGCAATAACTTCTACAAAGCACCTACTGTGTGCCAAGAGCTGTGCTAAGTGCTAAGTAATTGTAAAAGTAATAACATATATATAACGCCCACTATGTGCCAGGCATTGTGCTAAGTGCTGGGTAATGATAAAAGTCATAACTAATATATACAAAGCACCTACTATGTGCCAGATATTGTGCTAAGTGCTAGGTAATAACTGACATTTTTATATAGCACCTACTATGTGCCAGGCTATGTGCCAATTACTAGGTAAAAATAACTTTTACTTCAAGTCTACTATGTGCCAAGTACTATGCTAAGTTCTGGGTAATAACAATAACTAGCATTTTACGTAGCACCTACTATGTGCCGAGCTGGGCTGAGTAATTGCAAAAGTAATAACTAACATATACATAACGCCCACTATGTGCCAGGCATTGTGCTATGTGCTGGGTAATGATAAAAGTCACAACTAACATATACAAAGTGCCTACTATGTGCCAGGCTCTCTGCCAAGTCCTAGGCAAATAGCACCTACTATGTGCCAGATGTTGTGCCAAGTGCTAGGTAATAACTAACATTTTTATATAGCACCTACTATGTGCCAGGCTATGTGCCAAGTGCTGGGTAATAACAACAATAATATTTTTTTACATAGGACCTACTATGCACCAGGTGCTGGTCTAAATGTTGAATATTACCAGAATAACCCTTGCCATTCAAGAGCTTCCTTTCGGGGGGAACCTAAGTCTACATGCCAAGATTCCTGCTTTCTAGGGTCCCTGACACAGAGATGCCCCACCCTGGACTTGTGCTCAGGTTGAAGTCAATAAATCAGCTGTACCAGGTGGCCTTAGTCTAGACCCTTGGAGCCTATGAATTTTTCACTGCCCAGAAAGGTGAACCAGCCTCCTCACCCAAGGCAAGGAGGGACGTGTGCTTCAGCTGGAGATTAAACATGATGCTTAATGAGAGTGTGTTGCTTTCCCCACATTTCCGTCTTTGTAGTCATTGGATAGACTGATTTCACAGTTGTTTATTTCCCTCTACATTAGAGGATTATATAGTTCTAGACCCAGAAGCCATCTAGTCCAATCCTGTCTTTTCAGAGGAGGAAACTGAGGCAAACAGGGTGAAGTGACTTGCCCAGGATCACACAGCTGGTTAGTGTAGGAGGCTGGATTTGAACTCAGGTCTTCCTGACTCCAGGCCTGGTGTCCTATCCACAGCAAGCACCACCTAGCTGCCGCTATAGCTACAAACACAAGATCAAAACTAGATGCCTGCTCTCAAAGAGCTTACATTCTTCTAGAGTGAGACAAGCTAGGCATAGACAGCATTTATTAAGTACTTACTATGTACTGGTCACTGTGCTAAGATAAGTAGGGCTGGATAATTTGAGGTGGGAGTCAGTAAGTCAGTCAACAAGCATTTTCGTGCCAGGCCAGGTCTACTATGTAGATTAGGAAAGGCTGAGAGTAGAATTCAGAGGTGGTGGGGCCTACCTGAAATGAATCCCCACTAGAACATGTCTGCCTCTGCTCTCAAAGTCTCCCAAGGAAGGGACCCCATAACCTCTCCTGCCAGCTCATTCTCCACTTAGCCAGCTTTCTTCTTTAGAGGGTGGCACCCCCAAGCACGTGCTAAGCCTTGAAGGGAACTGGGGTTGAGGAGGGAAAGCAGCCAGAGGATCACTGCCTGTGTGACCACGTAACCACAGGCAAGCCTATCAGGGAGGCCTTGGCTGGAGTCTATGATCCTAAATCACTTAAACTCTACAAATTGGCCCAATCTGTGATCCATTTTCTCCCTATTCATGAGATACTCCCTGCTAAGCCTTAAGGCTCTTTGAGAAGACAGCTCCCTGAGCTCTCCTAAATAAATAGCTTCCTGGGACAGCTAGGTGGCGCAGTGGATAGAGCACTGGCCCTGGAGTCAGGAGGACCTGAGTTCAAATCCAGCCTCAGACACTTGACACTAGCTGTGTGACCCTGGGCGAGTCACTTAACCCCAATTACCTCACTAAAAAAAACCCCAAAAACCCAAAACAATAAACAGCTTCCCAGTTCTCCTGGTCTTTCTAAAGACCCTCTTCTCTGGGCTTACTCCTTTTCCCTTTCACCTAAAGACACACACACACACACACACACACACACACACACACTGATGGATGAAACCCAGATGCTCCCTGCTTTCAGGTAAGGGAATAAAATGAGGGAGGAAGACGGGCCAAGTTCTCTCTCTGTGTAACTCAAGAAGGGAATGGTAAATGAGAAGAAGCAGGTGCCCAGATCAACAAGGGAATCACCATCAGGCTGGGAGATGGCTTCTCCCCCTCCAGAAGTCCAGAAGACCTCCAGGCACCATGACAGTCTCCCCAAGTAATCACAGCTTTAGCTCATGGGAGGTGCCTGTGTGTGTGAACCTTCAATAGTTCCCTGTTGTCCCTGATATCAATGACAAAAACCTCAGCCTGGCATTTAAAGTGCTCCAGTCTGGCTCCCCCCAACCTTTCCTATCTTTACGACACATTATTCCCCTTCATGTACTCCATAGGCTGGTCAATCTGACCTTCTAGCTGTTCACTGGACGCTCCATGTCCTTCCTAGTGGCCCTTGCCACTGGCAGCACTCCCCCCCCCCATGTCTGGAAGGTTCTCCTGCCTCACCTCTGCCTAGCGTGAGGTGAGTCCTCCTTTCTCCCTCCTCCCAATTATCTCTCTTGAAGTTACTTTGTATTTACTCAATTGTGGACCTGTTGTATCTCTTCTGTTGAAAATTAACTTCTTGGGGGCAGCTAGGTGGATAAAGCACAGGCCCTGGATTCAGAAGGACCTGAGTTTAAATCTGGCCTCAGACACTTGACACTTACTAGCTGTGTGACCCTGGACAAGTCACTTAACCCTCATTGCCCCAGAAAACAAAAAAGAAAAAGAAATTAAGTTTCTTGTGGGTAGGGGGGCAGCTTCATTCCTGTCTGTAACTCCAGTGCTCAGCATGATTCCTGCCAACATAGGACGTGCTTAATAAATGTTTATTGAATTAAACAGAGGACTCAAATTCAGACTGCTTTTCTTGGTTTACACTTGCCACAAATTAGCTGTGTGATCTTGGGTAAGTCACTCTCTCTGGGCCTCAGTTTTGCCATCTGAAAAATGGGGTGTTTGGACTAAGGTTCTCCTCAGCTCTAACATCCAAGGACTCTGTGATCCTTTATGCCAGCCTACTTAGCCAAAGCACCCGAATACCTTTAGTTATGTGGTCTGCCCCCTCAAGCAGGAGTCAGAACAATGAGTCTTAGAAGCAATCTGCAGGAGAGCTCCAAACTACGCTTCCCCCTTCCCTTTCCCCTTGAGCATTAGGTATGGGCACTGAAGGGGGATAGTTTGCTGGGTAGCAGGTTTTCACAGAAGCCCAGATTTTCAGAGCTGGGAGGCACCCAGAGCACACCTGATCCAACCCTTACCTACATAAACATCAGTTCTACACCATCCCCAACAAGCTGCCATCTAGCTTTTACTCAAAGATCTCCTATGAGCAGAGCCCACCCCCTCCCAAAACCGCCCATTCATTCCACATTGAACAGCTCGCACAGGGTCCTCAAGCCTAAACTTATCTCATTGCAACTTCCACCTGGTTCTGGCTCGTTCACATATCAGACCTTTAAATACCTGAAGGCAGCTATCACATCCAGCCAAGTCTTTTTTCCATGCTAAACACCAATCAACACTTTTCTTATGTGCCGGTTATATGCCACATAGGGCCACTAGGTGGCGCAGTGGATAGCACACTGAGCCTAGAGTCCAGGAAGACCTCTTCCTGAGTTCAAATCTGGCCTCAGACACTCTATGTGGCCCTTAGCAAGTCACTTAACCCCGTTTGCCTCAGTTTCCTCATCTGTAAAATGAGCTGGAGAAGGAAATGGCAAACCACTCCAGTATCTGCCAAAGAAACCCCACAACTGAGATGACTGAACCACAAAATATGATCATATAATAATAAAATTAGTGTTATAAATCTGATAATAAATTAAACAGATTACACATTAAAATATTATTAGCTAACAAAACTTGGTTTACAAAGCCCTGTCCACACATCATCGGTAATCCCAGGAGGTCCCCAGTTAGCAAGGCTAGAAGCTAATGCATAGAAAGGGCTGGGGTAGGCAGATGGCTCCAGAAGTCACCAAGTGCCTGGCAAACCATTTACACTAAGAGAAGGAAGGGAAGGACACAGCCCCCTCCCAGCCTGCCCTTCCAGAAGACAGATGACAACCGAGACCTTAAGAGGATGCTTGGGGAGACGCCGGCCCCAAGCTCTAAGTCCCACAGATATGGCCCTGCCCACCCCACGGGGCTCCTGCCAGCTCAGACGTCGGGCAAGGAAAACAGCTGTCACAGCCAAGAGAGGACACGGCTTGGCACCAAAAATGTAACTTTCCAGCCACAGTGGAACCGGGTACTTTAGCGAGCCCGGGCCACATTCCCATCAAATCCGTGTGGCTCAGGGGGTGCAGGCGAGGGGAGGTTTGGCCAGGCGGCTGCGGAGAACAAGGCAGAAGCCAACCCCAAAGGTCTAGCTCTTTAGGACTTAGAATTGGAAAGGACCCAAGAGCTCTGAACACCCAGCCTCCTCATGTTACAAATTAAGAGGCCCAGGGTGGTTTTGTGACTTAGCTAAAGTCACACAACTGGAATGGAGTCCAAGGATTCTTAACCTTTTCTGTGTCCTGGACTTCTTAGGCCATCCAGTGAAGCCCATGAACTCTCACTCAGAATCATGATATTAAATGCATAAAACAAAATCTACAGTATTACAAAGGAAACTAATTATATTGAAATCCAGTTATCAACATTTAAAAAAAAACCCAACAAAACAAGTTCCTTGGGGTAAAGCACCAGCCCTGGAGTCAAGAGGACCTGAGTTCAAATGTGGCCTCAGATAATTACTAGCTATGTGACCCTGGGCAAGTCACTTAACCCTTCCTCCCCTCCCCCCCACAAATAACAAACAAATAAGTGAATGGATAAATAATAAAATAAAATAAAAAAACAAGTTCCCAGATTAGGAACCTCTGATCTAGGCCAGGGCTTCTTAAACTTTTTCTGCTCATGACCCCTTTTTTCTGGATAAATTTTTACACAACCCTGGGTATATAGGTATATAAAATAGGTAGGAATAACCTTTTTTTTTTTTTTTTTTTTGGTGAGGCAATTGGGGTTAAGTGACTTGCTCAGGGTCACACAGCTAGTAAGTGTCAAGTGTCTGAGGCCAGATTTGAACTCAGGTCCTCCTGACTCCAGGGCCGGTGCTCTATCCACTGCGCCACCTAGCTGCCCCCTAGATATAACCTTTTACTGTTGCCAAATTTTTCACGACCCCCATATTCAGTTACATAACCCACAGTTTAAGAAGTGTTGATCTAGTTCAACCCCCTTCATTTTGCAGATAAGGAAACATAAGGCTGATTTAATTCAACAAGTACAGATTAAGGACTATGTTGCTATAATTAGATTCCAGCTCTGTCACTTAATTACCAGAGTGACCTTGGGCAAGTCACTCTCTGGACCTCAGTTTCCTTATCTGTAAAATTTCAGTTGCAAATCTCTCCAGTTCAAAAAATGGGGGCAGCTAGGTGGCACAGTGGATAAAGCACCGGCCCTGGATTCAGGAAGACCTGAGTTCAAATCTGGCCTCAGACACTTGACACTTACTAGCTGTGTGACCCTGGGCAAGTCATTTAACCCTCATTGCCACCCCCCCCAAAAACACCATCTGTCCAATTCTAAATCTGTGATGCCATGGGCTAGGCGCTAAATGAGAAGAGTCCCTAGTTTCAAGGGGTTTACACTCTACTAGAAGTTCTGTTTTTCATTGCAGGGCCAAACGGAAGTAGCGTCCTCATTCTAGTAGGTTCCTTCCAGCTCTGGGACCCCACTCTGCCAAGCGCCCAGGCATAAATAATAGAGAAAGCATTTGGAAAACAGGGTACAAGCCTGGCAGAGAGCCATGCAGGGGACTGGTGAGGGCCCAGAGTGGGTAAGTAATCTCACAGTTGGTAAAAGTTGCAGCCTTGAGATTTGAATCCAGGAACTCAGTGGCTAGGGTGCCAAGCCTGGAGTCAGGGGGATCTGAGTTCAAATCCAGCCTCAGACACTCAATAGCTGTCTTTGACTTAGGGGCAGTAAAACTATTCCTAGGATGGGGCAGCTAGGTGGTGCAGTGAATAAAGCACTGGCCCTGGATTCAGGAGGACCTGAGTTCAAATCCGGCCTCAGACACTTGACACTTACTAGCTGTGTGACCCTGGGCAAGTCACTTAACCCCCATTGCCCCACAAAATAAACAAATAAATAAATAAAAGTATCTTAAAAAAAAAAACTAATCCTAGGAGATCGAGGTGCTCTTCCTCACTTTCCACAGGCACAGGACGGGGGCAGCAGCAAAAATGGTCAATTTGTTGGAGTCAGAGCTTGCTGTTCAGTCATTTTCAATTGTGTCAGACTCTCCGGGAACCCATTTGGGATTTTCTTGGACAAGATACTAGAGTGCATTGCCATTTTTTTTCTCTAGCTCATCGAACAGATGAGGAAACTGAGGCAAACAGCCTTAAGTGACTTGTCCAGGGTCGCAAAATTAATAAGTATCTGGGGCCCAATTTTAATTCTGTTATTAATAATATTATTATATTCTAACAATGTAATAATTCTAACATATAAATATTTCTATATAATAATATAATGGTTATGATATAACCTTATTAGCTATTATCACTAATTATAATAATAATAATGACAAGTCCCCAGAGCCAATCTGAGAAGGTCAAGGCTTATGCCCAGGAGTGAGCCCAGCCCAGGCTACATAGTAGAGAGGACCATGGACCTTGGAGTTAAAAGACCCGAGTTTGAATCTTTGCTCTACTATTTATGACATCAGTGACCTTGAGGCCTTCCTGCGCCTCAGTTTCCTTATCTGTAAAATGAGGGGGTTGGACTTGATGACCCCTCAGTCCCCCTCCAGCTCTGATTCTGTGGTAGTACATCCATACCACAGCCTTACTGGGAGGACCTGGAGCCACAAATGAAAGACACCTTCAAGAGTCACCTAGTCCCATCATCACACTTAACAGAAAAGGAAAAGGAAACCAAGGTCCACAGTGGTCAAGTGTTACACCCAAGGGACACCTTGAGGATCTGGACTATGTAGCTTTGCTGAAGAAGGCAAGAGCCTGAGAAAGAAGTGGCCCTGTCTCTTCCCATCTAAGGGAGGCCAGGAGGCTCCTGAGTTGTCAACAAAGGCATGGACATTTACCCCCACACTTCCAGCAGACTGGCTCTGTCCAGACAAATATACAACAAAAACCAGCTAACGGTACTCTAGGGAGGCGCTGTCCCTACCCACATGCCCCAGAGCCAAGAGGTGGGTATCCATCCCACCCACAAAGGCCCCTCTCCTGGGCTGAGGAGCCCAAAGGACCCAGGGAGCCACCTCTGCCTTCTATACCTCTCTTGGCAGCATGTGGGGACTCTATGGGGATGAAGGAGATGGACAGAATCCCCCAAAGCCCGTGTTAGAAGTGGGGTAGGGCTTGAGAAAACTGAGCAGACCATGGGAGTGACTGGAAGGCCAAGGAAGGGGGCTGGCAGTGCCTTCAGACCGCTAGGCCCCACCCACATCATCCTGTGATTCATTTGCCTTATGCCTGGACCAGGCAGAGAGAGTATAAATACTCACTTGATGGAAATAAAAATACACATCGGCAATGGGGAACGGCTCTGCTCACTGGCTGCCTTTCAGGCCGAATCCCACATGGAAAGAGACAGAGACAGAGACATGGAGACAGATGGAGAGGGGGCGGGGGGAAAGAGAGAGAGGGAGAGAGAGAAAGAGGGGAGAGAGAGACAGAGAGAGGGAGAGAGAGAAAGAGGAGAGAGAAAGAAAGAAGAGAGAGAAAAAAGAGAGGGGGGAGGAGAGAGACACAGAGAGGGAGAGAGAGACAGAGAGAGAGACAGAGAGAGAGAGAGAGAGAGAGAGAGAGAGAGAGAGAGAGAGAGAGAGAGAGAGAGAGGAGAGAGGGGAGAGGGGAGAGAGAGAGAGGAGAGAGAGAGAATGAGAATGTGGAGAGGAGGGGGAGAGAGGGGGAAAAAAAGTCTACTTGCTCCATTTCAAACAAAACGACCCAAGGTCATTAAACGGGTCTCCCTTCTTACCTAGAAGGGGAAGATTTGTGTGTGAGCTTGGGAAGCCAAGCTTGGGGTTTGCCCACAGCCTGGGCACTCCACAATGAGGCTCTGGGCTGCCAGGCCGTCCAGGCTCCTGTTTTGGAGCCAGACTCTGGTGCTTGGCTTAGCGAGTCTGATTGAAGCAACTGGAACCAGCCCCACAAGGCCTAAGTCAGGCCAGAGGAGGGGAAGAGGGGGAGGAGTGGGCTGGAGACTCAGAGAGGCCTAGGCTCCCATCTGGCTTGGGATGTTTACTACCTGTATGACCTCAGGCAAGTCGATTAACATCTCTGGGCCAGGGCAACTAGGTGGCACAGTGGATAGAGCACCCACCCTGGAGTCAGGAGGACCTGAGTTCAAATCCAGCCTCAGACACAACACTTACTAGCTGTGTGACCCTGGGCAAGTCACTTAACCTCAATTGCCTCACCAAAAAAACAAAACAAAACAAAAATCTCTGGGCCTCCCTTTCCTCACTTGTAAAATAATGGAGCTGGACTCAATTGCCCTTCCAGGTCTAATCTTAGGAAACTACCTGAAGAGAGCAAGACAAAAGGCTGACAGAAGATGTGGACAGACCCCAGGAAGCCCTGTGTGTACCTGGGGCATAGACTAGGGAGAGAGGTCAATCTCAATGGTGGAGAGATCTAGAGGCCCAAGTGGCCCTCAAGCCTCCAAGGCAGAGAGCCCAGTGTTCTTTCCCTCCCTCAGCTTTTCTGATGCTATTGTTCTCATCTGCTAGGAGTATATGAAATAAAACCTTGTGTTTATATGTATGTGTGCCTGCCCATGAATTCATTTATGTGGAAAATTCCTCAGCAGAGAAACTCCCTCCAAGGATGCAGCTGTCAGCTCATAGGTGTATAGAGTTGACTGGAGCATCATGGGAGCTGGGTGCCTTGCCCAGGGCACTGTCCCTAGGGTCTAAAGTAGGACTTGAACTCAGGTCTTCCTGACTCCAAGGGTGGCTCTCTATCCATTTTCCTATGACGTCCAATCAAACATTATTATTATTATTAATGAACATATATATATATATATATAGTTCCCTAATACTTGCAAAATGTGCCTGATAGACATTGTCTCATTTGATCCTCACAAGGCTTTAAACTCTGAGATGTTATTCTCCCCATTTCACAGATGAGGAGACTGAGGCTGAGAAAAATTGAACGATTTAGATTACATAGCCAGTAAGTGTCTGAGAGAGGGATTTGAACCCCTCTTCTTCCTAAGTCCAACATTCTCTAGTTGCTGTCAATTCCAAGCTTATTGAGTACCTGTCAGTCAGCCAACAAGCACCTATTATGTGTCTGGGCACTGTGCTAAGATCTGTGGATACAAAGAAAGACAAAAGTCAGTCCCTGCCATCAGGGAGCTCACAGTCTCAGGAGGAAAGAACTCACTGGTTTGGGGGGGTGGGGGAGGGATTATTTGTAGCAGAAGCAACATTAAAGAAAGGTAATTCCAAAACACTTAGGAACTAGGAGTAATTCCAAGACCAAACTGAGCTCCAGAGGCCCCAAAGATGAAGCTTGGCTCCCCTGGCCTGAGAGAGGTGAGGCTGGATGGGCTCAGGGTGCAGGAGTCTTCAGGGCCAGTGTACACAGTGGTTTCACATAAACACTTATATTTGTTACAAGGGTTTTGGTTCTCTTTTTATAATGGGGAGGAGAGGGAAGGACAAGCAATGTTACAAAGAAGACAGAAAATAGGACCACTGAATAATTTAACAGGAAAAACACAGGACAGATGTGAGGAAGCCAAGACAAGCAAGGGAGCCTTGAAAGTAATGTGTTGGATATCTTTACTATCACATAATATATATACTATATTCGTTATTATTAAATAGTTATAATAATTACAATATAGAATATATGAACATACACTTATATATTATATAATTGTGGCATATAATATGTAAATGTGTGTCTATATATTATATAATTATTTTATATGATCACATAATATATAATAGTTTATATAATAATCTTTGTTATATGTCTATTTTTTTTCTTTGTGAGGCAACTGGGGTTAAGTGACTTGCCCAGGGTCACACAGCTAGTAAGTGTTAAGTGTCTGAGGCTAGATTTGAACTCAGGTACTCCTGACTCCAGGGCCGGTGCTCTATCCACTGCGCCACCTAGCTGCCCCTGTTACATGTCTATTTGTTCAGTGATTTCAGTTGTGTCATCTCTGTGACCCCATTTGGGGTTTCCTTGGCAAAGATCCTGAAGTGATTTGTCATTTCCTTCTCCAGCTCATTTTGCAGATAGAGGAAACTGAGGCAAACAGGGTTAAATGACTTGCCCAGGGTCACCCAGCTAGTAAGTATCTGAGGCGAGATTTGAACTCAGGTCTTCTCAACTCCAGATCCTGTGGTCTATCCACTGCACCACCTACCTGCCCTCTATTGGGCATATGAAAAGACTAATTTTTTTCCTTTGGTTTTTTAACTGTAGAACAAGAACAACAAAAAGAAAAGCATGATGTCCAGGTAGGTAGATAGAGAGATGGATGGATGGATGGATGGATGGATGATGGATGGATGATGGATGGATGGATGGATGGATGGATGGATGGATGGATGGATGGATGGATAGATAGATGGATGATGGATGGATGGATGGATGGATAGATGGATGATGGATGGATGGATGGATGGATGATGGATGGATGGATGGATGGATGGATGGATGGATGGATAGATGGATGATGGATGGATGGATGGATGGATGGAAGGATGGATGGATGGATGGATGGATGGATGATGGATGGATGGATGGATGGATAGATGGATAATGGATGGATGATGGATGGATGGAAGGATGGATGGATGGATGGATGGATAGATGGATGATGGATGGATGATGGATGGATTGAAGGATGGATGGATGGATGATGGATGGATGATAGATGGATGGATGATGGATGGATGGATGATGGAAGGATGGATGGATGATGGATGGATGGAAGGATGGATGGATGGAAGGATGGATGGATGGATAGATAGATAGATGGATGATAGATGGATGGATGATGGACGGATGGATGATGGAAGGATGGATGGATGGATGGATAGATGATAGAGATAGATAGAGAGATAGACAGATGGATAGATGATAGATGGATGGATAGATGGATGGAGAGAAGGATGGAGAGATGGATGGATGGATGGATGGAGAGATGGATGTGTGGATGGATGGATAGATAGATAGATGATAGATAGATAGGTGGATAGATTGATGGGTGGATGGATGAATGGATAGATGATAGATGAATGGATGAATGGATAGATGGATGGATGGATGGATGAGATACATAAATAGTTAAATGAGTGAATGAATGGATAGATGGATGGATGGGTGGATGACAGATAAATTCCATGGTTTTAATCAATTCCAGCTGGCCCTCTCCCTCCATGGCCCCCATGGAGGGAATTCTTACTCCAATCCTTTACCCTGCTCCCACCGAGGGCAAGACTAGCTGTCTCAAACATTAACTAGCAAATAACCCATTCTTGTACCATGAACGACTTTTTCTTTTCCCATACCTCCACCTACACAAAAGGATCGGTTCCTTTAAAAGAGTCCCACAGAAGGGCTCTGGGAGGGGGCCCCAGAGGTCATCTTGTCCAAACCCCCTCATTTTACAGACAAAGAAACTGAGGCCCAGAGCGGTGAACGGCACACTGACGTTTTAATAAACTAAAATCCAAAATCTGGCCGTTTGACTCTCGAACTCAGGGCATCAGAGAGGGCCTGAGATGAAATCCTAGCTCGGCCCCTTTTAGCCCATGTGGATGACACTGGAAAAGTCCCTTCAACTCTCCTGGACCTAGTTTCCTTAAGTGACTTGTCCAGAGACACACAGCCAGCTCATGTCCAAGGTGGGACTTGAAAACAGGTTGCCCTGAGTGGGAAGCCCACCCATCTAATTAAGATGCCAGGATACAAAGATGAAAACCAAACAGTCTAATCCTTGATGCAGCAAATAGAGGACTGGGCCTGGGGTCATGCAGGCCTGAGTTCAAATCTGGCCTTAGATTCTTCCTAGCTGTGTGACCCTGGGCAAGTCACTTAACCCTGTTTGCCTCAGTTTTCTCATCTGTAAGATAAGCTAGAGAAAGAAATTAAAAACCATTCTAGTATCTTTGCCAAGAAAACCCCAAATGGGATCATGAAGAATCAGACATGACTGAAACAACTGAACAACAAAACTAGGGCATTAAGCAAGGGTGTGAGGATAAATGTTTAACAACCAACTCTCTGGAAAAGAAAAGGCATACAGGACACACTTTTAAGATGAATCTGCATTATTAACATTTTTCCCATCACTTGCTTAAGTCTCAGCCATCAACAAAACTACATCAAACACTGATTTGTAGCATTTGTTGGTTTCCAAGGTGAAAATATTCACAATAAAAATGTAACAATTTAAAAAAATTTAACAATTGGCTTTTTAATAAGGGCTGGCTCCAGCACACCCCTGGGACAGATTTATGAAGAAAATGTAAACACATGATCTAAGTCATAGGATCATAGATTAAGATCTAGTCCACCCCTCAACTGACAGATCAGAAAACTGAGGCCCAGAGAAATGAAGTAGGAAATGACAGAGCCAGAATTCTAACTCAGGACCTGTGATTCTAAGTTTAGCCCTCTTTCCCCTGCCTGAGTCTCAGAAATAACCCTTAGAGTTCCATCTGGCCAGTATTAAGAGCTCTATTTTATGGATAAGGAAAGTGAGGCTTAGACAAATTAGGTGACTTGTCTAGGGTCATACACCTAGTAGCCAGACTGATAACTGACATTTCTGAGTTTGTAGAGAGCTTTACAATGATTCTGTAAAATACTACCATCCATGTTTTCCAAATGAGGAAACATTTGGAGAGAGATTAAAACATCTGTCCAAGGGCAGCTAGGTGGTGCAGTAGATAGAGCACTGGCCCTGGAGTTGGGAGTACCTGAGTTCAAATCCGGCCTCAGACACTTAATACTTACTAGCTGTGTGACCCTGGGCAAGTCACTTAACCCCAATTGCCTCAATTTAAAACAACAACAACAACAACAACAAAAAAAACCACATCTATCCAAGATTCCTAAGGTAGTAAGGATAAGAAGTAGGATTTGAACCCAAGTGTTCCTGACGTGGGCACAACTACCTAGCACAGTAGATAGAGCAATAGGCCTGGAGTCAGGAAGACTCATTGTCATGAGTTCCAATCCAGTCTCAGACACTTACTAGCTGTGTGACCCTGGGCAAGTCACTTAACCCTGTTTGTCCCTGTTTCCTCATCTGTAGAATGAGCTGGAGAAGGAAACAGCAAATCACTCCAGTGTCTTTGCCAAGAAAATCCCAAATGGGATCACAGAAGAGTTGGACACAACTGAAAATGACCGAACAACAAGGGGAACCAATTCTACTGGAATAAAGTTATCTATATCTATATATTCACAAACCAAACTCACAGACACTAAGAAATCCTGATTTAGAACTAGATGGTTCTAAAGGCAATCCCTTCATTTTATAGATGCCCAAACTGAAGCCCAGACAGTACTCATAGCCATCTGACCAGGCTCTCTCCCCACAGCTGATGGGGAGGAGTTAAAAGGATAGCTGAGGACCTTTAAAAATGGACTCGATATGGGCAGCTAGGTGGCACAGTGGATAAAGCACCAGCCCTGAATTCAGGAGGACCTGAGTTCAAATCTGCCCTCAGACACTTGACACTTACTAGCTGTGTGACCCTGGGCAAGTCACTTAACCCCAATTGCCTCACCAAAAAAAAAAAAAAAAAAAAAGAATGGACCCGACATACTCATCTGGAACCGCTGATCTCTGGGGGGTTGTAAAGGGAGGCAGGCAGGAAAGGAGAGCCTACCAGGGGACTTCAAGCATTGTTTCAGTTCTCACTATGTTGAACCTTTTACTCTGGGAAATCCTTAAGTTTTTAATGTAAGAAAGCATCAAATCGACCTTCCAGTGAGAGATTTGGATCAAGTCAGAAGGGGAGAGAAGAAGAAAGCTCATTCAAAGCCAAACTGCTTTGTGGTGTGACCTTGATCCACCAAACTTCCAATGTAGAAGACAAGACTAGGCACAGATAACATCTCCAGAACCATATTCCAATGATGACAATAACATTCCCATAGCATTTTTGAGTTTGGCAGAGAGCTTTATACCGATTAGCTCCTTTGATCTTCCCACAACCCTGTGAGGTCGCTGCTATAAAATTCATGTTGAAATGAATTAAATTGATCAGGGAAACAATGCACCAGGGGTGGACTCAGCAGAGCAAGGTGACTGGTGGGTTTAGAGAACCTATGGGAGAGGGAGATTTTTTTTAAAATATGCTAATGATGTTATTTCTAAACATCTAAACCTTGGCAAACTTAGGTGAGGTAGGCCTGGAATTGGCAGGGACTTTGCTTAGAAACCACTGGCCCACTGAGCCTCCCTGGTTTCCAACTGGGGCTTTAGACAGTGTACAGACACTGTCCCACGAGCAGGAAGCCAGGTGAAATACTGGGGCCCTGTTCTACTCAAAACCACCGGGAAGAAACATGTAAGGGGAACACAGTCTCCTCCTATCCCCACCCCAACCAGTTCCCAGGAGCCAATAAAGACTGTACTGTCTGCTACCAATGGCAGTGGACTGATAACTACCCAGAATTCCTTTGCCAGATAAATTATGCATAAACAGACTTATCAGAGCATCACTGATCTAGAGCTGGCTGAGGCCAGCTAATCCAACCCCCTCTGTTTACAGAGGGAGAAACTGAGGCCTACAGAGAGAAAGTAACTTGCCTAAGGTCACACAGAAGCCACATTTTTCAATCTATCCTTTGAGAGTCAGTGTCAGAGTGCCGGGGCTGGCCCATCAAGAAGACCCAGGATCAAGGACCCACCTCCAATGCATACGTACTGTGTGACCTTGGAAAGAAATCACCTCTCAGTAGCCCTGAACAACTCTAAGACTGATCTGCAATGGGATCACAGATCAAGTGCCCCTCCCCCTACCAAAAAATAGAAAAGAAAATCTGTTTTCTAGGCCTCTTCTTCCTTCACATGCCTTTCTATATCTTACTATCTGATTTGCGTGAAGGAATTTGCTTACTATGTTATTTTTATTATTACAACAACAATAGTATTTATATAGCTCTTTACCAACAACAATAGCATTTATATAGCTCTTTAAGGTTTGCACAGGGGTTTATGAATATTATCTCATTCCATCCTAACTACCCTGAGAGGCAGATACCATTATTATCCCCATTTCACAGATGAAGAAACTGAGGCAGAAGTTAGGTGATTGGTTCAGGTTCACATACCTGGAAAGAATTTGAGACCAGATTTGAACTCAGGTCTTCCTGCCTCACCCAGCACTGTATCCACTGTGCCTCCTAGCTTTTATATGTACCTCTAGGTGATTATGAAAAAAAGTTTGAAATACCCTTTTCCAGGGCTCATTCGTCGGCATCCCAACTGTCATCCTCAGTGGAGGGATTGAAGGTAGAGAATGGGGGGGGGCAGCTAGGTGGCACAGTGGATCAAGCACCGGCCCTGGATTCAGGAGCACCTGAGTTCAAATCCAGCCTCAGACACTTGACACTTACTAGCTGTGTGACCCTGGGCAAGTCACTTAACCCTCACTGCCCCACAAAAAAAAAGGGGGGGAGAGGAGAATAGGGCTTGGACTGAGCTGGTGGTTTCATGGGGAACTTGTGGATGAGGGAAACTCCCTCTATCAATGACGGTTGGCATCCTCTTGTGCAATGGGGAGGCATTGAGAGCTGCCCTTCTAGTCTTCTTACACCTCTCCCCCACACTGGCACCTGGTGGCAGATACTCTGTCTAAGGCTCTGAGCTCTCTCTCTGGCCTTCCTGTCAGCCCCCAGGCCTGCAATGATCTTCCTCCTCAAAGATGTTTTTCCATCATTGTTTGCCTGTTGATCTCCCCATTAGACTATGAAAGCAGAGACTGTCTTTTGCTTTTCTTTGTATCTCTCAGTGCTTAGCCTGGCACATAGTAGGTGCTTAATAAATGCTTCCTGACAGACTAACTGGAACCATGAAGGATTAAATGACTTGCCCTGGGACTCGAACCCATGATCTCCTGACTCCTGGGCCAGCTCTCCATCCTGCATACCACAGCTACTTCTTTCTGGGTACAGATAATCCCCAAATCATTTGTACTCAACCACAGTATATAGTGGGCAATAACAACAACAATAATGACTCACACCTATATAGAACTTTAAAGTTTGTAAAGCTATATATACACACAGACATATACATACATTTATACATCTATGCATACATATATATGCATACATACACACACACACACACATATATATATATATGTATGTGTGTATATATAGGGATTGGATTACATGTGTATGTGTATCTTACTTGACCCTTGCATTACTCAACCCTTGATTCTCATTTTACAGTTGAGGAAACTGAGGCAGTCAGAGGTCAAGTTACCCAGAGTCACCAAAGGTAGGAAGTATCCAGGGCAGGATTTACACTCAGGCCTTCCTGATTCCATGTCCAGTGCTCTAACCACTTTCCACCCAGCTTCCCTTGGTGTTTCACTGGTACCAAGTTGTTGGGGGAACTCAGGCTATTTTGTCCCCACCCAGAATATCAGGATGATCCCTCCGGGGTGCACACATGAGAGGCTGTACACCAAAGTCACAGTGTAGACAGGCCTGGATGAATTGGCTTCTGCATCACGGAAGGGAATCTCGACAGGTCATGTTGCTCAGGCAGATGCAATAACCCCCCATGACACGCATACACACATGTGCACGTTATATACAGACAAGCATACACACATGCATGCAAAAGACACACGTGTTCAACAGGCCCAAACCTATTCACACAGATGTGCATGCATGCACACGCAGGTACTGCACATGCATGCACATACACACTACACAACTGTACAATATCTTCACGCAAATACATGCATGCACATACATACACACATGTGTGTGCGCACACAGTCTCTGCCACTCAAGACTATAGGGATCTAACCGTAAGTCCTACCAGGACTGGATTTAGAAGAGAAAGGAACTTTCTGGCTCTTGACCCATTAGCTTTAGAGATGAGCAAACGGGAGCCAAGGGTCTCGAGCTCAGGCCCTCTGAGGATCCGAAGGACCTCGGGGTGCTTAGGATGGAAGAGAGGAGGCTTTGGGGGAGGGGTACAGGACAGCTGACTTCGGGCTGTCCCAGGAAGGAGGATTTGGCTTGCTTGCCTTGACCTCAAAGGACAGCCGGTCATTGAGCATTTATTATGTGCCTACTATATGCCAGGCATCGTGCCAAGTGCTAGGCATACAAAGAAAAATACCAAGTGAGGCCCTGCCCTCAAGCAGCTCCCAATCTAATAAAGTAACGGGCAGAAGTCACAAGGTGGCAGATTTCAGCTCCCCAGAAGGAAAAGCTGGCCCTGAGCACCGGCCCAAAGTGGAACGGGCTGGCAAGGCATGGAGCGGGTTCCCCCTCAGCAGGGGTCAAGCTCTGCCTGAGATTCTGTGAAGCCTGAGAGGGTGACATGACCTACTGCAAATCATTCGTACTCAAGAAGGAGCAGAGTCAGAACCCACCATGCCCAGGCTGCCACCCAGCCCTCTCTACCACACTGCCCTCACTCAGTGGTCCTCCTCTGTAGCACCACTGGGCCTCACCACCCCCTCAGAGGGCAGCGCTTGCTCTTTCAGCTACTGGGGAGCAGTGGGGGTCCTTACTCAGCTAGTGGGCAGTGGAGGCGGGGAGCAGAGAAGGACATGGGCCCACAGATGAGCCCCTCACGCTTTGGAGAGGATGGCGCAGAATCTGGCCCTGCACTGAAATGGATGCTAGTCACACAGACACAGAAAGAGAGACAGACGAATAGACACACACACACATACCCCCCCCCCCAATTTTTTCTTTTCCCTATCATAGAATCGCCTCCTCTGAGAACTGAAAGGGACATCATCGGCCAAATCCAACCGATCCCCCAAAGGAGCCCCCTACCATATTAACAAATCTGCCAAGGGGTCATTCATCACTGTCCTGAAGATGCCAAGGAAGAGTGGCCCCCAATACCTCCCGAGGCAGCTCCCCCCTCAGCCTCCTTACCAAGGTCTACCCACTGAAATACCCTCTATGTCAATCACAGGAGGAAGCATGGTTTTCAGTGGTTCTAGGTGAAAAGGCCTGGCTTTTAGTCCTAATTCTGCTGCTGACTGGCTGTGAGACTTTGGACAAGTCACATGCCCTTGCTGGGTCTCCTCTGTCTCCTCATCTGGAGAATGAAGGGGTGGGATTAGAGAGGATAACATCTGCAGGGCCACAGGGCCCCTTAGGAGTCATCTGGCTCAGCTCTTCTCAGATGAAAACCCCAAGGTCCTAAGAACATACCTCCAGCCAGGAAGAGACGTAGGGCCATTCAGTGCAAAGTCCTCATTTTGAGAAGCCCAGATGCTGGGAGGCTGGGAGGCCAGGCCAGGAGGCTGGCCTTCAGTGGCACAGATAGTGTCAGCAGCAGTATTTGGCCCCCAGGCTTCTGACGTCAGAGCCGGCACTTTCTCCCGGGATACTAAGCCCCCACTGTTTGGCCTCTGCTGATTCCATCACAGGCAATAGCTTGGATCTGTACACAGAGCCCCAGTTCCAAGCCTGGCAATGTTTTCCTGCTTGGGCTGATAGAGCTTCCAAGATTCACAAAGCTGTCTCACTTATGCTTCAGGGTTTTGGGTTTTTGGGGGGTAGAGTGGGGGAGTGCCTCCTGTTTGGGGGTTTTGAGCTCCCTTTTAAAAAATCAAGGCAAATAGAGCAAGGGCACACAGTAATACAGTTACATTAAAAAGCAGGTCGGAGAGAAGGCCTATTCGGAGCACGCCTGCTCTCCAATGCTCAGAGGGACTCCGGAAGGCATGTTTGGTTTGGGAGGGGAGCTCAACATTCCAGGCCCGCTCCAAAGCAAGTGCAAGGGGAAAAAAAAAATCCCGTGTAAATGGGCTTTCATTTATTTATGGGCCTGGCCCCACGATGCCTTTCATATTTTCTTGGATGCTGACGCTGTAGCCCAGACATCTGACTGGATGGCCCCGAATCAATGGATCATTGTCTTGGGGCTCAGGCACTGCTTATTAGAGGGAGGCTGGACCTTTTTATAAGGCCGAGCTACAACAACACAAGGAGCAGGGAGCACTCACCCAGCAGAAGGGGGACCTTGGACAAAGGCACGCTTGGGAGCGGCCTTCTGGACTTGTCCCAAAAGATAAACTGAATGAATGGACCGGCCAAAGGGAACGGTAGATGACTGAATGAGTGGGATTTAAAGTGGGGGGACACTGAGGGTCCCGCATCAGGGACAATTCTGGAACCTAGTGCCCATCTGCCCATCCTTCAGGTCAGGAAGGTGGCTGGAAGTCAGGAAGACCTGGGTTCAAATCCTGCCTTTGACACTTACTGAGCTGTGTGACCAGGAGCTTCTCAGCCTCAGTTTCCTCATCTATAAAAATAGCCCAGACAAGGCATGTAATACCTCACAAGTTTGTTGTATGAACTTTAGAAAGTTCTCCATGAAGGGCAGTTGTTGGTTTGTGGTTGACCATGAGCTCCCTGAGGGTAGGCACTGTATCATTTTGGTCTTTGTATTACCAATGCTTAGCACTAAACACTTGACTGATTGCCCCACCCCCCACACCAGCTGCTAGTGCCTCTCCCCATGTTTATTATTTTGAACTAACCCCGTACATATTTGTTGTTTACACATCCTGTTAGCTCCCTAGTCCCTCTCCCTTGCTGGCCCTGAGTAAAATGTAAGTTCCCTGAGGGCAGGGATACCCTGCCCCCCATTCCCGGCATAATGCCTGGCACCTAGTAGGTGCTTAATAAATGCTTAATGAATTGGATATTAAGTGCCTACTCTGTGTAAGTGTGGAGCCAGGTGCTAGCAGAGACAAAAATGTTTTTGAAACATACACAGCATCCCATCTGAATTGACTCGGTTCACAGGCCTCTCTTCGGAACACTATTAGGCAGGCATGTGGGAATCAATAGAAGATTCAAAAAGTGATTGAACGCCCTCATTTTCCAAATGAGGAAACCAAGGGCCTTCACTGGCCCATCCAGTGGCTCATTTTACAGATGAGGGACAGAGGCTGGGAGGCATTAAATGCCTCACTCAAAGTGACACCAGTAAAGTGGAAGAGGCCTGTCTCACTCAAACTTGGGCTCTCTGACTTCACATGCAGAGTTTTTGTCTTGGCTTTGTCTTTTACCTTCTCCTGGCCTGCACTCTGCTAGGCACTGTGGGTAGAGAGACGACAGCAGTGCAGGGGTCTAGAAAAGGCCTCTGGACAATGGAAATGCCAACACTGGAGGACTCTGGGCCTTCCTTCATTCCAAGAGTGGCTTCCAGCTGGCAGGGTCAGGGCACACCAAGAGGCAGCCGGGGCTGTGGGGAACAACCTTAACCCAGTGGAAGCCCCAAGAAAAAATGGGCCTATTTGTTCTACCTTCCCAGGCCAGAGACAAGCAGAGGCCCCAGGAATGTGAAGAAGGCAGAGACCCCCGAGAAATTGGTCACATTCCTACAACATCTTAGGGGTGGAGGGGGGGTGGGGGCTGGGCTTCAGAGTGGATAAGGCCCAACACTCCCCCCCCCCCATTCAGGGCCTCCCCTATTGACAGGTTCAGACACTCACACCCTCCAAATGACTGAGATTCAGACACCACTACTCTAGCAGTTAATGTGGCCTATTAGGCGTGAAGGAGATCACTTTCAATGAAAACAGCTTCAGTCACACACCCCCACCCCCAAAAAAAGGCTGGGGGGCCAGGGGTGGGGGGAGGGAGGAAAGATTTGCAATCAAGGTAGAGAGTCGTCACAAGCCTTCGGAAAGCAGAGGGAGTCTAGCCTCAGGAACAGCCCCAGGGAGGCTTATGCACCTAAGGCTTTGCTCTGCGGGTTTGGCAGTTTATTGCTGGAAGAGGTCATTAATGCACAGCAGAAAACACCTGTAAAGAGGCCACGGATCATTCCCCAGCTACCAGAAAGATGTTTTGGGGAAACAAAGCTGTGCATGGGTGTGGAGGACGAGAGGGAGAGGAGGGAGAAGGAGGGAAAGGAGAGGGAGAGGAGGGAGAAGGAGGGAGGGGAGAGGGAGAGGGGAAGGGGTAAAAGGTGGTAGAAAAGGGAGGTGGTAGAAGGGGAGAGGAGGGGAGAGGCTAGAAGGGGAGGGATAGGAGAGGAGGGGAGGGACACAGGGAGAAAGACCTGTTAAATCAAGACCACAATGTTGAAGGACACTGTGGGAAAGAGAGAACACCAGGAAGAAGCAGCAAAAATTCTATCTACCAAAACAGCCTGGATCCAATTGTCCTTCTCCTAGTCCCATTTTCTTTGTTTGGACTTTTGCGCTCAGGTTTTGTCCCCTCGGGTCAACCACTTGTCCAGGTTTAACTTGACATCATTTCTGCCAGGTTCACCATCTAATCCAACCTGGGAGGCGGGAGAGGAAGCAGAACTCCCCCACGGCACTCTTGGTGCCCAGTGTTGAAGACAAGCTTCCTGACTTGGCCCAATACTCTCTGTCTTCCCCAGCACCCCCAGTCACTTTGGGGGCCCCCTTTAAGTTCACAGGACGGGGTTTGTAGACGTTTCCTAGCGGCTCTCTGCCGCGGATGTTCACGGAACAGCAGTAGATAAGAAGTGGGGGTTTGGCACGAACCACAAATACACAGAAGTTCAGTCACCCACAAGTCCTGGCCTGGGTTCTCCCTCACCCTCCCAGCTCAGTCTCAGTTAACAAAGTAGCCAATCCATGTCTCAGCTCCTTTCCTCAGAGCATCCCTCAACGCTCTAGCCTCCTCAGACACCCCCCCCCCCCCAGCTCTGGCTTCAGTCACTACATAACCCATGGCAGAACCAGGGCATCCTTGGGCCAGGTGCCTCACCAGGTGCCCAGTCTCCTGTTCGCCTTACTCCCAGAATAGCCTAGGGCAAACGCTCTTGGTGAGTTAACTTTCGGGCTTCAATCAGGGGAATGAATTGTGCTCTAGTTGTTTGTGGGGAGTGGACCCCTGAAAACCTCCCCCCGCAAACTAGGTTGATGGATCTCTCCCACTCGCGGGAGGGAGGGGGGAGGAGAGTATATTTGCGCCAGCTCCCTTCACTCTCTGCAGCCCATAGCTATTTCCCAGGTGGGTTAGGGGTAAGCGCCCAATCGGAGCAGGCACACAGCAGCCAGTTGGCCCCCTAAAGAGCGAGGTCAGGTGGTCCGGCTGCCGGGGCCCCGGGGAGGGTTGTGATGGAGAGAGGGAGGGGAAGGTCTTACCACTGTGGTCTCCTGGGGGTCCCCGCGGGGCCCGGTTCCTGGGGACTCAGCGGAGACTCCGCTGCCCGCAGCTCGGCTGTCCATGATCCCGGGGGTCAGGGAGTAGAAGGGCGGGCTGGGGCTGGGGGGCAGCCCGGAGTCGGGACTGTCCAACAAGCCCTCCCGGCTCTTCTCTTTGAGGTTGTCCTCCATGCCCTGGAAGTGCAGGTGGCCCACCATGGCTGGGGGCAGGGGCACGATGGAGGCAACGGGGGGCCGGGGGCCGAGGCGCGGGGAGCGGGGCCCCCTCTTCGCTGCGTCCTGCTCCACTTCTTCCTTGGGCCGCGGGAGCCAGAGCCGGGGCCTGACAAGGAGGAGGGGAGGAGCCGGCCGGCCGGCCTGCCGGGGGCTGGGGCTGGGGCTGGGGCTTCGCGCCCGGGACTTGGGAGCCTGTGGGGAGAGCGGAGAGGGGGGCGCGTCAGGGACAGGGGGGCGCTGGAGAGGAGAGGGGGGCCCCGGAGGAGGGGGGCCGGGGCGGGCGGACACTGGCCCGGCTCAGGACAGGGGAGGACGCAGCGAGGCGCGGACGCCCGGCCCGGCCCGGCCCAATCAGGGCAGGGGCATTGCGCCCGGCCGGACGCACGGCCCGCAGCCCGTGCCAGCCGCCCCGCGCCCCAGCCAAGTGCCGCCGCCGCCGTGGTGTCTGCGTCTGCGAGGGGCCCCGGGGCTGCGCTCCCAGCTCCCGGCCCGTCCCGCCCCGCTCCCGCAGCTCCCAGGCCACAGACTAGTGGGCTCGGTGACCCCCCCCCCCCGGCCCCATCTTCCCCACCCGGAGTCCAGAAAGCCCATTACGTGCGCGCCGAGGCGAAGCAAGGGAGGCGAGGCGAGCGGGCCGGCCGGGCGCAGGGCAGGACACGGCAGGGTGGCCGGGCAGCGCGGCTCGGGCTCCGGCCTGCGGGACTGTGCGCACAGCGGCCGAACTGCCTGCCGGCCGGCCGGCAGTGCTCCGAGGCGGTGCACTGCGCCCTGCCCCTGGCCCGGCTCGGGCTCCCGCTCCTGCCTGTGTCCCTGCCTGGGCAGCGGCCGCCTCTGCCTCTGCCCCTGCCCCTGCCTCTGCCTCTGCCTCCGCTGGCCGCGCTCCAGCTGTGGCCGCCAGAGAGAGCTCCGAAGACTGGCCCAGCCCGGCCCGGCCCCGCTCGGCAGGCTTGGCTCGGCCCCCCTCCCCTCCTCCAGCCTCCCACCCCAATCAGCTGAACCTCACTCTGCCTCCGCCTCCGCCTCCGCCTCTGCCCCAGCGAGACAGAGACCGAGCTGGCTGGCTGGCTGGCTGGCTGGCTGGCTGCCGCCGGGCCCCCTGTCTGCACCTTCCCTCCGGCCTTCTTCCCCTTTTCTAGCGCCCTCCTCCTCTTCCTTTCTCCTCCTCCCTCCCGACGCGCGCACATACACACTCACACACAAACACACACACTCACACACAAACACACACACACACACACACTCACACTCACACTCACACACGTCCCAGGCAGTATTTCAAAACTCCGATTCTGCGACCCCTGGACAGGGAGATACAGGAATCAGGTCTTTGCAGCCACCAACAAGCAGCGCAGTGTAGCATCCGGGCCATGATCTCCCCGCCGCTGCCTTTAGATGAGCCCGGGAAAGAACGCCCAGTAGCGCATCGCGTGCACAGACTTCTGTCCGGTTAGCTGAGCAGCCAAGGTCCAGGTGTGGTGGAACCACCTAACATTTATGTCTGGGGGCAAGAGCCTCGCTCTTGTGGGAGCCGGCTGGTAGAAGGGAAAAGAGAAAAGAGAGGGGGCTTGCTAGACTTAGCGGATTCAAAGCAACAAGCATTTATTAAGTACCTACTGCATGCCAGGGGGCCAGCCCTGAAGGACCTTACATTCTGGCAAGGGAGGGCAGGGTACAAGGGAGTGTATCCAATAGTGATACTGATACATTTGAGGCATCTGTAAAATTGGGTGGGGGGAGCACTTGGTCCTACTATCTACCTTAAGAATCAAAGATTGGGGGAGGGGCGCGGCTAGGTGGCGCAGTGGATAAAGCACCGGCCCTGGATTCAGGAGGACCTGAGTTCAAATCCGGCCTCAGACACTTGACACTTACTAGCTGTGTGACCCTGGGCAAGTCACTTAATCCCCATTGCCCCGCCAAAAAAAAAAAAAAAGAATCAAAGATTGGGAGCCAGAAGGCATCTAGGTCATCGGGTCTAACCCTTTGTAGTAAGGTGAAAAGGAACAAACATTTATTGTGACCACTTATGTGTCAGGGGCCCTAAAACAAATATTTTCTCCTTTTATCTTCACAACAGACCAGAGAAGAGAAGTGACTTCCCCACACAGAGTCAAGATTCGACCCGGAGCCCCTGCCTCAAAACCTTGAACCCTTTCCTCCTGCACCATCCTAGGGCTTGACAAGGTGGTGTTTCTAGAAATGCGTGTTGCAAACCTTGAGTATTTTTCCATAGCGGGACTTATTATTTCTTTTCACTCATGCATCTCATTGCCTCAATTCTCCATGCCATCTTCCTTTCAGGGACAGTGAATGCCTGGTTATGTCTGCAGGGTCAGAGGAGTGGAGTCTCCTTTCCTTTCCCCCACAGACCACTTCTGGAGACAGATGAGCAGACCTGAGCCGGTCAGACTCAACCCAGAGCTCTGTCCCCACTTTGAAACTGTGAAATCCCTGAGTCTGGAGTCTGTCTGAACCAGGGGAAGCTTTCAGGTCGTTCCCCCTGCCCCAAACACCTCATGGATCCAGCCTAAAGTTTTGAAAGCAGGAAATGGAGGAATGTTTTGCTTAATGGTTGAAAAAGAGCAGGAAGAGAGAGCATAGAGTAGACTAAATATTGGGGTCGGGTGGTAGGAGGCAAAGGGGAGCAATTCACTTTGAAAGGAGGAGGGTGAAAAATGAGGTGGCTCCAAAAAGGGTTGGCCCCTCTTGGTTATGGAGTACTTAGTTGTTTTTTTGTTTTGTTTTGTTTTTTGTGGGGCAATGGGGGTTAAGTGACTTGCCCAGGGTCAAGTAAGTGTCAAGTGTCCGAGAACAGATTTGAACTCAGATCCTCCTGAATCCAGGGTGGGTGCTTTATCCACTGCACCACCAAGCTGCCCCAAGTACTTAGTTTTTGCATAGTGTCTTCCCAGAGGGCAGGCCTGAGACAGAATGAAAGGGGAACCAGAAGCCTTCTCTGGTGCATGGTTCTGGGGCTCCACACTATAGAAAGGCTATTCACAAGCTTCTCCCTTGACATGTTCTAGCTGTGTGACTGGGCGCTTTTCTTAACCTCTCAGTACCCAGCAACCTCGCTTACACTTGGAGCTGCTTTGGGACAGAGAGCTTCCTTACTAGGTATTCCTTCTATCATTGAAATCAGTCCAGTCTAGAATGGTAATTGACTAGCTTGAGGGCCACTGCCTGTCCAAGGATCTCAAGTCCAGAATGCAGGAGGAAACCCCAAATGAGGCATCCTCACTTTGTCCAGGAAAGTCAGGCCAGAAGAGAACAAGCTGCGATCATCGACGGGACAAGTGGATAGTGGGGAATCACCAGAAAGGGACCTAATGGCCTCATTTTCCCCATGCTGGCACAGAAACAAAGGGACTTCCCTGAGGTCACATGGATATGATCAATGGTTTGGTTCCAGCAGTATTTATGAAGTGCCCTCTCTAGGCCAGGCACTCTGCTGGGTCCTGGGGACAAAACTGAGGAAATAGTTCCTGCCCTAAAGGAGCTTACAGTAACCTAGGGAAAAACAAGTGTGCCCAAAGATAAGTCAATACACAATGCCTTTTGTTTTTGTTTTTGTATTTTTTTTTTAGTGAGGCAATTGGGGTTAAGTGACTTGCCCAGGGTCACACAGCTAGTAAGTATTAAGTGTCTGAAGCTGGATTTGAACTCAGGTCCTCCTGAATCCAGGGCCAGTGCTCTATCCACTGTGCCACCTAGCTGCCCCCACAATGCCTTTTGAACCACAGTTGGGAAGAAATGATCTCTGCTTCAAATGCCTGAAGGGCTCTCAGCAGAAGAGGGAATTAGGCTTGTTCTAGTGAGTGAGCCACAGCAACTGGGGTGGGGGGAGGGGACAACCCTGACCTGGAAGGGCCTGGAACAGGAGGCGATAGGCGCTGAGCCCCGAAGGGAACTGGGGATTTCAAGAGATGCAGATGAGAAGGGAGAACATTCTAGGCATGAGAACGTGCTTATGCAAAGATTTGGAACGTTCTTTTTGAGGAATGGCCAAGAAAGTAGGACAGGCTTCCTGGAGTGAAGAGAACATTAGGAGAAGTATTAGGAGAAGTCAGTCAACAACGTTTATGAAGTGCCTACTATGCACCAGGCACCGTGCTATGCTCTGGGGATACAGAGAAAGGCAAAAATAATCCCTGCCCTCAAGGGGCTCACAATCTAACGGGGGGGGGGGAGATGGCAGGCAAACAACTATATACTAAAAAGCTAAGGCAGGAAGAATTGGAGCTAACCTCAGAGGGAAGGCACACTAGCATTAAGGGGAATCAGGAAAGGCTTCCCGGAGACAGTGGGATTTTATCTTTAACTCAAAGGAAGCAGGAGGTGGACATGACAAGAGCCAGCGAGAATGCCTATAGAAAGGTAAGTAAAAAGCAAATTACTGGAGCAGCTAGGTGCGCAGTGGATAGAGCACCCACCCTGGAGTCAGGAGTACCTGAGTTCAAATCCGACCTCAGACACTTGACACTTACTAGCTGTGTGACCCTGGGCAAGTCACTTAACCCCAATTTCCTCACACACACACAAAAGCAAATTACAAAGGCTTTAAATATAAAGGAGGGCAGCTAGGTGGTGCAGGGGTTAGAACTCAGGTACTCCTGACTCCAGGGCCGGTGCTCTATCCACTGCGCCACTTAGTTGCCCTATTTATTATTTTTTGGTGAGGCACTTGGGGTTAAGTGACTTGCCCAGGGTCACACAGCTTGTAAGTGTTAAGTGTCTGAGGTCAGATCTGAACTCAGGTCCTCCTGACTCCAGGGCCGGTGCTCTATCCACTGTGTCACCTAGCTGCCTCATTTCTTTTCTTATCACAACAGAAATGAGCCTCCAGGCATCTGTGTCTGGGGCGGGGGCTGCTCCTCTCCTAGAGCAGCACTGCTGGAGAGATGGTAGAGGGGGCTCCGGCAGTGTAACAGGCCATGCTGGAGGTGCCTAGATTCATTTACGTGATCCATGTGTGCCAAGGATCGAGGGAAAATATCACCGAGTGACAAATGTCAGATGGGCAGGGAGCTCCCCACACAAAGAAACCCGTGCGACATCGTGTAGGGGCCCGGGCGCGGACACTGCAGCAGCACTTTCAGAGGGTTGCTAGCCTCTCTGCAAATGTCAAGGACGAGGGCAGCTAGGTGGCGCAGTGGATAGAGCACCGACCCTGGAGTCAGGAGGACCTGAGTTCAAATTTGGCCTCAGACCCTTGACACTAGCTAATGTGACCCTGGGCAAGTCACTTAATCCTTATTACCCTGCCAAAAAAAAAAAAAAAAGTCAAGGATGGCTGTAAAAAGGTCATAATTACCATAAATTACCCCGGGTTAGCTCAAAGGAACCTAGAGGGGGGGGGGTGGTGTTAGGAATTTTCAGTCAGTGATGATGGCAAGTCAGCTACACTTGAGTTCTAGGGACCAAAGTCTTCGAAGCCCACTCTGGGACCCTGGACAGGCTCTTTTGATTCCTCCCTACCCCTTCCCCCACCAGCCTCAGTTTCTTCATCTGTGAAATGGGGATAGTAATAAGTCTCAGGTGGACTTCAGAAGGTTGTCCTGCCAACCAAAAGAGAGAATAGATATAAGGTGTTTTATAAACCAGAAAGTGCCTTGGAAATATAAGCTGTTATTAAAATAATACCATTGTTGAGCTGAAAGGGTCACCTCTACATCAGGTGACAGAAGGGAAATGAGCCAAGCTTCCCTTTTATCCCCTTCCCTGATGATTCAGGCAGCCATTCTACAAAGATTTCTCTGTGTGGGGATTCCTACCCTTCCCGTCTGTTCAAGTAGTTGTTGAGCCCAGCTTATAATAGATTTCCTTTTCTTTTGTAAGTTACCCCAGGTCCCTCCCAACTCTGAAATCCAGTGAGATGAATGGCTCATAGGAGCATATCAATCAATTGATTAACCAATGGGCATTTAGTAAGCTCTTCTCAAGTGCCGTGCTCAGTGCTGAGGACACAGAGACAAAAGCAACATAGTCCCTGCCCTCAAGGAGTTTGCATTCTAAAGGGGACAGGAGGACAACATACATGCATGTATGCGTGCATACACATACATACATATGTGTGCATATATGTGGAGAGAGAGACAGAGATACAGAGAAAGAGACAGAGAGATGTATGCAAAACATATAGGAGAAGGGGGCAGCTGGGTGGCACAGTGGATAAAGCACAGCCCTGGATTCAGGAGGACCCTGAGTTCAAATTCCACCTCAGACACTTGACACTAACTGTGTGATCCTGAGCAAGTCACTTAACCATCATTGCCCTGCGCCCCACCCCCCAAAAAAAACATATAGGGGGAAAATCAAGCATTTGTTAAGCATCAGGTAAAGGATTTTCAGGGTTGTTGATCCTGAAAATGGAGCACTTGGGGCAGCTAGGTGACACAGTGCACAAAGCACAGCCCTGGCTTCAGGAGGACGTGAGTTCAAATCTGACCTCAGACACTTGACACTTACTAGCTGTGTGATCCTGGGCAAGTCACTTAACCCTCATTGCCCTGCAAAAAAAAAAAGAAGAAGAAGAAAGAAAGAAAGAAAAAAGAAAATGGAGCACTTGTAGATGATGGTGAGATCAAGGGTATGTAGTGAGGTTTAGTGGAGGTGCAGATAGTAAGAGTCAAATATTTTGAGGAACTGGGACTTTAAGGTATTAGAGTTCAGATCCATCTTTGTCTGCCTCAGTTTCCTCAACTGCAAAATGGAGATGATGATAGGGCCTATCTCCCAGTCTTGCTGTGAGGATCAAATGAGATAGTATTTGTAAAGTAAATTGCTAGCAATTTATTATTATTATTATTATTATTATTATTATTATTATTATTTTACCCCATGATGTTTTCTCATGTTATGATGAAGGAAGAATTAACTAGGATGCTTCCATTTTTTTTTTCTTTTAAAAACTATATTGGGGCAGCTAGGTGGCGCAGTGGATAGAGCACTGGCCCTGGATTCAGGAGTACCTGAGTTCAAATCCGGCCTCAGACACTTGACACTAGCTGTGTGACCCTGGGCAAGTCACTTAACCCCAATTGCCTCACTAAAAAAAAAAAAAAAGATCCCATTAATTTGTTACAAAACAATGTTTAATAAAACATTTATTAAAAAAAACTATATTTATGTGTTTGGACCTGGAGTCAAGAAGACCCAAGTTCAATTCCAGCCTCTGACACCTACCAGCTATGTGACCCTGGGCAAGTCACCTAACTTCAGTATTTCTCAGTTTTCTCATCTGTAAAATGGAGATAATAGTATTATCTACCTCCCAGGGTTGTTGTGAAAATCAAATGGGCTATTAATCAAAGAGTGCTTAGCACAGTGCCTGACACATAGTAAGCACTATATAAATGGTCAGCTATATTACATTTGTTTCTGGATATATTGCCCCTTCCTCTAAATAATCTCCTCCTTATAACAAGGAAGAAAAAATAAGCAAACCCAACCAACACAGTGACAGAGCATGTACCATTCTGCTCTGTAGTCCTCCACCTTGCTCCCTAGAGGAAGGAAGACTTGGTTCTTATGCTTCTTATGAGGTTTGATCTAGGACAGTGGGGGTAGGAGGTACAGTGAGGAGTGGTACCTTTCAGGGAAGGTATTGATTCTCAGGTCTAGTGGCTTGTCTAGTGGTCAAGCAGTACACAGCTCAAATAGCTGGAAGGGGAACGCAATTTCATCTCATTCAAATCCCTCATTTTATAGAGGAGGAAACCAAAGCTCAGAGGAGCAAGTAACTCACCCCAGGATTTGAAGCCAGGTCCCCTGACTCCAAACCCAGTGCTTTTATCACCAGGGTAGGCCAGTCCCTCCTCTAATGACTGCACAATGGAGAGGTGACCCTTAGTCCTCCAAAGCTGGGACAGCTGTGTACAAGATGGACAGGCTTCCAGGACTGCCCTAGCAGCACCTCCATCATCCAAGGACTAGTCTAGCCAAGTACAGTTTGGCCATCACATAATGAATGTTTTGGGCCCTGGAAACTCGTGGGCTTGTTGACCGAGGTGTGGAGGGGCCATGATGGAGGTGAACGTTGGGGCCCAGGCCAATGAAATCACAAGTCTTCTGATGCACTGAAGAAAACCAATGTGGGAGGAAGGATGGAGGAAATACCAGGAGCCTGAACCCCTGAAAAATCAGCCTGGTGGCTTAGGATCAGGGGACCATGCCAGGCTGGATGGCTTAATGAGCAGGCAGTCCAACCTTGTTTCTGCTGAATGCAAAGAGGAAGGAAGGAAGGATCGGCATGAAGAAAGAAAACTTTTTTTTAACTGGATTCCCATTTCAACTGGTGCCTCACCAGGTCAATCAGTCAGCATACCAGCACTGAAGATGTGCTTAGTGCAAAGCAATTACTGGACTGTTCAGTGTAAAGAAGAGACTGACACCTGAGCAGCCTCTTCACAGGACAAAGGAAAGCCCGGTGAGCACAAGAGATCCCACAGTCTAGGGGAGAGAACAGAGACCTGGGGCTCTGCTCTCAACTCTGCCATCTCAATCCGCTGATTTGACTCTTGGGTACATCCCATCATCTCTCTGAACCTCACGGTCCTCCTTAGTAGGATGATGAGCTGAAGCAGGTGACTTCTCAGGGGCAATTCGTAACAATCAGTTTGCAGGCATTTCTGAAGCCCCTGCTGTGCGTTAAGTGTTGGAGATACACTTAATGAACCTGTCTTTGCCTTCAAGAAGCTTACATTCTTTTGAGAGAGACAATGCATGCACATATAAGTAGATACCAAATATATGCCATTTTGAGAGAGATATATAGGTGTGTGTATATATGTATATATGTATTTCTATGTGTGTACATGTACACACATAGAAATACATATATACATATATATTATATATATTGGGGGAGATAGATGCAAGTGATTTTTGGAGAGGTATATCTGTACTGTGTAAAACATATATGTGTGTGTATGTATGCACATACATGCACATATATACACAAACATATACAAATAATACACATTTGGGTGAGGGGAAGGACTAGCATGATCATCAGTTAGAAAATGAAGAAAAACTTTGTCAGGGGGCAGCACTTGAACCAAGCTGTCACAAGAGCTTGATTGTAAGCTCCTGGAGGGCAGGAACTGTCTTTGGCCTATCCCGGGTGCTTAGCACAGTGTAGGTGCTTAATAAATATTTATTCACTGACTAACTTGAAACATAGTGACTCTAGGTTAGAAGGGAGGGTTGGACTGGAGAACTTTCAACTGGGCCACCTCCAGTAGCTCTGGCTCCTTGCTAAAGGACTTGAGTGACCCAGCTGCCCCTCACAGGTTCCTTGTCCCCCTGGAATAGGGGAGAGGGGATTGTGTTGGAGGTGATTACCAACCAAGTCAGGAAGAACTGGGGTAGGCTCAAAGTGGAACTGAGGAGGACACGTACAATATCAGTTCTCTCTAGGACTTGCAGGGAAGAGGGGAGGAGGGGATTTCTCTCCCCTTTTTCCACCCCAGCAGCAATGGCAGCCACAAGCACATGACCATGATGCCATGCCTGTCTCCGTGAGCCCCAGACTGGATCTCAAGTCCCTGGCTGCCTCTTCTGCTTTGGCTTTCTTTCCCAGAGCACAGATCACTGAGCGGGGGTCCTGAGAGATGAAAGCTTTCATCTTTGGTGAGTGAATGTGAGATTTCCCCGGGTTCCTGAGCAGATGCTGGCCGTCCATCAGTAGAGGCTGCTGGAAACTATTCCATTCTCCAGAGAAGACGACAACCCAGATCAGCCTGGCCAGAAGCCCTAGATTTTGTGTTTTGCTTGGATGATGCAAATCCAAAGGGGATGTGAAATATATGTCCAGCAGTTGGGAATATACACATCTACGCATGCATACACACATACACATCTACGCATGCATACACACATACACATATATGTATGCACACACATACACATCTATGCATGCATACACACATACACACATACACATATATGTATGCATGCACACATATACACACACACTCTGAACTCTAAAGTAAGGGGGTTATGCAAGATGACATGTAAAGAAAGAGCTTTCAGTCCCTAAGCCTATGATATGAGCTACCTCAGTACATATTTGTTCATGTTAATTAAAAATTTCAAAGATAGTCCTCGGTACAAATGGATTTGTGGACTCCTTGCAGTAATTTCCCCCGGGGATTTGCAGGTCCTGGATCAGGAGCCACTGGCCTACAGGACACCCTGAAAATTGAATAAGGGGAGAGGGGAGGACAATTCCACAAGGCACAGGCAGAGGTGAGCTGAGAGCTCAGGGACCACAAACTGAGGTCTGAGACAGCTTCAGGCTGAACCTCACTGCTTCCCACAGGGCTTTGAGATCTGTCTTATGGTAAGTCGCTGTTTGTTGACTGGCTGAATCTCTGATGTCAGACCTGTACACCTGGGCCCCAAAGGACTCCCAAGTTAACGATGTCCCCTGGCTCTGCCCCCTTTGCCGTCATGCTCCTGTCTGCCTCCCTGACCTGGCGACCATCTTTTTTCCTTTGCTGATGCCCCAAGACCTCCACCTGTGAAAGTTTTCCCCAGCGCACCCCCCATAATCTGCAAGGCGGAACACAAACACTTGAACCTGGGCATGACTTAAAGCGTGATTCACCTGCTTATTTTTAGCTCCTGTTCTTGCTGAAGTATCCCCTCTCTCTGCATCAGCCAGTCATCGGCAGGGCAGGCACCTCATATATCTTGTCTGTTCTGGAGGCCGTGAGCCCAGAGGGCGAGGCCTGGCATCTGCTTAGAATTCTAGTCGGTCCTCCGTTGTCTGCGCTGCTAGAGGGGATGTGATGCCAGTCTTCAAATATTTTGGCAGGCAGGAGATGTCCTGGAGCTGGAGCTAAGGGACACCGAGGCCCAGGAAGGTCAAATGAATTACCCCCAGGTCACACAGGTTGCAAGGGGCAAAGCTGGGATTTGAACCCAGATCCTGAGACTCCAGAGCTTTCCATCGTCCAAAATCCCAAACTCCCAGACCTCTCCACTGCCCCACACTGCCTCCCACCTGCTTGGTACCAGAATCGGGAACATACAGGGGACACTGTGTTTGGATCTACGGCCTGTCCCAGAATGCCTTGGGCTGCCTCGGGGGTGGGGTAATGGGCCCCCCCCCGCCCGGAGGTCTTCAAGCAGGTGCTGGACAGGTCCAGGAGCAACTGGCTGGCCACTGACATTCCTTCCAGCTGAGATTCTAGGATTGTCAAGTAGCCAAAGGCAATCCGTGTTTGGCTTTGTCCCCAACCCCTGACCTTATATCTGTGATATTCTACAGCTTCTAGGTCTTGAAACAAAATAATCTTGTGATAAAGAGATAATCTTTGGTCAGCTTGGCCCCAAGAGGTGGAACCCGGAGTAATTGATGAGTGACAAAAGGGCCCATTTTGATAAGGAAAATCTCCAAGCCCTAGGCTTTCAAAGGTCAGATGGACTGCGTCTAACTTCCTATCCCTGGAAGGGCTGGTGAGGAGGCTGTGTGTCCATGCACTGGTAAGGGCTGTGCAGGTGTCAATTAGATGAGATCCCACTGAGATGTCTTGCAGCTCTGAGATTCTCTGATTCTATAAAAGTACAAGGTTCAGGTTCAACTGTTCAACTCATTCTGCATTCCTATGTGTCATAATGGATAGGAAGGAAGGACATAAGCAATTATTTGGGTTTTTTTTGGCAGGGCAGTGAGGGTTAAATGACTTGCCCAGGGTCACACAGCTAGTAAGTGTTAAGTGTTTGAGGCCGGATTTGAACTCAGGTCCTTCTGAATCCAGGGCTGGTGCTTTATCCACTGCGCCACCTAGCATAAGCAATTATTAAGGACCTACTATGTATCAGGTGGGGCAGTCAGGTAGCAAAGCAGATAGAGTGTCACACCTGGAGTCTGGAAGACTCAACTTCCTGAGTTCAAATCTGGCCTCAGACACTTACTAGCTGGGTGACCCTGGGCAAGTCACTTAACCCTGCTTGCCCTAGTTTCCTCATCTGTAGAATGAGCTGGAGAAGGAAATGACCAACCACTCCAGTATATCTTCCAAGAAGACCCCAAACGAGGTCACAAACAGTCAGACATGACTGAAAACTATTGGACAACAAAAATGTACCATGAACCCATGCTAAGTATTTTACAAATATTATCCCATTTGATTCCCACAACAACCCTAAGAGGTAGGTGAAGTGATTAGCCCAGGGCTTACAGAGCTAGGAAGAGGCTGAGGTTCTTGGCCCAGGCCTCTGTGAGAGGGCTCTGGACTTGAATCAGGAAGACCTAACTTCACCTAAGGCTTTGCTGGCTGTGTGACCCTGGGTTAGTTACTTCACATCTGTTTGCTTACCTATAAAATGGACATAGTGATAGCCCCTGCACCACAGGGTTGTTGGCGAAGGTCAAAGGAGACATTGCATCCACAGTACTTTGCACAGCTGAACCTGCTCCATAAAGGTGAGTTTATGATTATTCCTCTCACCCCTGTGTCACCTCCCACAATGGCAAGTTTTCATTATAAAGTAAAAATGGGCTCAGGCTACAAACTTCTTGTATCTCACTTCCCATTGGTTAGGGAAGCCCAGAGGAAAGCCAGGATGAAAGGATGACTGGAAGCCAAGAATCAATTAAAAAGGATCCATCACATTTTTTTGGTCTGCCTTGGACCCCTCTGGTAGTCTGGTGAAGCCTAGGGACCCCTCCTCAGAATCAGGGTTTAAAAGCACAAAATAGTGTGACCCCAGGCAAGTCACAACCCCAATCGCCTCACACACAAAAAACCCCAATTACATTAAAAATAAAGACAAAATTTGAAATTCCATCCAGGTTAGGCGGCATAGTAGATAGAGAGCTGGACTTGGAATCAGGAAGACCTGAGTTCAAATCCAGTATCAGACATTTTCTGGCTGTGTGACCCTGGGCTAGTCATTTAACCTTTCTGTGCCTCAGTTAATTTGGAACTTAACATTTAAAAAAAAAAATGAATGTCAAGGGGTCAGCTAGGTGGCATAGTAGATAAAGCACCGGCCCTGAATTCAGGAGGACCTGAGTTCAAATCCAGCCTCAGACACTTGACACTTACTTGCTGTGTGACCCTGGGCAAGTCACTTAACCCCCATTGCCCTGCCCCCCCCCAAAAGAATGTCAAAATGGAGATAATAATAGTACCTCCCTCCCAAGGTTGTTTTGAGATGTTTTTAAAGTATTTTGCAAACTTTGAAAGGCTATATTAATGCTACATATTATTATTATTATTGTCATCATTGTTATAATCAGCCACAGACTCCTTAGCTGACTTCAGGTTAAGAACCTCTGAATTAAGGAGGACCTGAGTTCAAATCCGGCCTCAGACACTTGACACTTACTAGCTGTGTGACCCTGGGCAAGTTACTTATCCCTCATTGCCCTGCAAAACAAAACAAAACAAAACAAAAAAGTAAACACACACACGCACACAAAAACAAAACAAACAAAAAACCCTCTGAATTAAAGAATTATGGATATTTTGCCTAGAGAAGAAAAGACTTATGGGGGACATGCTAGCCGCTATCAAATATTTGAAGGTTTATCACACGGGGTTGAGATTAGACCATGTGCTCGGCTCTAGGAACAATGGGGGGAGTTTAGATAGGCAGAATTCAGCTTGACATAAGGAAAACCTTCCTAACAATGGTGGTGGGCTTCCCCTTGGTGAAAGTCTTCAAGCAAAGGCCAGATGAGGAGCAGCTGAGAAAGCGTAGAGGAGATTCCTGCTCAGTCTGGCTTGGACCAGATGACCCCTGAGGTCCCTCCCAGCTCCAAGGTGCTCTGATTTTGGAAAGCTGCCTAACTGGATCAGGGGCTGGGGCTGTTTCCTCCTCTATGTTGGGGGAATTCTGGGCTCTTTCGTCATGACATCCCATCCCTGGACAGGCCCAGAAGCAGGCCTAAGAACTATAGCAATTCTCCTGTCCCATCAGCCCTGGAGGTACTAGTGAGGCCCGAGGAACCACTGCGGGGGAGGGGAGGAGGAAGCTGGGCGCCTTGCCAAGCCTTTAGCTGAGTGGGAGGTGCTGACATTGGTGGAAGATACACTGCTTGGATGCTGGAGGCCTTTTTGTGTGCATCATGTTACAGGGAAGGCCTAGTGTTTTGGACCAAGATAAGGGATCTCAGGGAAGGCTTCTTCTTTTTTTTTGCGGGGCAATGAGGGTTAAGTGACTTGCCCAGGGTCACACAGCTAGTAAGTGTCAAGGGTCTGAGGCTGGATTTGAACTCACGTCCTCCTGAATGCAGGGCTGGTGCTTTATCCACTGCGCCACCTAGCTGCCCCACCATGCCCATTTTTCAGATGAGGAGCTCGAGGCTTCCAATGTGGCCCAGGGTCACATAGCTAGAGAATGGTGGGAACAGAGGTCCCACGCTGATTGCCATAGGAGTCAGAGAGAGAGAGAGAGAGCGTTCTGTAGACAGAGATGGCTAGCATTTCTCCAGGGATTTAAGGTCTGCATCATGCTGGACATGTCTTATTTCATTTAATCCTCACAATATCCCTGTGAAGCAGGGGCTATTATTGTTCTCATTTTTCACATCTAGAAAAAGAGACAGAAAAAGGTTCAATGACTGGCCCGGGGTCATACAGCTGATATGCACCTGAGGTAAGATTCAAACTCAGGTCTCCCTAATTTGAAATCACTAGGGATTATTGTTCAGTTGTTTTTCAGCTGTGTCAGACTCTTTGTGACACCGTTTGGGTTGGGGTTTTTTGTTTGTTTGGTTGGTTTGGTTTTTTGGCAAAGATACTCGAGTGGTTTGTCATTTCCTTCTCTAGCTCATGTTATGGGTGAGGAAAATGAGGTAAACAGGGGTTAAGTGATTTGTCCAGAGTCACACAGCTGGTCAGTGTCTGAGGCTGAATTTGAACTCATGAAGATGATTCTTACTCACTGCAGGCTTGGCACCACTACCCGCTGTGCCACTTAATCTAGCCTGGGGAGCACCAATGCTTTTGATAGGATCACAGTAATAGAGCTTGGAAGGGACCTTAACGGTTATCAAGTTCAATCCCCTGGTTTTTAAAGATAAAGAAACTGAGGCCCTACTTCCCCAAAGGCATATAGGCGGTAAGTGGTTGGGCTAAGATTCAAACTCAAGGCTTTGGGATTCTAAATCCTAGGCGCTTTGTGTTGGAGAGCAAAGGGGTTTAGTTATACCTTAGGCATAAGATAGAGAGATGAGGTAAGCACAGTGGGAAGTCAGGTGATTGTTAAAATCAGGATATTAATTAACCCTCCTGGAGTTCCTGACCCATGCCATGACACTCGGGACCAGAGAGCATGCCCCCCACCTCTTTACAGAGACTGATTGACTTTTGGACACTGACAAATTAGGAATGTGCTTTGCTTGACCATGCAGATTGTTACAAGGGGTTTGCTTTCCCTTTTAAAAAATGGTGTGGGAGGGGCAGCTAGGTGGTGCAGTGGTTAAAGCACTGGCCCTGGATTCAGGAGAACCTGAGTTCAAATCTGGACTCAGACACTTGACACTTACTAGCTGTGTGACCCTGGGTAAGTCACCTAACCCTCATTGCCCCACCAAAAAAAAAAATGTAAATGTAAAAAATGGTGTGGGTGGGGTGGGGGTATAAGGGAGAGAAAATAGATTTTTGTTCATTAAAAAAAGGGGGGAAAGACTTTCTGTTGGAGCTTCTTCACCTCTTTTCTCCCTTCTCTTCCTTCCAACATTGCTCATGTGCCAAGTACCTTTCATAAGCCTTTGCTGTGATCACTAGGCATCATCACCAGGAGCAGTTACAGATGGTGAGTTCACACTTACAGGGAACTAGACTTAGTACTGAGGACCTGGAGAGGTGTGAAGCATCAGACATTCCTTCAAAGAGCTTATGGATTGGGCAGCTGGGTGGCCAGTGGGTAAAGCACCAGCCCTGGATTCAGGAGGACCTGAGTTCAAATCTGGCCTCAGACACTTGACACTTACTAGCTGTGTGACCCTGGGCAAGTCACTTAATCCTTATTGCCCCACCAAAAAAAAAAAAAAAGCTTATGGAGCAGTTAATGAGACAGGATCAATACACAAGCACAACGATTTTTAGAAGCAATACAAGACAGGATGTGCCCTGGGCCAAATCAGGATGCACACTACGTGGCAGGAGCTCTGGACGTGAGGTCAGAGGGGTCTGAGTAAAAATCCTGCTTCAGACCCTAACTAGCTGTGTGACCCTGGAGAGGTCACTTAACCCTGTCCAAGCCCCATAAAAATGGGCACGATAATAATGGCACCTACTTCACAGGATGGTTCAAATGAGATGACACAGGCAGAATGCTTTGCAAACCTTAACACACATTATGCAATTCCTGTTTCAGGATCTCAGAGAAGACAAGACCTCATCCACCTTCAGGGAACTTCTGGGAAGAGGGTCCATTCCCACAGTAAAATGTGAGCTCCCTGAAAGCAGAGGCTGGTATCGGGGTCACCTTGCTTTGGATTGCCAATGGTCTCCCTGCCTCTGTGCCCTCCAGCCGACCCTCCGCACAGCTCTTTGCTTAGCACAGGTGTGAGCAGGTCACTCCCGTGCTCAATAGGTATCAGTGGCTCCCTATTGTCTCCAGCCCTGGCATTTAGAGCCCAAGATATCTGGCTTTCCCCCTTCTCCCTCCATTGTGGAATTATCTCACCATATTCCCCTTTACACACTCTGTGTTCCAAACTGTCTTACGTGTTATGTTGCCTGAATTCAGCATTCCACTCAAAGGCCTTTGGACGGACCGTCCCCCCGCCCCCCCCCCTCCAGTGAACTCCTCCCACATCTCTGCCTCGTAGAATCCCTAGCCCTTCCACCTCCGACAGAGAAGTCTTGTCGGCCCTCCTTCCTGGGAGTGCTCTCTTTGACCCCCAATTTTCTTGTTTTATATTGTTTTCTTGTGTATAGAATCTATCCCTCAGTAAAATGTAAGCTTGCTGAGGGCAGGGTCCTTCTAGTGCCTTTCTATCCCCACCACCTAGAACCCACTTAATAGATGCATTAGATGCAAGTTGAATTTAACCACATTCCATCCACAGGGCAGTATTTCTCTCTCTCTCTCTCTCTCTCTCTCTCTCTCTCTCTCTCTCTCTCTCTCTCTCTCTCTCACACACACACACACACACACACACACACACACACACACACATGCGCACTCGAGTAGTCCAGGAATGGAAGGGAGGCAGATTCAGGAGGCCACTGTGGCCTGGGCCAGCTACCCTCCCCCTGTGACCGTGAGGCCAGGACAAAACTTACAGACCACAGGATATCACCACTCAGAGAGCTGTTCAAACAAACAACCCATTTCTATTCATCTCTCAAGGAAGACACGAGCACAGGCAAATATTATCATTGTGTGGTTTTCATTTCAATGGGAATAGAAAGGACGACGAGTCAGAAGCTAATGAATGGAATCCTTGGGCTCCTGGCTCCTTGCCTGAGCCCTGCCTGTCTGCCCAGGAGAGCAGAGTTTGGGTATCAGACCCGAGTGAAAAGGATAGGTCCCTGGCACCAAGTGACTATGCTCCCTGGAGGGACTGGGGTCATGCCAGGGGTGAATGGGAGCCTGGTGTTCCTCCTACAATTAATCTTGGCCATTTAGCTCAACCCAGCTGGGAGGTGCTAAGTGTGGAGAAAAGGATGACCTTTTTTTTCCTCTTCCTTCTTTTTCCTCCAGATCCCTCTCCTATCACAGAGGCAGCTGGTGAGGGTGCATAGAGCCAAAATTCATCTTGGTGTTTAAAAAAAAATAAAACCTCACTAACAATGAGAACCATCCCCAAGTAGAATGAGCTGCCTTGGCGGTCTCACTGGCCTCTTTGAGTACAGGTATTTCATAGGGGTGATTCTCACTCCTCCATGGGCTGATGAAGTGGCCCCCTGATTCTGTGAATTACATGTGATGGGGAGAGCTCTTACTGTTGGAGCTACTGTGGGGCTGTTATCTCTCTTCTCCCTCTTGATGATATCCAGCTTAGAAAGCATCTCCAGGATAAGTCGCTAGCCTGCCTCTATTATTCTTCCATGGTTAGCGTTCAGACGTCAGACTGTTACACCAGTGGAGAAAAATGACTGTTTTTTGTAACTGAATGAGTAGTGGGAAGGGAGCTGGCCTGTGGCAGGCTCACTCAAAGCATCCCTCAGTGACAGACAGGATCATGGGGACAAAGTGTGCCCACACCCATTCCCACATCGCTTTAATTTCTTCTGCCAGATCTCTGTGTAGCTGGAAGATTGAGGGATGTTTGGTATGACAATATATATCAAAAACATTGTTCTTACCTTTTTATGGGTCAGTGTTTGCACTGTTATTATGTTACCATCACAGATACACACGCATACCTATACACAGAACATATGGGCGTGCTTATCGAGGGATAACGCAACAGGCCTGCGTCCAACTCAGAGAATAGCACCGTCCTCACAGCCAGCTCCTCACACACTCAGCCGTGGCTGAACCTTACTTCACCCTTTCAGGCCGCAGCCCATCCGAGGCCTGCCCTATTGGCTGTCTGTTGGTGGGTCAAGAGCTGGGCCCATGATGCAGTTAGAGAAGATGGGCTACGCCCAGGGCAGGCAGGAGCAGAGAGGGAGGGACACAGAGAGAAGACTCTTCCTTTGTACACTTGACCCCAGGGCAAGGGAAATCTGGAAGAAAGATCTCCCCAAAAGCAAAGAGGGGAGGGGCAGGTGCTGACAGCTGGAATAATAAGGATGCTGTCTGAAGCAAACTCCCTTGGACACAGCTGCCCTGAGCAGCTTTATTTAACTCAGGAAGCCAGTCCTGAATAGGTTATAAAATCAGCCGCTGTCTCAATCACACACAGTGACAATGACAAGAAGAACACCACCACCACTACCTGCTAACATTGCTATTGTGCTTTTACCATTGGCTAGGCATTGTGCCAAATAAGCCCTTTACAAGTATTATCTCATTTGATTTTCACAACAAGCCCAAGAGGTAAGTGCTATTTATTATCACCCCCATTTTACAGATGAGGAAACTGAGGCAAACAGAAGTTAAGTGAACTGCCTGGGATAAGAGTTAGCAAGAGTAAGAGGCTAGACTCCAGGTCCAGCTGTGACATTTACTTGCCCACTCCCTTTAGAATGTAAGTTCCTTGAAGGCGAGGGTTGTTTTCACCTTTTCTCTTTGTATCCCTAGTGCTTAACATGATGCCCAATTTATGTTGTTCAGTCACAAACCCATTATGAGGTTTTCTTGGAAAGGATCCGGGAGAAGTTTGCCATTGCAAAGAGAGGTTAAGTGACTTTCCCAAGGTCACACAGCTAGTAAGTGCCTAACATATAGTAAGAGATTAATAAATGAATATTGATCGGTGGATTGATTGGCCTTCTTGCCTCAACTACCTTCTCGGTCTCATTGTCTGACCGTTCCCAGATGCCATATCAGTCTCTGATTTCAGAAGCACATACCTTCTCTCGCCTACTTCTTGGAGCATGGGGTTTCTGGAAGAAAGATTTCCAAAGAGCAAATGAAGGGGAGCAAGTGCTCCTTACTGATGTCAGTGGCCCATTTTGTCCCAAACCGAGTCAGACCCTGAGGAGTGAGTCCCTGACGCTCTGATCTCTGCCTGAAAGAGCCCAAATCCCAGCTTCTCTATAAATAATGACCTTCAAACTTAGGAATTGCCCTGGAATCTTGGTTAGGTTCCTTTTTCCTGAAGCTCCTTAAGGGAGACCAACCAAAGATGGCAGCAGCTTCTCATAAGCCTTGGGTTTGGCCGATGTCTGTAGAACCTCCTCTTGTGCCTCTCGGCACTTGAGTGTTCATGGGACTGTAAAAACATGGCTTTACACAGTAATATTCCATCATCATCATTAAAAACAAAACAGGGCTTTACCATCGGAAGATATTTTACAGATCACCTAAGTCAGGAGCTCTCCGGACCCTTTTCAGAATAAAGGTTTCAAATGCCAAGGAAACCTATAATACTGAAATACAGTCACCAAAATATTTTTTCCCGTCCGAGTTCACAGATCCTCTGACATCTAACCATGGGCCCATGGATCCCAGGGAAAGAACTTGTGGTCAAGTCCAAATTCTTTCATTTTAGAGATGAGGGAGTCTAGAAGTGAAATGACTTGCCCAAGGTCACACTGAGAGTATCTCAGGCTGGATTTGAACTCAGATCATCCCAGCTGTATCCACTGAACCTCGTAGCTTCCTTTGTTACAAAAGAAGGTTCAGGGGCAGTTAGGTGACACAGTGGATAAAGCACTGGCCCTGGACTCAAGAGGATCTGAGTTCAAATCCAGCCTCAGACACTTGACACTTACTAGCTGTGTGACCCTGGGCAAGTCACTTAACCCTCATTGCCCCACCCCCAAAAAGTGGAGGCAATTCCAAAATGACAGTGATGTAAAAAACAGAATATCAATAAAACTTTTTTTTTTTCAAAAGAAAATCTGAGGCCCCAGGCCCAGAGGAGGGGAGCTCGAGAAAAACAGTTTCACTTGTTTCCAAGTGCCTTGGATGAAAGCCGGTGTTTTTTTTCCCCTCTAACATGAACACAGTCTACTGTTTCTCCACTTAAAACATTTTCTTTATGCATTCCTTTGAAAAATCAACATTCAACAAGCTTCGTCCTTCCCTGCGGGTCGTCAGTTCCTGTTTGGTGAAGGCCCCCTTACAGAAAGAAATACTGACATATTGGGTAGAGTTTTAAGGTTTGCGAGGTGTCTCAGGCACAGTATCTCAGTGGGAGATGACACTGGGAGAGAGGTAACAACCATCCCCATCTCACAGACAGGAGGAACTGAGACGAGTCAAGTGATTTGTCCAAGGTCACCCAGCTGGTAAACATCAGAAGTAGGATTTGAACTCTGGTCTTCCTGACTCCACGTCCAGAATTCTGGAGGAGTGTGTGTGTGTGTGTGTGTGTGGTGGTGGGGGGGGGGGGTTGGGGAAGTGAGAGGAGAAAAGGTAGGTCAGAGAATCATAGGTCTAAAAGGGACCTCGTTATTATCGTTGTTCAATCGTTTCAGTCTTGTCTGTGACCCTATTTGGGGTTTTCTTGGCAGAGATACTGGAGTAGTTTTGACATTTCCTTCTCCATCTCATTTTACAGATGAGGAAACTGAGGCAAACAGGGTTAAATGACTTACCCAGGGTCCCACAGCTAGTAAGTGTCTGAGGTTGGATTTGAACTCAGGTCTTCCAGACTCCAGGCTGGGTGCTCTGTTCACTGGATCACCTCCTTGCCACCGCTTGGCGTCTAGCAAATGCTTAGTTACTGCTCCTTTTGGAGGTTTGGTTGAAGAAACCAGGGATGTCTAACCTAGAGAAGACTGGGGTAAGGGTGTGTGTGGGAGGACATAGTAGCATTCTTCAAGTATCTAAAATTCATAGAGAAGAGGATTGGGCGTGACATCCTTTTTCCAAAGGAACAATAGGGGACATCATGGCATTGAGGGGGGTCAGCTAAATGGCTTCTAAAGCCCATTGACCTTGGATTCTTTTTTTTTAATTTTAGTGAGGCAATTGGGGTTAAGTGACTTGCCCAGGGTCACACAGCTAGTAAGTGTTAAGTGTCTGAGGCTGGATTTGAACTCAGGTCCTCCTGACTCCAGGGCTGGTGCTCTATCCACTGTACCACCTAGCTGCCCCTGACCTTGGATTCTATGACCCTAATGTAAGAGTGGGGATTTGATCCAGTAGATCAATAACATCACCCCTTCTCATTTTAAGTAAGTGATAAGATACCCTGGGGCCTTAATAAGGAGAACAAGTCTCAATCACCCAATGAACTTAAGGTGAGATTAAATTGGAAAACTCCTCGGATGCACCAGAGCAAGGCGGCATCTCCTGAGTGCTCAGATTGGCCAAGGTCACTTGGTCACACCCTGGGCGTCTTCTAGAAAGTAGGAGACCAACGCAAAGCTGAGATTCCTATTCTTGTGAGAGGTGAACAGAGAGAAGGCAAACTCACAAGCGGGAGAAGGGCATTTCAGCTTTGGTCTCCATCTCCCCCACCCTTCACCCCTATTGGCTAAGGGAGGACTTGGGGAGGAGTTTAGATTTCTCATCTCCCCACGAGCATCCTAGCCTTGTGCCCAAGGACGGGACAGGACAGGACAGGACAGGACAGGATAGGACAGGACAGGGCAGGACAGGATAGGACAGGACAGGACAGGGCAGGACAGGGCAGGACAGGATAGGACAGGACAGGATAGGACAGGATAGGACAGGATAGGACAGGGCAGGACAGGATAGGACAGGGCAGGACAGGGCAGGATAGGACAGGGCAGGACAGGACAGGGCAGGACAGGACAGGATAGGACAGGGCAGGACAGGGCAGGACAGGATAGGACAGGACAGGACAGGGCAGGACAGGACAGGATAGGACAGGACAGGACAGGGCAGGATAGGACAGGGCAGGACAGGATAGGACAGGACAGGGCAGGACAGGGCAGGATAGGACAGGATAGGACAGGATAGGACAGGGCAGGACAGGACAGGACAGGACAAGATAGGACAGGGCAGGACAGGGCAGGATAGGACAGGACAGGGCAGGATAGGACAGGGCAGGATAGGACAGGGCAGGACAGGGCAGGACAGGACAGGGCAGGGCAGGACAGGGCAGGACAGGGCAGGATAGGACAGGGCAGGACAGGGCAGGACAGGACAGGGCAGGGCAGGACAGGGCAGGACAGGGCAGGATAGGACAGGGCAGGACAGGACAGAATAGGACAGGACAGGACAGGAGCAGCTTGGGGCAGTGTCTTCATGGGAAGCTGAGAATGGACTGGGTGCAGTTTCACAACTACAAAGAGCCTAGCAGAGATGATACATCCTATTCAGGCGGAACTCCTTGAGCATCCTATCAATGGAAGAAGAGGCCTTCCACCGAGCCAGATGTTTTGAGCTCACTTTCCTCAGAACTCTGCATATGCTTGTGGGAAAGTGAGTCATAGACTTTGGGGAGGAGGCTTTGGACCCGGTACTCTTGCTATGCCATCTTAGTGAGTTCTGACTGATTCAATGATTCTAAACTCGACATCCTGCAGGGAAGCACCCCAGAGTGGGGGCTTGAGCCAATAGCACTAGAATGTGATCTACAACCCCTCAGGATGACCCCTGAGCCTTAAGGGCTCTCTAGTCATGCTCTGGGGGCCCAGATTGTCAGAATGGTTGGCAGTTACACCAAATGGAAGGTTGGGGGGAGGGAGGAGAATTTCAGTTTAATGAAATATAAGGAAAGCCATCCAAGGAAGGGATGTAGCAAGGTGCCAGCCACTTGGAAGTCTGCCAGCAGGGGCTGGATGACCAAATGGTCATAGAATCACAGATATAGCAAAGGGGGAAAGGGGAAGGGAAGTCAATAACCATTTATATAGCACCTACTATGTGCCAGGCACTGGCTAAGAGCTTTTTTTTTTTTTGTGCGGGGCAATGGGGGTTAAGTGACTTGCCCAGGGTCACACAGCTAGTAAGTGTCAAGCATCTGAGACCGGATTTGAACTCAGGTCCTCCTGAATCCAGGGCCAGTGCTCTATCCACTGCGCTACCTAGCTGCCCCCTGGACTAAGAGCTTTTAACCAATATTATCTCATTTGATCTGTGAATTATCTCACTTGATCCCTGTGAACAGATGCCCATTCTACAGTTGAAAAAAACTGAGGAAAACAGAGGTTAAGTGACTTGCTCAGGGTCACACAGATAGCAAGTGTCTGAGGTCAAATTTGAACTCAGGTCTTCCTGACTCCAGGCTCCGCATCCTATGTACTGTGTCACCTAGTTTCTGTAGAAAGACCTTTGAAGGTCGTCCTGTCAGATCCCTTCTTGTTACAGAGAAGGAAGCTAAAGCCCAGAAAAGTTAATTGACTTGCCTAAGGTCACATAGGTAGCTAACCAGCAAAGTCAGGTTTCTAACCACAGTCGTCTGTGTTATATACAATTCCCCAAATCAGTGCTGTGCTGATCAGGAGGTGAGAGTATTAAAGGGGGTATTTGGTTCTGGTTTGGATTTTCTGTGATGTTCCTCCCACCTCTGAGATTCGGGGGCCAGACACACCCAATCACCTTTCCCTTCCTTCTGCCATGCATTTGTCCCATTATCTTGGGACAAGACTCAGGGCCAGCGTTTCCTCAAATGTGTCGCCACCTTAACCCTTTTAGCTGAAGATTACAGACCTGAGGAGGGGTGCCCTGAGACCCAGCAGTTTCTCCAGCTGGTCCTCACTCCATCTCTTCCCCTTCACAAGGGAGTAAAGAGTAAACTCAGCCCCTGGTACAGCATCTCTGCAATACTGGGACCCCTGGTCCTGGCCTAAGATAGGATTCCTTTCTAATTGTGCACCGGATGACTGCATGTCAGCTCCCATTCCAAACCAACCCATCCGGCCAAGTCAGCTTTCAGAAGGAGGCTGGAGGTTTGACCAGGGCCACCTGAACCCGGGAGCAGCCTTTGTTTTCTCTGGGAAAGCTTCTCTACCCTGGCTGAAGTCTGTTGCCACACGCATGCTCCCCAAGCTCACAGCCAGGACCTTGGGGGAGGTCACCCAGGCCATGTCATGCATTCCAGCCACTGGGACTTGCTTCTGGACAAAAGGAGCAAATTCAGTGACTGAAGCCCTCTCCCCCTCTGCTTTTCCTCTCAGTTTGGCCCTGTCTGTAGAAAACAAGACTCCAGGCACAGGTCCTCTGGTGGCAAACTGCATGGCATGGCCTTGGCTCTCCTTATGCCCAGCTAGAGATGGGCACAGGCCAAGCCAGACTGGATAACGGGTCAGATTTCAACAAAGGTCCATCTGTTGGTCACATTTAGCAAATGCCTGCTATGTGCCAGGCAATGTGTTAAGGCAAAAGCAATCCCTGCCCTCAGGGAGCTCATAGTCTAATGGGGAGATACCACAAGCAAACAACTGCTTATGTTATGACAGGATATATATACAGCGGAAATGGAAGGTGACCCTAGAGGAAAGGCATGAGCAGAGAGAGCTTGGGGAAAGGCTCCAGGAGAAGTGAGACAGGGTGAGAAGGAAGCCAGGGATGATAGAGGACTGTCAATTCAATTCAATGAAACTAAATTCAGCTCAATTCACTTCAATCTAGTTCAGTGCAATGCAATTCAGTTCAATTCAAATTCAATTCATTTCAGTTCAATTCAATTAAACTCAATTAGTTCAAGTCAGTTCAGTTCTGTTCAATTCAACAAGCATTTATTTGTATTTAATATGTGTCTGACACTGGGAGATAGGAAGACAAAGACCAGTCCCTGTCCACAAGGCACTAGCATTCTACTGGTGGGGGGGTGGTAGCAGGAGATACAATATACACAAATATCATGAACTTCAGACTGGAAGGAATCAGACACCACTGAGTCCAACTCTACCTCCAATCCAATTTTTTTTTTTTTTTTAGTGAGGCAATTGGGGTTAAGTGACTTGCCTAGGGTCACACAGCTAGTAAGTGTTAAGTGTCTGAGGCCAGCTTTGAACTCAGGTCCTCCTGACTCCAGGGCCGGTGCCCTATCCACTGTGCCACCTAGCCGCCCCCCTCCAATCCAATTTAACAGAAAGTGAAAGGGACTTGCCCATGGTCACCCAAGTAATTAATGGCAGAACTAGGATTTGAACCCAGGTCCTTCACTGCCAAATCTGGTACCCTGTCTACTGTACAATGAAAAGAGTATTAGATTTGGAGTCATTTCAGTTCAATCCAACAATTGTTTATTAAGTCTATCCTATGTGGAAGGAGATATATGGAGTTGTAAGTGGAACCCAGGAAGAACAGGGTTCAAGACCCACATTGGATACATCCTGGCTGTGTGACCCTGGGTGAGTCACCTAACTTCTCTGGGCTCTTGTCAATTCTCTAAGACTGTTAAGGTGCTAACCTGCATTGGTGAAGGGAGTGTCCTCACCTGGGAGTTCCTCATGCCACTGTAGTCAGAGGTCCAGGCCCTAACTCCTATGTGTTTGATATGGTATGATAACTACAAATTTACTGAGAACTGACTGCTTCCCTACCTGGTCCCCCTACTCAGGCAGGTGAATTGCCTGGGGCTGACAGGTTTTTGTCAATTCCGGACTCTTGATTGACTTATGGACTTTCCCCCAAGCAAAATGATCCCCCATCTCCTTACTCCCTGGACTTTATGTTATTATGTAAAAGGGTCCTCCAACATTAAGTAGTTTCTATTTAGAGTTAAGTAGCATCAGGGGCAGCTAGGTGGTGCAGTGGATAGAGCACTAGCCCTGGAGTCTGGCAGACCTGAGTTCAAATCTGACCTCAGGAAAAAAAAAGGGGGGGGCAGCTAGGTGATGCAGTGGATAAAGCACTGGCCCTGGATTCAGGAGGACCTGAGTTCAAATCCGGCCTTAGACCCTTGACACTTACTAGCTGTGTGACCCTGGGCAAGTCACTTAACCCCAATTGCCTCAAAAAAAAAAAAAAAGAAAAGAGATAGAGTTAAGTAGCATCTATACTTAGGAACAGTACTATGGTTTCTTTTGTTAAAGGTTCATTTACCTTAAGTCTTTTGGTTCCCTTTTGTTCTGTTACCCCATAAAAACCCTGTCCTCAGTTCCCATCTTTGGGTATTCCTAGCTTCTTGCTTTGTGATACTAGGAGCTAAAGTTCCTCTGCCCTGATTAAAGACCTTATTTTCTCCTATATAGATTGTTTCATTAATTTACAGGTTCACAGGTATCAGGTGCTTGGGGAGGAAGAGGAAGGTGCAGAGAGCTCTAGTAATGGGTGGGTGGTGAGGTAGGACATGGCTCAAAGCCAAGCTGGGATTGATCAACCCCTGTGCTCTGCTCCCCACTTCTGGCTTCCCCTTCTCTACAAGGGTGGGTGAGGTGTTGGCTTGTGGCCTGGGAGATACTAGTTCCTGGTATGGGAGTTCCTCGTGTGTCATTAGGGGAGGATAACGGCCCACAAACCAGACAATGCTTTTCCAGGGAATACAGCTTCAGCATGAACTGATTATGCTCATCAGCTCCTTCTCTGTCTCAGAAATAATGGGTTGACCATACATCGAGGTGATGGGGCTGACGAGCCTCCCACCATGAATGTTGATGGGCTTAGCATCATGGGATCGAGAGCTTCCAGGGGATTGAGGGGCCCAAGAAGGGCCTGGAAGGGACCTTAAAGGTCAGAGAGTACAACCCTCTTGTTTTTCAGATAAGGAAACTGAGGCAAAGAGAGGTTTAAGCGACTTGCCAGTAAGTGTCTAAGGGCAGATTTGAACTCAGGAAGGCGAGTCTTCCTGACTCCAGCCCTGGAGTTCTATTCACTATGGTGCCACCTAGCTGCCCTGAACTGCAGGGATGAATATATGTCCATTCTACAGAGGAGGAAGCTAAGTATCAGAGAGGTCAAGTGCACCTGAAGTGATATTCAAATCATTTCAGGTTCACTTGCCACAATACCATGTTACTTCCAGAGGGTGTTACTTGGCCAGGGTCCCCTAGCTAGTAAATGTCTGAGGCAGGATTAGAAGTCAGGTATTCTTGATGCCTAGTTCAGTGCTCTATCCACTATACTGGGCTGCTTCTCCTGGTCCCCAAGCTAAGAAGAGATGCCTATTAAACTCCCATGATTAAACCAAAGGCATTTGAGCCATGGCTAGGCCAAGTCCTCCAGGCCTCTTTTGAAAAGGAGCCAATAGGAGGCAACTAGGTGGTGCATTGGATAAAGCACCGGCCCTGGATTCAGGAGGACCTGAGTTCAAATCCGGCCTCAGACACTTGACACTTACTAGCTTTGTGACCCTGGGCAAGTCACTTAACCCTCATTGCCCTGCCCTCCCCCCCCCAAAAAAAGAGCCATTTCTTTTAAATCCTCTGATGTCCTGCAGAAGGGGGTGCATATAGACAGTTGTCATGGTACCAGGCATATGAGGATGGGTTGAAGCAGAGTTGGGAATGCTCAGCCTCATTGGAGAAGAGAAAGATGGAGTCTGGTGACCCTGGGGAGGAAGGCAGAAACTAAAATTCTCTTCGGGTATCTGAAGAGCTGCCAAGTGAGTGGAAGAGGGATCAGATTTGGTCTGATCGGCTCCGGAGGGACTACCTCAAAGAACTTACATTTCCCACTGGGTCACAAATCTGGCCCCCACTGAGTAATCTGGAGAGGACCACTCCAGTCAAAGGGCCCTTGGAGACCCTAATCCAAGCCTTGTCTTTTTTGTGTGTGTGAGGCAATTGGGGTTAAGTGACTTGCCCAGGGTCACACAGCTAGTAAATGTCAATGTTCTGAGGTCGGATTTGAACTCAAGTACTCCTGACTCCAGGGCCAGTGCTCTATCCACTGCACCACTTAGCTGCCCCCAAGCCTTGTCTTTTATAGATGAGGTCCAGAGAAATGGAATTGGAACAACAGGAAAAACTTGCAAAGGAGAAAAATTCAGGTTTAATGTCAGGAGAACTCTCCTATCAGAGTTGTCTCCCAGAAGAGAGTGGGATCCCTTTTGATGGAGGCCTCCAAGTGTAACCCGGTTTTCACACAGGCTTAGGGCAGGTTTGTAGGGAGAGGGAGGTGTGACTCATGATCGACAGAAAGAACAAAGAACATGATGCTTCAGACATGGGTCTTAGGAGAGACACATGGACTCCAGGGAGAGAAAGAAAGACTTAGGAATGGGAAGCTGGCCCCATCAAACCTCTGTTCTTGCTTGAAATTCTAGAGACCCCTAGAGTCAAACACGTCTTGGGGAGATTGTTCTTTCTTTCCTGGTTTGAGCTGAGATCTTATTTCTCAGCTGAAGAGCTCATGCCAATCAGAAGAAATTCTCTGATTTCTGTTGGCTTGGCTAAACGGTTTTACTCACTATTCCTTGTTTTTTTTTTGTTTTTTTTAGTGAGGCAATTGGGGTTAAGTGACTTGCCCAGGGTCACACAGCTAGTAAGTGTTAAGTGTCTGAGGCCGGATTTGAACTCAGGTACTCCCGACTCCAGGGCCGGTGCTCTATCCACTGCGCCACCTAGCTGCCCCGACTTAACTATTCTCAACAATATAATGATCTAAGACAATCCCAAAGCACTATTGATGAAACATACTATCCACCTCCAAAGAAAGAACTGATATTGATGGAACATGCCATTTTTCATTTTCTTTCATTTTTTCTTTTATTCAAGTTTTCTTATACAAAATAACTAATATGGTAATGTTTTACACAATCATAAAAAAATAGTTCCTGCCCTCAAAAAATTTACATTCTAATGGTGGGGGGGGGGGACAATATATGTATATGTAAGTAGAACCAAAACAGATACAAGACAACCTTAGGGAGTGGGACTGAGGCATTAATGGAATGGGATAAGCATTCATTAAATGCCTACTGCATGTCAGCCACTGTGCTAAGCACTTTATAAATATTATCTAATTTAATCCTTACAACAGCCCTGGGAGGGAGGTGCTGACACTTAGCAAGACCAAAGCAGGCCTCATTCAGAGGGTGGGACTTGGATCAAATCTTGAGGGAAACCAAGGAGTTTCCTGGAGGTAGGAGGAAAAGGGGAGAGCATTTCAGGCAAGGGGTTCAGCCAGGGTAAAGATCCATAGATGGGAGATGGAATTTCTTGAGTAAAAAACAGCATGAAGGCCTGTTTGGCTGGACTAGAGAGGTATGGATGGGAGTAATGTGCAGCTGGCATGGGGTCAGGTTGAAAGAGATTCCAACACCAAACAGAAGTGTTTATGTTTGAAGTAATAGGGAGCCTCAAGAGTTTACTGAGGAGGGAGGTGATGGGGTCACACCTTTTATTTATTTATTTATCTATCTATCTATTCATTCATTCATTCCTTTTTCTTTCTTCCTTCCTTCCTTCCTTTCTTTCTCTCTTTCTTTGCAGAGCAGTTGGGGTTAAGTGACTTGCCCAGGGTCACGCAGCTAGTAAGTGTTAAGTGTCTGAGGCCAGATTTGAACTCAGATCCTCCTGAATCCAGGGCCAGTGCTCTATCCACTGCACCACCTAGCTGTCCCCGGCCTTTTATTTATTTAGCTATTTATTTATTTATTAACTTATTTATTCATTCATTTATTCACCCACTCACCTTTTTATTTATTTATTTGCTTTTCTTTATCTGCTAATTTATTTACTTGTTTGTTTGATTATTCATTCATTTATTTGTGTGTTGGGTTTTTTTTTAGGAAGATCACTTTGGCAACTATGTGGAGAATGAGAAATTTGGGTTAGGGTTAGAGAAAAGATGTCAGGCAGGGAGGACCATTAAGAAGATGCTGGGGGGCAGCTAGGTGGCACAGTGGATAGAGCACCGACCCTGGAGTCAGGAGTAGCTGAGTTCAAATATGGCCTCAGACACTTAACACTTACTGGCTGTGTGACCCTGGGCAAGTCACTTAACCCCAATTGCCTCACTAAAAAAAAAAAAAAAGAAAAGAAAAAGGAAGTTGTCCGGGTGAGAAATGACGATGACCTGAACTAGGATAATTATTCTGTGAATGGGGAGAAGGTAACATATTTGAGAGATGTTCTGACAGGACAATATTTGGCAACAGATTGGATATTCAGAGGGAAGAAAGGAGAGAGTCAAAGATAGCACTGGGGAGTCAAAACTGGTAGACCAGAAGGACAGTTCCTCAACAAAATTAGGCAAGTCACTCCCCCTCTGAGGAATCTCACTTCCCTCTCTATAAAGTATTGGGCTTGGGCGAGATGGACTCTAAGGGTCTTTCCATCTCTGAATCTATAGTGGAGGCAAGCACAAATAGGCCTTAAAAGCATTTTGCACCCATTTTCTCCACTGATCTTTGGAACAATTCTGCCACGGAGGAATTAACCAGTATCATCCCCTTTTGATGGTCACATCTCCTCCATGAGATCTATCCTGAGTAATGCCTGAGCACCCAATTATTTTGCATTTACTGTGAGTTCATATTTTCATCACTGAGGGCAGGGATTGAGTTTTATCTATCCCTAAGACCTAACACAGTCCCTGGCACATAGTAACCATTTAATATATGCTTGTCAATTGCTTGATTACAGTTAAGGAAACTCAGTTTCAGATTCGTAAATGACTTGCCTGTGTATTGACGTTCAATCATTTTCTCAGGTGTGTCCAGCTCTTCATGACCCCATTTAGGGTTTTCTCAGCAGAGTGGTTTGCCATTTCCTTCTCCAGCTCATTTTATAGATGAGGAAACTGGGGCAAACAGGGTGAAGTGACTTAGCCAGGGTCACCCAGCTAGTAAAATGTCTGAGGTCAGATTTGAACTCAGGAAGAAGAGTCTTCCTGACTATGGGCCCTGCACTCTGTGCACTATGGCGCCACCTAGCTGCCCTGAATGACCTGCATAGAATCACACAACTAGTCAGAGGTAGGATTTGAACCTAGATCTCTCCTGCTCCCAAACCCAGTGCTCTTTCCATTCCCATTTCCACTGACTCACAGCAATCTACTCTAGTTCCTGCTTCTGTTTTTCTAGCCTACTTGATTTTGGCATGGTGGGGGTGGGGGAAAGGAACAGGAATATCACAGTGGGAAGGAAGTTTCTGCTCCTAGTGCAGAGAAAAGAAAAACAAGGAGGGGATGGTAAAAAAAAATATCTTGAGAAATACCACAATCTTTTGTTGAGCAAATAATTTCCCAGAGTCTCTCAAAGTATGAAGAAACCTGATAGTTACAAGACTTCTCCAAGCTAAAGAAAATACCACCTGTTTCAGATTTATTTTCTGGAAGTTTGCTATGCTGTATGCCCTGTCAACTTCTCCTCAGATACTGAAAGCTTTCCCCGGGCCCCTGGATTGCCATTGACACAGCGGGAGGGGCCAGCTGGGCTCCTCCCTGATTCCTGTCCAGAACTAGGGGTCATCTAGTCCAACCCTTAATTTTACTGATCAAGGAACTGAGGCCCCTGGAGGGGAGAAACTGAGGCCATGTTCAAGGTAGGGAGGGACCCAAAGAACAACAATCAAGTTAAGTGGCTTGCCCATGGGCAGATGACTTAATAGTTAAAATAATGACAGGAGTAGGATTTGAATCTAGGTCTTGTCCCTTCCCAGGGAGGCTATACATATTGCACCTGAGGTTCAGAGAATTTAAGTAATTTTAACCAGTGATCATGCAACTAGTAAAGTGTTTGAGTTAGAATTGGAAATAAGGTCTTCTGGGTTCCAAGTCTAAGATCTAATTACTATACCATGTTGTCTATTCTGCCTGTGTGTGTGTGTGTGTGTGTGTGTGTGTGTGTGAGAGAGAGAGAGAGAGAGAGCTTGGGTAAATCACTTTACTTTTCTGGGACTCAATTTTCTTATCTGTAAAAAGAAAAGGTCATACTAGGTCAGGGGTTTTTTAAGATGGAGTCCATGATGAAAAAAAAAAAAACCTTTCATTTTATTTGGCTTCCTTTGTAGTCCTATACATTTCATTTTATGCATTTAAAGACTTTTTTTTAAATAAGGGGACCATAGGTTTCACCAGACCACCAAGGACGGGGCATAATGCAGAAAATTATGAGGAGGAGAAGGAGGGTGATAACTAACATTTTTGTGGCACTTACAATGTTCTTAAATACTTGGTCACGTAATGAGAAGACAGACCTCATTGGAAAAGATCCTGTTGCTGGAAAAGATTGAAGGCAAAAAGAGAAGGGGACAGCAGAGGATGAGATGGATGGATGGATGATATCATGGAAACAAGGAACATGAGCTTGGATGGACTTTGGGAGATAGCATAGAATAGAAGGGCCTTATCCACTGCACCACCTAGCTGCCCCTTGAGCTAAATCTTAAAGTAAATTTGGGATTCTAAGATGGAGAGGTAAGGATAGAGGGAATTCCAGGCCGGGGGGGTGGTAGTGGAAGGGGGGCACAGCCTGCGCAAAAGCGTGGAAGTGGGAGATTGAGTGTCATGTGGAAGGAGCTGTTAGATGTTCGGTTTGGCTGGGACAAAGCGTATGTGAGGGGACCAGAAGAGTAACTTATGAAGAGCTTTAAATGCCAAATAGAGGAATTTATATTTGATCTTAGAGGTAGTAGGGGACCAATAGAGTCTATTGATGATAATAATAGCTAACATACATAATACTATGCACCAGGCTCTTTACAAATATAATCTCATTTGATCCTCACAACAACCCCTGGGAGGTAAGTGCTATTATTATCTCCATTTTACAGGTGAGGAAATTGAGGCTAACAGAGGTTAAGTGACTTGCCCAGGGTCACCCAATGACTACGTGTCTAAGGTCAGATTTGAACTTGGGAAGATGAGTCTTCCTGACTCCAGGCCTGGTGCCTTATGCGCTATGGCACCACCTAGCTGTTTAGAATCCTACTACTTCTGCACTCTATCTCACCAGAAGGGGACACAGTGATTATCTATTCCAACTGTTATCACTGGCAAAGGAAACTGAGGACCTTTCAGGAATGACAATAATAGCCAGTATTTACATAGTGCTTTTTTGGGAGGGGCAAGGTGATGAGGATTAAGTGACTTGCTCAGGGTCACACAGCTAGTAAGTATCAAGTGTTTGAGGTCGGATTTGAACTCAGGTCCTCCTGAATTCAGGGCCAGTGCTTTATCCACTGTGCCACCTAGCTGTCCCCTACATAGTGCTTTAAAGTCTGCAAAGGGCCCTTTATAAATATGATCTCATCTGATCCTCAGGACAACCCTGGGAGGCAGGTACTCACTGTCCCCATTTTATAGATGAGGAAACTGAGGCAAACACAGTTAAGTGACTTGGCCAGGGTCACACAGCTAGGAAGGTCACGTTTGAACTCAAGACTTCCCAACTCCAGGTTCAGCTCTCTATCTATGCACTGTACTACCTAGCTGATGTAACATTGGAAGTAATGGAGACCAATAGTTATATGAGTTGAGAAAGAATGAGGCTTAAGTGAATAGAGAGCGGGCCTCGAAGTCAGAAAGATCCAGGTTCAAGTCTCATCTCTGACACATACTGACTATGTGACCCTGGGCAAGTCACCTATCCCCTAAGCTGCAGGTAGCTCCTCTAGTTCCTCATGGAAAACATCCTTCACCAACAAAATCACTGACTCAGTCCTCCCCTCCAAAGTTACAGGAATGAAAAGATTGCTGGAAGGGACCTTTCAAGGGTGGATCCCTCCATTTCACACACAAGGAGCCTGAATTTGCCCAAGGACAAATAGAGAGCTGGTGGCAAAGTCAAGATGGGAATCTAGGTCTCAGCGGTTATACCCTAACACAGTGTTAGGTGAAGAATCATGCTTAGTATCAAAGCCGGAAGGGACTTCAGGGGCTGTCTGTTCCAACCCCAACATTGTACAGACAAGGTATCAGGCCCAGAGAGGTGGCGACTTACCTAAGGTCACACAACTAGCAGGCCTACCCCAGTTAGATAATTTCCAGTATCTATCACAACGTACCTGATAAGTGGTCTTCTAGCCTTTTCTTGGAGACCTCCAGGGGCAGCTCCGTTAGATTTGGGGGCAGCTCCCCTTGTTGGGAAGGGTTTCCTGATATTAATTAAGCCTCTTGCTTCTAGTCCTGCCTTCAGGGATAAACATCTATCTTATCTTCTCCCAATAGTGTCCTCCTCCCCATTAGATTGATGCAGATATATCAATCTGTGTATTTATAGAGATTTGTGTATCTATACGTTTATATTTATACCCATATTTGTATTTATATATTTATATTTGCATATATATACCTATACATGCAATTAAGTGTATATGTGTGTGCATACATACATACGCATACACACAGACTGAAATAATACTGTTTTTCAGTAGCCTCATAAACTAGGTCTTGAGTTAAATCCATGGTGGGGGGGAGCAGAATGTGGGTTCCCAAACCTTATTCACAGCTCATTTAAAGTTTGTGGAACAATTTACAAATATTCTCTCATTTGATCCTTCCAAGAACCCAATGAGGTAGGTGGTGTCATTCCCATTACACAGGTGAGAAAACCAGCATCCATTTAACCTGGGCACGGGGTGTTGTTGGTCCTTTTGGCCATAAGACAGCCACCTGATCTGGGGTGTATAAAGAGCCAAGGCAGGGGTGTTTGGGGGAAGGGGGGCCCTGAGGGCAGAAGCGGGACTGCCGGGCCGGGACGTGTGACCCTAAATTATGGTGTTTTCCTTTTCATGGTGAAATGAATGCAGCCTCAGACAGATGCTGCTTCACATCTGCTTGTGGCGGGAGCCCCGGTGCAGGGGCAGCGTCTTTGAAACAGGCTTGGAATGGGGAGGGATCAGCGGAGGCCGGGCCTCACAAAGGGACCAGTGTCTTTGAGGAATCTTTACATAAGCCTCGCAAAACCCAAGCAGCAGGGGTTCGCACAGCTGCAGCAGGAGGCAAACCCAGACTTCTAGCTGACCTGAGCCTGCACTAAAATATGACGATTTCCAGATGTAGGGGGTGGGGGGGGGAGGGAGAAAGGGAGAGGGAGGAGGACGGAGGGAGAGGGAGGAAGAGGGAGGAGGAGGGAGGGAGAGACAGACAGACAGACAGAGACTGAGAGACAGAGAGACTGAAAAAGACAGACATAGAGAGAGGCAGGGAGGGAGGGAGAGAGAAAGAGAGACAGGAGAAACAGACAGACAGAAAGAGAGACAGAGAGACAAAGAGAGACAGAGTTGGAGATGGACAGTGAGACAGAAAAAGACAGAGAGGGAGGGAGAGAGAGACAGACAGAGAGGAGAGACAGAGACAGACAGACAGAAAGAGATTGAGAGACAGACAGAGACTGAGAGACAAAGAGAGATACAGAAACAGAGAGTCAGAGACAGAGAGAAAAAGAGAGGCAGGGAGGGAGGAAGAGAAAGAGACAGAGAGACAAAGAGAAAGACAGCGACAGATAGAGACTGAGAGACAAAGAGAGATACATAGAGAGAGTCAGAGACAGAGACAGAGAGACAGGAAAAGACAGATAGACAGAGAGAGGAAGGGAGGGAGGGAGAGAGAGAAAGAGAGAGACGGACAGAGAGGAGAGACAGAGACAGAGACAGAAAAAGACAGACAGAGGCAGTCAGGGAGGGAAGGAGACAGACAGGAGAGAGTCAGAGATAGAGACACAGACAGACAGAAAAAGACAGACAAACAGAGGCAGGGAGGGAGGGATAGAAAGAGAGAGAGAGAGAGAGAGAGAGAGAGAGAGAGAGAGAGAGAGAGAGAGAGGAGAGACAGAGACACAGAGGCAGAGAGAGACAGAGAGACAGAGTCAGAGACAGAGAGAGACAGAGACAGAGCGAGCAAGTGATCCAGCCCTCTCTGTCTCCCCTGCCACAAACATTTCATGTCCAGGCAAAAGGCATACCTAATCCCAGCCATCTGGCTTGGCCTGGTCCTGGGGGCTTCTCCCCTTCTTCTTCCCTGGATTTTGCACTCAGAATCTTGGGGTGAGCATCCTGGGTGCCTTCAGACTCCCCAGTCCTGCCGGTTCCAAACAGGATCTTTGCCCTACTGTGCTGATCCACCTGCAGGGAGCAGGAATGTGCTTCATGCACACAACCTAGTTGTCTTTTTTTTTTCTTTTTAGTGAGGCAATTGGGGTTAAGTGACTTGCCCAGGGTCACACAGCTAGGAAGTGTTAAGTGTCTGAGGCCGGATTTGAACTCAGGTACTCCTGAATCCAGGGCTGTACTCTATCCCCCCCCCCCCACCCAGTTGTCTTTTAAGCCCATGTTAATAAGCAAGCTGGGGGAGGGCAGCTAGGTGGTACAGTGGATAAAGCACTCGTCTTGGATTCAGGAGGACCTGAGTTCAAATCTGGCCTCAGACACTTGACACTTTAACTAGCTGTATGACCCTAGACAAGTCACTTAACCCTCATTGCCCTGCAAAAAAAAAAGTAAGCTGGGGCCTGCCTCCAGTCAGGGGGAGCTGGGCCAGACCTGAAGCGGAGGGGTCCTGAAGGAAGTGGGGAGATGGACTTTCTTGTGCGTCTTTTCACTGAGCTATAACCAAGAATTCTGGTTTCTGAAGAGTATTGGGTTGAGTAGGGATGGGGAGAGGGAGTCAGGCTGTCCCCAAAGGGGAGAAATTGTGTTGGAAGGTTTCCCTTACCCCCATGACCTCCAGCTCCCAGCAGCAGGCAGGGACCACACCAAAGAGCGATGAACAAACCAACAAGCATGAATTTAAGAGATTTCTGTCTGCCAGGCCTGTGCTAGCTGTTCTAGGCCTAGAGATGGAAAGGGCCTCAGAAGCAGACAAGGAAACTGAGGCTGGAGAGGCTGCACAGCAGGCCCAAAGTTGCATAGGGATCTCAGGGGTCATCTTTTATTTTACTAACGAGAAAACTGAAGTCCAAGGAGAGCCTGTGGTCACAGAGTAAGTATCAAATGTAAGACAGGAGCCCAGGTCCTCCGGCTCAACATCACGCTGCCCCCCCCCCCCCCGCCTCTGGCCAAGGGGAAAACAGGTCCCAGAGGAGGGGGCACCTCATCATCAGGACCCTGGGGACTGGTGGCCAGAAGAGACAATAGAAGTGGTCATCTCATGTCACGTGGGGATAGCAAAGGACTGTGAGGAAAGGTTCCATAGCACCACAGTAGGGAGAAAACGCTTCAACTACCCACCTTGGAGACCTGGGTCAAAGTCCTGGCTGCCCAGGCCTAGTTACAGTTCTGCCTTCCAACTCAAGGGCCTGTCTGGTGGCCAGGTTTCAATCAATATTTTTTATTGATGGATTGATTGGGTTTGTACTAATTGGGTCTAAAAAGCACAGATAAGTGTAGACACCAGCATGGGTAGACACACAACTGCCTCTGGGAACTTAGGAATTCCTACCAGACACAGGTGATTTGTACATATACCTGGACCACAGAATAGCAATGACAAATGAAGGAATCATTGGGACTTTGAGCTCTCTATAAAAGGAGCCATGAGAGGAGGGTTTTTGTTTTTTTTTTTTTTTTTGCTTCAATGGGTTTTAGAGAAGGATCTAGCTTAATCTCATTTTATGTCTGAGGAAACTGTGGCTGAAGAGGGTAAATGACTTGCCCAAGGTCACACAGTTAATAAAGTTAGCAGGGCCAGAATTCCACCTTGGCTCCTCTGACCCACAATCCAGTATTCTTTCTGCTCTTGCTCATCATCAGCTTCCTCATTTCAGATTGCTGAGAACCAGAGAAGGGAGGTGAGTTGCAAATTGGTGTCAGCAGTGGCATAGATCTCTTTATTAATTAATACTAAAAGAAAGTGGTGCCTCCTTTCATCACTTTGCATCCATATTGGACTTTAGAAACAATGTATTCTTTTTTTTTTGGTGAGGTAATTGGGGTTAAGTGACTTGCCCAGGGTCACACAGCTAGTAAGTGTCAAATGTCTGAGGCCAGATTTGAACTCACATACTCCTAACTCCAGGGCTGGTGCTCTATCCACTGCACCACCTAGCTGCCCCGAGACAATGTATTCTAACCCTCTCCTTTTCCAGGGGAGGGAACTTAAGACCAAGAGGGAAACTGAGAGCTTTGTTCAAGCTTCTGCAGATCACAAGTGGTCATAGATTTAGAGATGACAGACCTTAGACCTCATCAAGTACAGCCCCCTCATTTTATAGTTCAGGAAACTGAGGCTCAAAGGATTTTCCTGGGATCATACAGCTAGTAAGTATTTCATTTGGGGTCTGAATAAGCCCAGATCTTCCCTACCCCAAAGTACATTCATTGCTCTATTTCCTACCCAGGCTCTCAGTGAAACAGTTCCCCCATCACGAGTGCCCGGGGCCCAACATCACTCCCTTGTCATTAACTTGAGTTAGCAGACTCATGATTTGAACTCAGGACCTCTGACGCTGAATTTGGTGAGTGAGCTTTTTATTACCCCATGGAACAACCGGGAAGGAATACTTCATACAGTTGGGATTTAATCATTATTTTTTAAACTTCAGCTACTAGTAGAGGTGGAGACTGTTTTTCAATATAACCTTGTTAAATAGGATCGTAGATTTGGAGGTAAAATAGACCTGAGGAGGCACCAGCTCTCGACCCCTCATCGTACAAGCGAGGGAACTGAGGTTCCAGGGGATTGGGTGACAGGTCGCGCAGGTGATCTTGCCCAGCCTCCCAGAGTGAGGGATTTGAACCTGAAGTGTAGGATCATAGAATTCTAGCATTGGGAGAGAGTTCATAGATCATTTAGTCCAAGCCATGCTTGGAAAGGAATGCCTCATTGCAACATGCCCAACAGCGGGCCACCCAGACTTTCTGGAGACGTCCAACGAGGGGGTGCCCACGACTTCCCAAGGCAGCCCAGCCATTCTCCCATGAGACAGAGCTCATTGTTGGGAAGCTTGTCCTGTCATAGAGCCAAAATCTGCTTCTTGTCAACTTCCATCCATTGACACGAGGTTTCCCTTCTGGGGCCAAACAGAGCAGGATCATGGCGTCATAGAGATGGTGCTAGATGGGGCCTTAAGGCCATGGAGCTCAAGCCTCTAATTTTATAGATGAGGAAACTGAGGCTCAGCTAGGTGCATGACCTGCCCAGTGTTACAGAGGGAGTAAGTGACAGAGGCAGGATTTGAACCTGAGTCCTTTCCCTCCAAATCCAGCAGCTTTTCCATTGTATCCATTGTATCACAATGACTCTAGTCTAATCCCATTTCCATAGAACAATCTCTCCAATATATGAACACAGCCACCATCTGTCCCCTTTCTTTGCCTTCCCTTTTCTTTGTTTTGTTTCGGGGTTTTTTTGGTAGGGCAATGAGGGTTAAATGACTTGCCCAGGGTCACACAGCTAGTTAAGTATCAAGTGTCTGAGGCTGGATTTGAACTCAGGTCCTCCTGAATCCAAGGCCAGTGCTTTATTCACTGCGCCACCTAGGTGCCCCGCCTTTCCTTTTCCAGATTTTCCCATATGGGGTTGTTGTTGTTTGTCCTTAGTAGTGGAAAAGATCCAAAGGCCTCAGAGGGTCTGGGTTCATTTAAATCTCAGCTTTGTCACTTATACCTATGGGCCCTCAGGTGAGTCATTCCCCCTGGAGGGCCTTGGATTGCATAGCTATAATATATGAGGTAGGACCCCTTTTACTGGTATGTCATGGGTGTATGCACCCAGCATGGTAGGTGGGTCGGTTGGTTTTGCTTTTGTTATTTTTCTGGTTTTTGTTTTTTTAACCCGTGTCACAAAGAAAGGTCCCCTGTGTAGAGGGGAGAGGGTACTTCTGGAAAAGAATGTGACAGAAAAGCAAATGGCACTAATAACCCTAAATGATAAAAAAGAGTTGGATTAGATGACTCCCAGGGTCCCTTCTGTCTCTACCCCACGTCTCCAGAGTCAATTCATCAATCGATCAAACCATCAATCAAGTAACAGACATTTGTTAAATGATAAATGTTAGGCACGTCAAGGCTGCTCCCCACCCCCCCCAAAATGACGAGAAAAGATATATTTCCTGCTCCCAAAGAGCTTACATTTTAATCTAATGAGGGATATAACATGTACATAAATGAATATATGTACAATAGAGAGAGTCAAGGGCAGTTGGTGGTGCAGTGGATAAAGCACTGGCCTTGGATTCAGGAGGACCCAAGTTCAAATCCAGGCTCAGACACTTGATACTTACTAGCCATGTGACCCTGGGCAAGTCACTTAACCCTCATTGCCCTGCAAAAAAAAAGAAAGAAAGAAAGAATAGAGAGTCAGAACTCAGGAAGACCTGAGTTCAAACCCAAGCTCAGACAATTACTAGCTGTGTAACCCTGAACAAGTCATTTACCCTCAGTTTGCCTCAATTTCTTCATCTGTAAAATGGTGATAATAATATCTTCCAGGGTTGTTGTGAGGATCATATGAGACAATAATTATAAAGCACCTAACACAGTGCCTGTCACATAGTAAACAATATATAAATGTTAGTTGTTATTGCTGTTGTTGTTGTTATTTTTATTATAATATAGAAGGTACCTTTGGAGGAAAAGGAACTGGCTATTGGAAAGTGGGGGACAGAGAGGGAATGAGGAGAGGTCTCCTTTCTATGGTGGTATCTGGGCTGAGACTTTGAGAAGGTCAGAGATTTTAAGAGGCAAAGGAGAGAAGGGAAGGCATTCCAAGCAAGAGGAACAGCCTGTGCAAAGACATAGAGGTGGGAAATGGAGCGTCATGTACTGTGTAAGGAACGGCAGATAGGCCAGCATGGATGCGTCATACCAAGATGCACGTCCTGCAGTGAGTAGAGGGCATACACAACTCTATCAGAAATGTCCCTTAATTTCATTAAGTGGCTTGGTGGGACTCCATTGATCAGGGGGCCCTGATCAACCATCCTGCTACACTGCAATGAGGGCAGGCCAGGAAAGGTGGCTGAGTCCCCATAACATCTGACGTCTGTCTGTCAGCTAACTGCTCTGTGCAGCCTCTGCTCCCCTCCTCCACCAGGCCCCCACAGTGAGGAGGGGCCTGGTCACACTCTCCATTTCCTACCTCCATGCCTTTGCAATGACTCTTCTCCCAGGCTAAGAAGACTGGAAAACTAAGAAGGGGTCATGTTGTTAATAGCTTTGAATGCCTGAAAGAGCATTGGATGTGTCATCCCGGAGGTAATAGGGAGCCACGGATGAGCACTCTTGAAAAATGACCTTGGCAGCAGAGTGGAGGAAGAGAGCTTGGAGGCCACCTAGTCCAACCTCCCTCAAACCTCTCTAACAAGTGGTCATTCAGCCTCTGCTTAAAGACTTCCAGTAAAGGAGAGTCCACCCACTAGTTCCTATAGCCACTCATTCCACTCTGGGATAGCTCTAATCCATAGGAAGGCTTCTTCCCATCTAGCATCTCCTGTCTGAACCCAAGACCAACAACCCAACCCAACTCAAGCCAACACTACAAAGGGATCAAAACGTAGAGTCAATTACAAGGGGGTAATGCATGCTACCCCAGCAGCATGATGGATGGGAAGTTCCTTTAACTGCTTCATTAACAGCCAAAATGGCATAATGTCGGGAAATCAGAAAGACCTGAGTTCAAATCCTGCCTTAGACATGTATTAGCTGTGTGACCCTGGAGGTGTCACTTTATCTCATCAGTAAACTGAGGGGGTTGGACCTGGTGACCTCCAAGGTTTAAATCTATGATCCCATGACCTTTAGGGGCCTCAGTTTCCTCACCTATAAATTAAAAGATCAGCCTCAATGGCCTCCCCAGGTCTCTTCTAGTATGATGATGATATTATTATTATGATTATTGGGGTTTTTTTTGGTGGGGCAATGAGGGTTAAGTGACTTGCCCAGGGTCACACAGCTAGTAAGTCTCAAGTGTCTGAGGCCGGATTTGAACTCAGGTCCTCCTGAATCCAGAGCTGGTGCTCTATCCACTGCCCCTACCTAGCTGCCCCAATGATGATCTTATTATGATATTGTGACCTTGAGTAACTTTGAAATTCTGGGCCTCAGTTTCCACACTTCCAAAAGGAGGGGAGTGGTTTCAATGACCCCTTCCAGTTCTACCTATAAGCCATCCTCAGAGGGGGTGGGGGAAGTAGTCACTGACCATTCCCACTCCCAAATTCCCACCCGTTACACTTGAACCAGGCCCCAGATAGCTTACCTGTGTTCCCAGCTGGTCCAGTGTCAGCAGAGGGTCAGAGGAGATGGAGGAAGGGTGTTGAGTGGGACCTATCTCCTCCTTCCCCATCCCTGGGCTCAGCGTGCTGTTCATCCCACTGTGGCAGCCCAGTGACTGGCCAGCCCCTGCTCGAGCCCTTATCTCTGAGGGGGTTGGGGGAGGAAGCTCAGAGAGCCCTGGAGTAACCCCATCACCTCAGCTCCCCCGCTGGCCTGGCCAGCTCGCAGGCCTGGCTCGCTTTCCATCTCTTCTGGCCGGCTGACAGGCCATTCGAATGAATGGGCTATTCTGCTCCCGGGGAGACGGTCCTGTCCTGGCTCTCCTGGGGCCTTGTTATCGCTTATTTTCTGATCCTCCCTTTCTCAGGGGGGATGGGAGCAGAGAGGCATTTCTGGTGGCCCAGCCCAGCTTCCAGGAGCCCCCCTCCAGCAAAAGACCAAGCCAGGAGCCCCGGAGGCCCACTCCCAAGACCCGCCTGGTGGGAGAACCCTAGAATTCAGAGGGCTGCTATGCACCTTATTGGGGCTTACAAGGCCTAGTGGAAGGGTTCTTCTGAAATAGTTCGATGAAATGCCCAGCACATTGAAACTTAAGCGCAGGAAGATCCACTTCCTTGGGTGGATGCACAAACACAGATGATGTTTCTATTTCCATGGGTTGGAGATGGATGGAAGGAGGGCAGCGAGGAGGAGAAGGGCGTATCAGTCAGTTTATCCTCATTACCCTCGTTACATCCTGAGTGTCTGAGGTCCGATTGCTTCCTGACCCTGAACACTCCCTTGAAAGCAGTCTGCCTGGATGGTGGCAGTCGGTTAATGAGACCTGTAGCTTGCCGGCCCTGCCTTCTGCTGCCAAGAATGGGGTGAGGTGGGGGTGGGGCACGTAGCCAAATCCACTCTGGGGGTTCAGTGTTCCAAATGCTTCATCTCTAGTTCATTCAATTCAATGCCTGCTTGTTATTTACTGGACCAGACTCTAGGAATCTGACATGAAATGGTGCCTGTCCTCAGGGCACTTAGATTCTATGACAGGAGATAGAACATGCATACAAGTAAGCTACACAAAGTGTACGCAACAATTTCAAGAAGAGGAGGATCCTAATAAGTTAGGGGAGAGAGAGCAGCCGAGCCATGGCTTTGAATGAAACTAGGGAGGGTACAAGGGAGAATATTCCAGGCATGGGAAATGACTTGTTCAAAGTCATGGAGACATCTGGTCCATTGGGCCCGATATTCTGGGGCATACTATGTTTATTTTTTTCCCTTGTACCCCAAGATGCTCTAGGAAAGGGGACTTCAACCTGTATTCTGTCATCTTGTTAAAAAATATAGTTTGATGGGGCAGCTGGGTGGTGCAGTGGATAAAGCACTGGCCCTGGATTCAGGAGTACCTGAGTTCAAATCCGGCCTCAGACCCTCGACACTTACTAAGCTGTGACCCTGGGTATATATATAGTTTGATAATTATAGTTCAAGATTATTGGTTTCCTTTGTATCTTTTTTGTTTCTTTTTTTTTTGTCCTTTGTATCTTATGCACTTTCTTTTTTGCATTTAAAACATTATTCTGAGAAGGGATCAATAGACCTTCCCAAAGGGGTCCATGACATAGAGAAGTTAGAAACGCCTACTCTAGGATTACTCTGGGATCTTACTAGAAGTGGTTTCATCTCCTATCTCTTGGTCTGACCATTTCTATATAGCTTCCAAGAGTAGTGTAGATGTGTCATTTCACTGACACTCAACTCTTCCTTTTTCTCTGTATTGGGGTTTACTCAGTCACCCCGCTTGCACCCATGCTGGTCGGTCTGGGTGGTTCTGTAAAGAGGCAGCCATACTGATATAACAGGATTATATCCCCAGTGTGGGAGAGCTATATGTTTACTATTCACAACTCTAGCTCTTAAGCCCCTACTGGTGTGTTTCCTATTTAAACAAATCGGCTAAGATGATTTCTTAAATATAAAACATTTGTCAATGAAAGGCAGAGCTATAATAATTGTATATAACACTCTACCCATAAACCCAGTTCTTACTTCTCCCACCAACATTCAGTGTCCATGAGGGAGAATGGGCACAAACTAAGACACTTAGTAGTGAGGCACATGAATAGGGAACTCATGTACATCGAGCAGCTCACAACTCTGGACCGCAGGTGATCTATTTTAGGAGCAGTTTGCACCTGCCGACTAGCAGCTTTTCTCTTCTGGGACTCTGTTCTCTTGGACAAAGCTGCTTCTCTTGGGCCACTGAAGTAGTGTGAAGCTCTTTTAGCAGACAGCAGCTATAATCTTTGGATCTGCAGAACTTCCCAGGTCTGCTGTCTTGGTTGAGGTAGAATTACACTCTTTCTGTGAAATGTAGTTCCCTTTAGCCTGGGATTTACAAGGTTATTCAAGTCTACTCTCTCAACTTTGAGGAGTTTCCTTTCTCCATCCATAGAAGGTGTTAAGGACAATGTTGGCAAGCCTGTGAAGGGTTCCCCCTCTCACAAGCTATAAAGAGTACTAAAGAACAAGGAGGACAAAGCCAACTCCATATTCAAACCACAGAGAATACTTCTTTCCTCCAATCAACTCCTTCAAACAGAAGTGTTCTTCCTTCTATCAGATCAGCTCCCCAGCATCAACTGCAGAATTCATCTCTAGTCTCTAGTTAACTGGCCTCAAGCTGGGCTTAGCTCATAGCAAACAGAGACAGAGAGACAGAGACAGAGAAACAGAGAGAAGAGGGGGAGAGACACACACACAGAGGAGAGAGAGAGAGAGAGAGAGAGAGAGAGAGAATGTCAAAGTTCAAAAAGAACAAGTGGAGTAATTTCTACCTCTCTTATAGACCACCAAGGGGAAAAGTTCCTCCTGACTCAGTTACCAGCCATCTTCTACACAATCCCCAGGGGCTGTTTTCAATTTTCTTTGTATCACACAGATCAGTGTCTGGCATATAGTAAGTACTTAATAAATGCTTCTTTTTATTTATTTATTTTTTTTAGTGAGGCAGTTGGGGTTAAGTGACTTGCCCAGGGTCACACAGCTAGTAAGTGTTAAGTGTCTGAGGCCGGATTTGAACTCAGGTACTCCTGACTCCAGGGCCAGTGCTCTATCCACTGTCCACCTAGCTGCCCCTTAATAAATTCTTCTTAAGTTACTGACTGATAGTACCTTAGTCCCAGGGGTGCATAAGGACCAATCAGTAGTTGCTGTGTCATCCCAAGATGCAACTAGGAAGCATAATGCACAGAGTCTTGTCTCCACCAAGAAGGAGTAACCTATAAAGAATTAACTGGGTTCATAGATTCCTAAAGATCCAACTCACACTGGTGTTCCTAGTTCAATTCAATTGATTTCCAGTAGAACATAAGCTTTTTGAGGACAAGCAGGGGGAGTGGACATGGAGTCAGGAAGACCTGAATTCAAATCCTGTGTAACCATGGGCAAGTCACTTAATTTCTCAGTTTCCTGAGATGTGAGATAATAAGAGAATCTACATCATAAAGTTGTTGTGAGGATCAAATATTTGTAAAATACTTTGCAAACTTTAATGTGTTACATAAATGTCATCATCAATTTCCTTCTGTGCCAGGTCAGAGTACACATCCGACTCCATGGGAAATGGTTCTTTCTGACAAAAGCCCATGCCTATAATTTTATTAAATGGGTTGGGGGTGCTCAGTTAACCAAGGGCCTTCTTACCAACTTTCCCCTCATACCCCTACTACCAAAAGTTAGGAAAAGCTGCTCAAGAGACACAGAGATAGAGAGAAAGAGACACAGGGACACAGAGAAGAGGAGAGACAGAGGAGAGAGACAGAGACAGACAGACAGACAGAGACAGAGAGGAAAGGAACTTGGATCTCTGACCACACACAGCACATGATGCTTTTGGCCATCTCCATCAGAGCAGGGTGTGCCCTCTCTCCCTCAGCTAACCTCTATATAACCTTCCCTATAATTGGCTCAGCCGTGATGGTCTCTCTACGTGATTTATCTTCCTTCTCTTTCCCAAGGCTTCCATTGCCCTGACTCAATCACCCAATTCCTCAGGCACACAGCCTTATGAGGACTGGAGTCCTTCTCATGAGTCTCATCCTTAAGACTTGCAGTCTACTTCTTGGATGGTGATGTCACCGTTTCAGCCAGGTTTGAAGCTGCTGTTGCTTTAAGGTCGAACTTAGGTGACTTCTCTCTCATGAAGCCCTCCTTGTTTTCCTCCTGACTAAAAGTGGCTTCTTTCCAGGCTTTACTACTGACACCTGGACTTTATCATACAAAAGAAGCTTCTTTATCCTGAAAGTTCACTATACTCTTGGACTTATCACAGTGGAAATAAACTCTGTCCTGGTGGCAAAGGACCCCCAGCCTAACCAATGACTGTGACCTGCCTGACCCAGCCCAGAAGCATACTGGCCCTTCAGGCTAAGACATTACACCCCAAGAGGAGCAATCCAAATGAGTTCTGGTCAATTAGAGGCATTGTGCCCTCCAAAGATCCAGGCCTTCAAAGAGCCAACCCAGCTGAAGAGTGAAGCAACACATTGTGAACTTCAAGAACCTTTTGGTGAGAGGAAGGACACCAAGGTCTTGTAGTCCTGGCGTTGTGAATTGTCTTGGCCACATGTATCCCCTACACCAGTCTCCCCTTCCTTCCCCTGCAGCCCTCCACTCTGAATGTGTTGTGGGAGAATGTGCTTCTGATCTTTGAGGGAAGTGTTTTGTAACTACTGACTTTTCATGTCATTTGTGTAAATGCCTTTGCTTAAGAGCTAACTCTATTGACTGACTGTCAAGAGAAATCATTCTGATGGGGGCTCATGAACTAGTTAACTAGTTTTAGGAGGATAGCCACACACAGGCTGAACTCTAGAACTCTGGAAGTAATAAATGCCACTCCTCTGGGCAGCCACCTGACTGGTAGTGGTATCAGGTAAGTGAGCCTGGCTGGGAGGGGGAGTGTGTGTGTTACATTTATATTTATATCGTGCTTTCAGTTCTCAAAGCACTTTACACATGTAATCTCATTTGATTCTCACAACACTCCTGTGAGGTAGGTGCTATTATTGTCTTTGCTTGGCAGATGAAGAAACTGAGACCAAGAGGTTCTTGTCCAGGGGTACCCAGCCAGAAAGTGACTGAAGAGGATCTGAATTGAAGTCTTCCCGATTCCAAGTCCGTCATTTTATCTACTGTATGCACCTGCTCTCAAAGAGCTTTTTTTAAAACTGGAATTCAAATGAATTAAATTGAGAATATCGGTGCGAATTTGTACATTTCTATATGAATGGGCCCAGTTGCTTTTGTGAAGGTCATCCCAGACGATCCTTCCCTGTGGAGCCCTGCTTACTCCTACATTCAGCTAAGTCTTACCCTCCCATCCCTCCACAGCTCAGCTGAGATGCTTTTCCCGAATCTCTAATATTTACATGTATGTGCATATGTGTGTGTGTGAGAGAGAAACAGACAGAGACAGAGACAAAGAGAAGGGAAGGGAAGGGGTGGGGAGAGAGGGAGAGACAGTGTGGGGACAGGGAGAAAGAGAGAGAAGAGAAAGAGGGAGAGGGAAAGAGGGAGGGAAGAAGAAGATGATGATTATTTGACATCAATTAACTTTTGGGGGGGGGCAATGAGGGTTAAGTGACTTGCCCAGGGTCACACAGCTAGTAAGTGTCTAGTGTCTGAAGCCGGATTTGAACTCAGGTTCTCCTGACTCCACGGCTGGTGCTTTATCCACTGTGCCACCTAGCTGACCCTACCAATTTTTTTTAAGGAAGAAGTAATGTAAAACACCTGTCTCCTTTTCAGAAGGAAGAGAGAGCTAGAAACCTTCCCCCAGAAGCCAGAAAGCAAAGTATGACTCAATGGTCCAGGTTCAACAACTGATGAGGCAGTGCTCTCAACAGGACCCAAATGAGAGGACCACAACTCAATGCTCAGCGAAGCCACAGGAGGCTAATGTGAGGAAAGGAATAACCCAGACACAAAGCTCTAGCCACAGGGATGGGGAAAGAGGGAGAGGATACCAGGACAGAAGGCAGAGCTTCAGCAGACTCCAGGGGCAGTTAGGACAGAAATTCCCATAGGGAGAATCTGGCACAGAGGACCTCAATCTTAGAACTAGGGAAAGCAAACAAAGAAACTGGAAGGGTTAAAGATCCAGACGCTGGAATTTCCAAGATCTAGAATTTCATCTCTGGTTGTGTTCCTCCTGCCAAGCACAGATTGGGTCTCCTCTCTGCCTTAGTAGATAGCCCTGGAGTATGTTTGATGCCCCAGATCTCCACCTGATAATGAATCCTTTGGAAGGTATCTGGGCTGGTCCTTAGAGGAGAATCTTAGAATCCACTGGCCTGAACTGGGAGCCATCCCAGCTTGGGACGAAGCTTACTCTCCAGTGATAGAGCCTCCAAGAATCTAGGCTCACCCGTGCGCCATCATGGGACCTCAGAAGAGAGAGGAGGGTGGGCTGAGCTGGCTACACATAATAATACTCTTTCCAAAGGTTTATTACCAACATCAAGAAATGATTAGCTACTGGTGAGCAATAGGAGATGTGGTGTTTACCTCTTTCTAACCATAGAGTGTGGCCAGGCCATCTTCCTCCTCTTCCTCAATCAATCAATCAACAAGCATTTATTAAGTGCTTACTGTATTGCAGTTACAGTGCTAAGAGTTGGGGTTATCCATCAACAAGCAATCTACAATGTGCTAGCTATTAGGTGTTGGCCTTCATTCTCATGACATTGGGAGGTGATGTCATGACTTGCAGTGAATTGGATTTAAGTGAGGCAGGGCTGGGCAAGGTCACCAGCCTTACTCTTTCCTCCAGAGTCATCTGGATCCAGTGGCAAGATATACATCAGGATGACTGGAGAGGGCCCTGGATGTTTGAGGCAATTGAGGTTAAGTGACTTGCCCAAGGTCACATAGGTAGTGAGTGGCTGAGGCCAGATTTGAACTCACATTTTCCTGATACCACCTAGCTGCGCCAGGTATTGGATATGCAAAGATAAGTATCATCAATCAACAAATATTTATTGATCACCTATTATGTGTTAGGCAATGTTAGACGCTGGGGGTACAAAGACAAAATTAAGTCAATCAACATTTATTAAGCACCTACTATGTGCCAGGCAGTGAACTGGAAATGCCAAAATTCGACCAATCGTCCGGTATTTACAAAGCACCTACTATGTGTCGAGGGAACTGCTATAGGCACCAAGGTTACAAAAACAAAAACGGAAATGGTCCTGGCCCTTGGGCAGCTTTCATTGTATCAAAGTAGATAACTTGCACATGTACTAGTATAGACAAGACCCATACAAAGCAGACATTAAGGTAACTCTGAATGGAAAGGTGGGCACAAACAGCTGGAAGGGAAGGCAAAGGCCTCTGGCAAAAGGTGGCCTTTGAGGTCAGTCTTGAAGGAAGTAAAAAATTCCAAAAGGTGGAAAGGAGGAAGGGAGGGTGCTCTCGGCATGAGGGATAGCCAGTGCAAAGGTGTGGTGAAGGGAAATGGAACATTGTGTTTGAGGAACAGCAAGCATTTGCTATATACTCATACAAATGGGGGTACAAATGCAAATGTGCCATAGTCTCTGCCCTCAGGGAGCTCACCTTCCATCACCACCACCACTATCATCATGGCATTCTCATTTCTATTCCTATAGCCCTTTAGGGTTTTCACATAATGCATACAAGTAAGACTTGTGTATAATATTACCTTATCTGAGCCTCATCCTGAGAGCCGGGCATCATCATTTCCATTTTACAGATGAATAAACAAGTTAAATGACTTGGCCAGTGTCTCACAGCTAGCAAATGTTGGAGGCCGATATTGAGCTTTCCTGGACTGAATCAAGTCTGTCGCCTTCAGGAGGGGGATAGAGGGGTATGTACAGAGGGGAGGGGGCATCCTGGATCACTACCTATCATCAGGGTGGGTCAGAGGCATTGGTACTTCCTGGTGCTGGGGTGGGGGCGGCAGGGAGGTGGAGCATCCATGCATCACAGGTCTGTAGTTAGGGAACATTTGTGGGATTTTCAGCTTGCCCCAGGCTCATTCAAGGGCTCACAAACTTTTTTTTTTTAGAAGTTCCTGAAGAGAATAAAATGTGTAGAGAAAGATGCCTTCAAGTGACTCATTTACACATATAGACCCCACCTCAGATTGCATCATCTGGATTCTTTTCCATTTCCCCCCCAGTTCCTTGTTGAATGCACTCCCTGACACTGTTTTCACACTTGTAAAATGAAGAGCTTGAGTTAAATGACTTCTGGGGTCTTTCCTAACTCTGACATTCCCTGTCCTAAGTAAGGTCCCTTTCATCTTTGATATCCCCAGTTCTAAAGCCCCTCTAGTTCTGACATCCCCTGTTCTAAGATCACTCCCAGCATTGACATTCCCTGTTCTAATGCCCCTCCCACATCTGACATTCCCTGGTCTAAGCTAATTCCTAGCTCTTACATTCTTTTTTTTTTTTTGGTGGGGCAATGAGGGTTAAGTGACTTGCCCAGGGTCACACAACTAGTAAGTGTCAAGTGTCTGAGGCCAGATTCAAACTCAGGTTCTCCTGAATCCAGGGCTGGTGCTTTATCCACTGTGCCACCTTAGCTGCCCCTGTTCTTACATTCTTTATTCTTAGACCTCTCCCAGCTGATATTCTGTTATTCTAAGCTTTTATAATGGGTAAGCTGATATCCAAATGGAATATCTCAATTTTCCTCATAGTCCAGTTCAGGGACTTCTGAGACCCTCCTTTCCCTCATGCTGCCACCGACATCTACCCCAGATAACCAAGTAAGCCCAAGAACTCTGCAAATGGCAGAACCCCTTCCCCCCAAAATACTACCTTCCTTTTGGACAACCATCTGCCCCATCTTCCAGCCATAGTCTGGAGAGGCAACCCTTGTGGAGCTGTGACTTATTAACTATCTGGTCAGTTGGGGCAACCTAACCACAGCTACTGAAGACCCAGAAAGAAGTTATCACTCCCAAAGTCCTTAGTACTGTCAAATGGTTCAGTATCTGAAATTGATATCGTTTTATCAATAGAAATGACAACAAAAGAGAGGCACTATCATCTACCTCACCCCTACACTCTCAGGACCACTGGGCCATCCCATCTGCCCTAGGATTGAGCCCTTCTGTGAGCTTCTGGAAAGTAGGGACGTTTTGTTTTTCAATGTGTATCACTAAAGCAAAGTACTTAATACATCCATTTTCTTTCATCTATTCAATCATTTACTCTAGTCACACCTTCCCAACTCTAGCTGGGTGTCATATACTCAAGGAATCTATACAGATTTTAATAGATGCTTAAGTAATTAGTAGTGTAAATTTACTGTAGAAAAAAATCAGACCTTGCATTCTAACATCAAACATTTAGAATTTTAAAAGAACTGAGTTCTGAATTAGTCATTCCTTTAATTGTGTAGATAATCATCATAAGATGCATTTATTAAGGTCTAATTATATAGAACACACCACTTAGGAGAGCCTCAGAAAGCTGAGGAGGAGTAAATCTGCATTTCCACTTCACTCATTTACACCAAGAGGTACAGCTTGTGTAGTAGGAGGAAGTACAGCAGACCCCCTCTCCCTCTGTTTGGACATCTGGAGGGTGGAGTACCAAACTCCTCCCAATGCCTTCCTTTATAGAAGGCAGAAACTGTAGCCTAAACTCACTCCACTTTGTATCTCCTGCTCTGTCTGGTTTCAATTCCTTGGAATAAGAGGCTCCAGAGCAACCAGGTAGTCCCTGGTGTCCCATTCCTCCCATTTCCCAGTCCCATCCTCTACCTATAGGTGTCCCTAAATACCTTGTATTTAACTACTTCCAACCCCCAAAGCCACCACTACTACGACTAAACTACTATACTACTACTACTACTACATTACTACTACTGCTATTACTACTGCTACATACTATCACTATACTAATATACTACTGCTGCTACTATTACACTACTACTGCTGCTACTACTACTGCTGCTGCTGCTGCTGCTGCTGCCACTGCTATATTGCTACTACTACTACTACTACTACTACTACTATACTACTTTACTAATACTGCTACTACTACTATTATACTACTACTATACTATTACTACTGCTACTACTACTGCTACATACTATCACTATACTATTATACTACTGCTGCTACTATTACACTACTACTGCTGCTACTACTGCTGCTGCTGCCACTACTATATTGCTACTACTACTACTACTATACTACTTTACTAATACTGCTACTACTACTATACTATTACTACTGCTACTACTACTTCTACTACTACACTACTATTGCTGATGATACTACTACACTACTACTGCTATTATTATTATTATTATTTTTTTTTTTGCGGGGCAATGGGGGTTAAGTGACTTGCCCAGGGTCACACAGCTAGTAAGTGTCAAGTGTCTGAGGTTGGCTTTGAACTCAGTTACTCCTGAATCCAGGGCCATTGCTTTATCCACTGTGCCACCTAGCTGCCCCCTTATTAGTATTATTATTATTACAGGGCAATGAGGGTTAAGTGACTTGCCCAGGGTCACACAGCTAGTAAGTGTCAAGTGTCTGAGGCCGGATTTGAACTCAGGTCCTCCTGAGGCCAGTGCTTTATCCTCTGGGCCACCTAGCTGCCCCCTGCTACTATTATTATTATACTACTACTATACTACTGCTTCTGTTACTACTAGTACTACACTACTACTACTATTATACTATTACTGCTACTTCTAGTGCTACACTATTACTACTGCTGCTGCTACTACACCACCACCACCACCACCACCACCACTACTACTACTACTACTACTACTATTACTACTGAGAAGTGACAGAGCCACTGAGATGGGGGAGGAAGAAGGTTCTCACCACAAAAATCCCAGGTACCATCCAATGGATCGGTATCACAAAAGGATGTCATCAATGTAAATAACATTAAGGGAGATAGTATATGTCTATCTTGATATAGAGACAGAGAATAGATATTGATAGATATCTATGTATCTATATCTATGTAGATACATAAAGTATATACCTCTATATTATTTCTGTACCTGGGCAGCTAGGTGCTACAGCTAAATGCCAGGCCTGGAGTCAGGAAGACTCCTCTTCCTAAGTTCAAATCTGGCCTCAGACCCTTACTAGCTGTGTGACCCTGGGCAAGTCACTTCACCCTGTTTGCCTCAGTTTCCTCATCTGTAAAATGATCTGGAGAGGGAAATGGCAAACCCCTCCAGTATCTCTGCTAAGAAAACCACAAATTGGGTCAGGAAGAGTCAGACACCCCTGAAACGCCTGAACAACAACAAATACCCTGTGTGTGGCTTGTTTATACATATTTGTTTGCTTGTTGTCTCCACCATTAGATTGATTGAGACTGTGAGCTCTTTGAGAGCAGATTCTTTTCCATCTTTTTGTATCCCCATTGCTTAGCACAGGTATGTAGTAGGCACTTAATAAATGTTTATTGATTGACTGACTGACTGCTTGATCAGGGAAGTGACATGGCCAGGTCTGGGCTATTGTTAGTTATTGTTATTATATTCACAAAGTTCTTTTGAATAGTAAAGGACAAAAAAAAACCCAATAAGAGTTGATTCACCCCATTTTACAGATGAGTAATAGATACAAGGGTTTTGACTTCCTTGGTTTCTAATGTAGTCCAGTTAGACAACTTGGCCCTCCGGCCCCACCCCCACCCCTTGCCTTGCCCCCACTACCGTAATGCCAGACTGAGTGCAGACACCCATTTGAACTGGCTCACTGCAAATCAGGACCCCCACTAGCCCCAGATCTCAGGAGCCCAGGGAGAGTGACCTTGGGCAGATCCCGATAGAGCTTTTCAAAGGCTTGCAATTTGGCAGTCTGCCTATTCCTGACACTGACCCCTTTCTGCCCTCTTTGGGTCTTCTTTCTTGTGGTTCTAGTCCTGATCTTTGTCCTGTTTCATAGAATCTGAAACTAACAGCATCTCAGAGCTGGAAGGTGCCGTAGAAACTGTCTTGTCCAACCAGTGCTTAGGGTATATTCCTTTGTTGTCATTATTCTGTTGTGTCTGACTCTCTGTTACCCCCTTTGGGGTTTTCTTGGCAGAGATACTGGAGGGTTTTCCTTCTCCAGCTCATTTGACAGATGAGGAAACCGAGGTAAACAGGGTGAATACCCAGGGTCAGTCATATTATTCTTTTTTTGCAGGGCAATGAGGGTTAAGTGACTTGTCCAGGGTCACACAGCTAGTAAGTGTTAAGTGTCTGAGGTCAGATTTGAACTCAGGTCCTCCTGAATCCAGGACTGGTGTTTTATCCACTGCACCACTTAGCTGCCCCTCATTCATATTTTTCTTAGTGAATGTTTACTGAACAAGTACTTATTAAATACCTATTTAGTCCCAGGTACTTTGTAAGATGCTACAGATAAAACAAACAGATAGACAGATGACAGACGTAAATGGATTCATTTATGATAAACGAATCAACAAACCAATTTAGATAGCTAAATAAGTGGATGAATTAATGAATAGACAAGCAAATAAATAGATAATTAAATGAACAAGCAAATAGATAAACAAATAAATAATGGGAATTTAAAGAAGATAGAAAATAGAGTAAATATCACGGGAAGGGAATAGGATGAAGGGAAATAGTTATGATGATTGATTATAATGGCAAAACGTATGGTACCTACTTTGCTGGGCTATTATGAAGAAAATTCTCTGTAAAGTTTAAGGTACTATATACAGGTTATGATGAACAGGATATTATCAGAAAAACCTGGAAAGACCTACATGAACTGAAGCAGAGTGAAATGTACTGTATACAAAATAACAGCAATAGTGTAAGATGATCTACTGGGAAGCATGTGGTTATTTTCAGCAAGGCAATGATCCAATATAACCCTGAAGGACTTATGAAAATGGCAACCCATCTACAGAGAAAGAACTGATAGTATCTGAAAACAGATGGAAACACATTTTTTCCCCATTTTTTTTTCTTCTCTTTGACAATTCCTCAATCTGAAGTTTTGGGTCTTTTTGATTGTTTTCTCTCACAATCTAGCTAATGTGGGAATATTTTCCATGACTACTCATGTATAACTTATTTTGAAATGCTTGAATTCTAGTGGGTGGGGGGTAGGAATGGAGGAGGAAGAGAAGTTGGAACACAAAGTTTTAAAAAATTGATGTTAAAATGTGTTTTTACATGTATTTTGGAAAATAAAATTCTATTCAATAAAAAAAGAAATAGTCAATGCCCTAGGCTGGTTTCCTCTTGTCCCTCAGTATATTTCTGGGGGGCTAGGGGGGTAGAATGAGTGAAAAGAATGCTGTACTTAGTATTAGGAGAGTCCTGGAAAGAATACTGGGTCTAGAGACAATGAAGTTGGGTCCTAATCTCACCTTTTACAACTACTACAGCTGTGAGCTTGGGCAAATCGCTCCTTAGTCCTCAGTTTCTCCTCTCTGTAAAATGGGGGAGCTGGATTGGATGGCCTCAAAGTCTCTTTCAACACCGGATCTGTGAATTCTGACTCTGACCCTTCCCAGCTGTGTGACCCTGGACAGATCCTGTCCCCCTTCCAGAGTCTCAATGGGCTCATTGGTAAAATGAGGATTTTACTACCTCTCTAGCCTCTATCACAGGGTTACTGTGAAGAAAGTGCTTCGTAAAGCTTTATTGGGCAAGTTGGGGAGGGGGAAGATTATCCAGACCTGTGATTTCACTAGGTTAGGAGAATCCCAGTGTGGAAAACCCTTCCATCAAATTAGATGCCACTCGGCAGCTTGCTGATTGTGACTTAGTTTTAGAGAACTGCCCAGGGCTCTAAGAAGTCACACAGCAAGTCTATGACAGGGGCAGAGTCTGAACCCAGATCTTCCTTCTCAAAGGAAGGCTCTCCATCCATCAGGCTAAGCTGTCTAGTAGACACCTTAAATTAGACTGCAGTCTAATCCCCAAATCCATTCAGTCTTTCTTGATGACTTCCTCACTGTTGTCCTCTGGGTTACCCACCCTTCAGATTCTTCAGAGATTGGGACGGTCCATGATTCAAAGCTATTCCTGGCCTCAGTTCTGCCACCAAGGCAGGACACCTCACCCCAGAACACTGTAATTTCCTTCTCCGTCAAATGAGGAGCCTGAATTAAGCGATCTCTGAGTTCCTCTCAGTTCCGACAGCCCATGATTTTGTGCCCTCTCCTTATCATTAGAGAAGGTATACTTTAGGAGTACAAAGGAGCCAGAGCTTTACTTCAAATAGAATCACATCAGCCCAAGACACTTGCTTCAAAAGAGGGGGAAAAAATAGACAGGTAAGCAGGGTGATTCTGTTCCTACCACATGAAACTGAATATATACTTAAAAAAACCAAACTGGACCCAAGAGAAGTTTATAGTTTCATATACAATATCCTTTGCTCTTCTTCTTTGCATATTGGAATGTTTGTACTTCTTTATGCTTAAAATATTTAAAATATTTTAAAATTTTATTATAAAATTACAAAAATATAAAAAATGTTTAATATTTTAAATATTTTACAATCTATTTGTAAATACATGTGTTTAATATTTAAAATAGGTTTAATATAGAAAATATTTTAAAATATCAAAACATATTCAATATTTAAAATATAAAAATATATTTAATAAAATATGTTTAATAATTTAAAAGTTATCCTTTCTACATTAAGGGGGATTAGGGGCATGTCACCCCCACAATCTGGAAATGTCCCCTAAAATTTTTTGGCCCTCCCTTCATACCAGAGAAGAAGTCTGAATCATTATGGTATTAAAAGATAAAATATGTTGATCCTATACAATACTATACATATATTTTATGCATTTCTGGGTTTCTAAACTTTTTCGGTGTCATCTGCAGCTTTCGCAAAACTCCCCTAGAATTCCCATTTAATTTCTTATGCCAACCCATGATATATCCAAACCAAGATGGGTAAAGTCTCCATGTAGAAGGGATAACCGTAGTTATAAACAAGTAAGCAAGGGGCAGCTAGGTGGAGCAGTGGATAAGACAGCGGCCCTGGATTCAGGAGGACCTGAGTTCAAATTTGGTCTCAGACCCATGACACTTCCTAGCTGTATGACCCTGGGCAAGTCACTTAACCCCTATTGCCTCACAAACAAAAAAAGAAAAGAAAGAACAAGCAAGCAAAGAGAAAAGTTATGGAAGTTGCTTCAAAAACCAAAGGGGGGACAATATATTTTGTATTAAATGCTGCCTCATACTAACACTCTCTTTGGATCTCTTGTTTTAGAACCAAGAATCAGGGACTGAAGGCATTTCCAATCTAATTCAGGCTTCCCCAGGCAGGGTCTTTAATAACAAGTTACATTTCTATAGTGTCTTAAGGTCTGTGGAGTACTGGGCTTCACAGGGACCCTGTTGGGTAAGTGGGAGAATGATCATCCCCATTTTATACATAGTGTCAATTCCCAGATGAGCCCTAACATGTAGTTTATGTTCTGGGGCTCACTCTCCAACTAACACTCAGACTAGCAGGTTGGGCCCCCAGATTGCAGCTGCTTTTCCCCTTAGATTTCTAGGGACAATCTTGAGGAGTTGAAGTTTTTCTCTAATATCTAGCACTAACAACTCATGAGCCCCCACCAGTATGTCCTCTCATTACCTATTGATGTCAATTAGTGAAACAAAGTTAATTAACTGTAAAAACCTGATATTTACTAAGATAGTATAGTAAGGGGCAGCTAGATGGCCCAGTGGATAGAGCACCAGCCCTGGATTCAGGAGTACCTGAGTTCAAATCCGGCCTCAGACACTTAACACTTACTAGCTGTGTGACCCTGGCAAGTCACTTAACCCCAACTGCCTCATCAAAAAAAAAAAAAAAAGATAGTATAGTAAGAACAGTGGATACTAAAGCATCTCCCCCAGCTAGGGGCACACTTTCCTATAAGTACATAGAATCTAGGGGAAAGTCCCAAAGAGATGACACAGCTTCTGTTTGGTGGAAGTGCTTTTCTCCCCCTCTTTGGTGACCTTCCCCTAGGCTTTAGTTTAATTTTCACCTTGGATCCTTGAAGGGTCCCAGAGCTGTTTTTCCATAGTGTGCCTATGGCTTCTAAAACAGATGCTGTTGACAGCTACTGCTATTCTAAGAACACTGCTAGGAAGATCATGAAGAGTCCCAAATCTGCCAACCTTTTAAGTTCACGTCATCCTCAGGTCTAACAATTCCTTCTCAGGAATTTGATAAAGACTGCTTCTGCCACTAGGTTGGCCGTGCTCCTGGAATGCTGGATTTGAATTAGTTTGCGATTTCTATCCAAGCACCCCAGAGTATGAGCAAGTTTTCAACCAATTCCAATATACTTTGTACATAGTGTCATTTCGTTTAATCTAATGGCTAGAAGCATTTTGATTCTTCTAACGTATTAGGACCTGGCTTAATTCTTTAGATTGGTTGATTTGATGGAAGTATTTTCACCTGATAAAGTTATCAGGGTAGAGAACATCTTGTTAATTACTCTTAGTGGGATGGGAGTAATTGATTGATCGTTGACATCAACTTCCTTAATTAATTAAACTGGAACTTAGAAAAGTGAATGACTTGCTCAAGAGCATGTCAATACATGTCCAAGCTGAGATCTGAATTCAGATCCTTGGATTCTAAGGCTTTCTCTCTGCTATGCCATTAGATAAATAATAGTTCTCTCTCTCTCTCTATTTCTCTCTTTCTCTCTCTCTCTCTCTCTCACCCTCTGTCTCTCTCCTCCCATACCTGTTTGTCTCTGGACCTCTGCCTATCTCTTAGGTTCTGTCCCTTCCTTCCCCCCCCTCCCCCTGCCACCTCGTTTGTTTGTTTTGGCGGAGCAATGAGGGTTAAGTGACTTGCCCAGGGTCACACAGCTAGTAAGTATTAAGTGTCTGAGGTTGCATTTGAACTCAGGTCTTCCTGAATCCAGGGCCAGTGCTTTATCCACTGTGCCACCTAGCTGCCCCCCTATCTCTCTCTCTTGCTTTTATACTCCTTACTCTTTTTTTTTTTTTTTTTTGCGGGGCAATTGGGGTTAAGCGACTTGCCCAGGGTCACACAGCTAGTAAGTGTTAAGTGTCTGAGGCCAGATTTGAACTCAGGTACTCCTGAATCCAGGGCCGGTGCTCTATCCACTGCGCCATCTAGCTGCCCCTGTACTCCTTACTCTTAACCACCAAGATTTCAGGACCATTCAAACCCTGACATTTTAATTCTAGGGAAGGAGTTTTCCATCCTGAAGCTGTGATTCCTCAGGATGAAGCTGTCTTTGAGTCTTCATGAATGAAGCCCATGGCCTTGTAGTGAGGGTCATTCTCTCTGCCTGGGGAAGGATGGGACTGTACTTTGATGAGGAGCCTTTATAATTATTTTCTTTTTATTACAAACTTAGAGATAATCAAACATACATTTTCTAATGCACAAGGAACAAAAGAGAAGATTGTATACGAAACCAGGAATTTCTGGTATGCGATTTGTTTTTTAAAGCATGTATTAAATTTAATGAGGTACTAACAAAATTATCCTATTAATGCCCCTTCTTAATTTCTTTTTGTTATTGTATCTATTTTTCTTTTTGTTTCTTTTTTTCTTTTTCTTTTTTTGTGAGGCAATTGGGGTTAAGTGACTTGCCCAGGGTCATACAGCTAGTGTCAAGTGTCTGAGGCTGGATTTGAACTCAGGTCCTTCTGAATCCAGGGCCGGTGCTTTATCCACTGCACTACCTAGCTGCCCCTACGTGCTTCTTTAAGTTTTATTTCTGCTCTTTTCTTTCTCCCCTATCATTTCCCACAATTCCCACTGACTCCTCTCCCTCCCCCTCCCAAGAGAGGCCCTCCTTTGTACCAAATGGAAGAGACCAAGACAAACCAAAATATTGGTCATGTCTGAAACCGTATGTCTCATTCTGCACCTCTTTTCCATCACCTCTCTGCCAAGAAGTAGGAGGTCTCCTAGCATCTCGTTTTGCAAAAGAGGAAGAAGCCTGGGTCTGAGCAAAATGTGCAGTTCTATAAACAGCATGTCTGTGGTTCTTCCCATCGTGTGGGGCTCTGGAAATAAGTCATTTGGCATTGTGGATCCTAGGGGATGTAAGTCTGAATTCTGGGCCCAGACAGGGAAAGCCGGCGGCCTGCTCCCAGAGGTGTGCCTGCTGTGCCCCTGGGGAGGGAAACATTGTGGAGGGGGAGGAGATCTTGAAATAGTTCTTCCAGCCCTGTGGTTGGGGCCACAAGGATGGAAATCATGTCAACCCTAGATTATGTATCACAGGGGATCAAGAGAGCCCTGTTGGACTGGGACAATTCCATAGATTTGGGCATATGCGTGTTGGCTCCATGGGGAAGCGTATGGAGGAAGGAATCATTGGATCATGTCATTACCCGCTGGCTAGCCATCCAAGTCTGATGGGCCCTTCTCAGTCTTCAGCCTACTCCTCATTCTCACTATGACCTCCGACCCCTTGACCCCTCAGTCCTCTCCCAGATCATCTCCCCTGCACTGGTCACTCTTGCTTCTTTTCCCCTTCTTGACTCTTTGGTGAATCAAAATTCATCTCTACTCTCTTAAATCCCCAGCCCCCTTGTCATACGGCTGATTATGCCCAGCCAAGCCTCAGATCTGGATCACACACACCATGCCCAACTCTTCTAAGTCATCTTCTAGGAAAAGAACCCAAGACCCTCCCCTATCCTGGCTGCCTATCTAAGGAAACGGAGGCCAGAGGGAAGGGAAAGCAATAGTTCAAAGTCACATAAGTTGGAAGGAGCATTTGAATTAATTTCAGCTTTTTGGTGGTCTGATGTGCGCAGATTTTTTGGGGGGAGGGTGGGGCAATGAGGGTTAAGTGACTTACTCAGGGTCACACAGCTAGTAAGTGTCAAGTGTCTGAGGCCAGATTTGAACTCAGGTCCTCCTGAATCCAGGGCCAGTGCTTTATCCACTCTGCCACCTAGCTGCCCCAACAGATTTTTTTTTAAGGTGAAAAGGATATAAGAAATAATCCAGACAAATTCACTGAAGCAGGAAGGGGTGTTGGTTACTCTAGTACTGTAGCAGCATTTAAACTGGCCAATGGGGGTCATCTCATAGACCATGCAACCCAGCAATTGGGCTCACTAAGGACAAATTCCCTGGGGTGGTCCCTGTAGACCGATTTCACCTCCTCTACAGTAGTTACTATGGTATGGTGGTGGTATGCAGTCGTATCTGACTCTTCATTTGGGGTTTTCTTGGCAGTTATATTGGAGTCTTTTTGCCATTTCCTTCTCCAAGTTCATTTTATAGATGAGGAAACTGGTAAACAGAGTCACACATCTAGTAAGTGTATGAGGCCAGGTTTGATGTTTTCTTGGTAGAAATCCTGGAATGGTTTGCCATTTCTTTCTCCTGCTCATGTTACAGATGAGAAAACTGAGGCAAACAGGGTTAAGTGACATGCCCACAGTCACACAGCCAGTAAGTGTCTGAGGCTGGATTTGAACTCAGGAAGTTGAGTCTTCCAGACTCCAGGCCTGGCTTTCTCTCCACTGTGCCACCTAGCTGCTCTATGGAGTAGTTAGTGTGTTATTATCCCCGATTTACAGATGTGGAAACTAAGACTGAGCAGTTAAGTACTCAGCTAGTGTCTGTGGTAAGATTTGAACCCAGGTTTCTGCTGACTGCAAGTCCATGGCTCTACTATAGTGCAATGCCTTTCAGAGATAATCAAGGGCGTGGATTCTAGTTCAGAATACTGTGGCATTCTTGAAAGAAAATAATGCAGACAGGTTCAGTTAGGCCAGAGAAGTCAGTTACTATAGTAAGTGAAGCCCTATACCAAGGAATAAGCAACTTATTACTTGGGTCCATCAGAGGTGATGAGGCAGCCATGTGGCTCAGTGGATAAAGCCCTGGACCTGGAGTCAGGAAGACCTAAGTTCAAATTTGACTTCAGATGTTTACTAACTATGCAACCCTGGGCAAGTCACTCCCCCTCTGTCTGACTCAGTTTCCTCAACTATAAAATGGAGGGGGAGGTAATATTATCTCAGGATTGTTGTGAGGGGGGGTAATGAGATATTACTTGTAGATAATTTTGCAAATATTACAGTACTCAATGAAAGCTAATGATCAATGAACTCCCTGGGATAGCACCAATAAGCCCATTCAGCCTCTACTATTGGAGTCACTAGGATAGTTTCTGCCATTGAAAGGAGACACACATTAAATTTGGGCACCTTGAGGCAAAGCCTCAGTCATCCCACCCTAGTTATGTCTATATTTTCCCACCATCCTTCGCAGACAGTCATACCCTCCTCACCCCCACCCCCCTTTAAAACCCTGGGAAAGGTAGAAATGAAACCCACCAAACCTCTTCCAGAGCATTGAGACCTGCAGGTCTGGGGCAAACGGGAGGTTGAGGAGAGAGAAGGATGGGGAGGGGAAGGCAGAATGGGGAAGTAACTTGATCATGTTTTTCTAGGGTAAAAAAGAAACAGTTGTAGCCCGAGCCTTTGGGCACCATGCCTGGTGTCCTGAAATCCTGGGTAATAACAATCCCTGACATTTACAGAGTACTTCAAGGTTTACAAAGTGCTTTATGTAAGTTCTCCCACCAGAGGCTCCCCTCTCAGTCAGGTGAGCCCTGCAGGTATTATTACATATGAGGAAACTGAGGCTCAGGAGATCAAAGGAGCCTGTGGTCACGCAGCTAAGCAAGCATCAGGGGAGGGGACTGTGACCCAGGCCTGTTCCTGCCTCCTGGACAGTCCCTGTTTCCCACCACACCATACTCTCTCCTTCTGGGTGCCCCCAGAGCTCTCAGGGGTTGTCGACTGGGTTCTTCACGATCCTTTGGGATAAAAAGGAAAGGCCTCCGTCCATCCTCGGGACCCAGAATCAGCCCAGCGGGGATGAAATTCTAGCTCTCCTCCCACCCAGAAGACTCTGCAGGGGCTCAGTTGGACTCTGTGTGTGTATGTGTATCTGTCCTCAATCCAAAACATGGTAGGAAGGAGGCAGGGCACCCTCCCCACCCAGCCAGGGCAGCCTGTGCCAGGGACGGCGGGTAGAGATTACAGCAGAATAACCAAGCCTTGTGTAAACGACACCAGAGGCCGTGCCAAGGCCCCAGCAAACTCCTGCTTATCTGCTCTTTACTGTACATTGGACCCTGTCCATCCAATGGCGGCGCCCAGCCTGCCTGGCCCTTTCACGATTAGCTTCTCGAATAGAGCTCTCCTCCACAGATAGGATAACATAGTAACCAGAGCTATGCCCGGAGACAGAGAGCCACACGGACATTTCTCACACCCCCACCCCTCAACTTGGTCCAAGCCTTTTGCCCCTGTCCCAGATTAACCCTCCCCTTTCCTTTCCTAAGTCTAGTCCTCATCATGTTTATTGTTGCATTGTTTCAGTCACGTCTGTCTCTTCATGATCCCATTTGATGTTTTCTTGGCAAAGATACTTCTCCAGCTCATTTTACAGATGAGGAAACTGAGGCAAACAGGGTGAAATGACTTGCCTAAGGTCACATAGCTAGCAAGGGTCTGAAGCCAGACTTGAACTCAGGAAGATGAGGCTTCCTGACTTCAGGAAGAGCACTCTATCCACTATGGTGCCCCCTAGCTGTCCCTAATCATACAGTAATAGATATGCTCATAGGGACCCACCTACTCTTTTTGTGTGTGTGTGTGTGAGGCAATTGAGGTTAAGTGACTTGCCCAGGGTCACACAGCTAGTAAGTATCAAGTGTCTGAGGCCGGATTTGAATTCAGGTCCTCCTGACTCCAGGGCTGGTGCTCTATCCACTGTGCCACCTAGCTGCCCCAACCCACCTACTCTTATAGAGAATATATGGGATGGCAAAGGGCAGCGCCAGGCCTGGCATCAGGAGAGGCCTGAACTAGAGTCTTCTTTCTGACACCTGTGAGCTCTAGGACCACAGATAAGTCCTCAGAGATGAAAGAACGAAGGATGCTTAACCTGAGGAAGAGAAGCCAGGGTGGGGGGAGGGGGGAGGAGGCAGGGATGGCATACAACAGTTGTCTTCTCGTGTTTGAGGGGCATGCTGGGAGAGGGCTTGTCTTTGTTCTGCTTGGCCCCAGGGGACAGAACCAGGAGCGACAAGTCCAAAGGGCCGAGGAGGCAGATTTCTAGACTGTTAGGAAAAGCCTCCAAAAAATCAGAATCACCCATGAATCCCTAAGAGTGCCTTAACAGGAAGATCTGCTTCTAAGGAAAACAGGACCAGATGAATGCTGAGCTGGGACCTAGAAGTCTGAATGAATCACATGAGGAAGTTTCCAAAGAGGGAATTTTTCAAGGGACGTTCACTATCTTGGAGGGTTTGTAACACCTACAGAAAACGTATTTATTAAAGCCAGAACAAGGGGACAACCCATCCACAGAGACTCCCTGCTGTAGACAGCCGCCTTGTGGAGAATACCCCTGTGTTCACTGACCCAGGAACTAGGAAGTGTTGCTGGTACCAAGCTCTTGGATGGGTGTGGCCAATATCCCGCCTCTGACACATTAGTGGGTTACCCACATTACCCTTATAAGAATCCATTTCTTTATTTATAAAGTGGGAGATAATAATACCTGACATATGTACTTTACAGGATTATGTCAAGCCTCAAATGAGACAATGTCTGTAAAATGCTTTGCAAAGCTGAAAATCCTAAGTAATGAGGAGAGGCAGCGTAACGTACTCATCTCCAAGCATGGAAGACTTGAGCTAAAGACTTCCTTCTGACATATACTGACTGTTTGAGCCTGGACAAATCTCTTTAACCTCTCAGGGTTCTAGGCAACTCTCTAAAGTTGTGAGTTAAAGAAGGTGTCAACCCGTATTGTTGGAGGAAGCTTTCCTCACCTAGGAATCCCCTGTATCAAAGAAATCGCAAGGTCAAGTTTCCGTCCTAAACTGATGACGACGATGATGATGATGACCTGATCACCCTGGAAACCCTACTAGTCTCTACTAGGTTAATGGTTTAAAAGGAAATAGAACTCTTGTTTACCACAGTTAATAAGTAGCTTATTGCTTTAATTTTTATTTTTTTGTGTGTGAGGCAATTGGGGTTAAGTGACTTGCCCAGGGTCACACAGCTAGTAAGTGTTAAGTGTCTGAGGCCGGATTTGAACTCAGGTCCTCCTGACTCCAGGGCTGGTGCTCTATCCACTGTGCCACCTAGCTGCTCCAGAGCTGATTGCTTTAAAAAATAATGACATATTTGATTCCTGGAGTCATAGATTTAGAGCTGGAAAAGACCTCAGAAGGCATCAAGTCTAACCCCTTTATTTTGGAGATGAGAAAACCTAGGCCCAGAAAGGAGAAGTGATCTGTCTTACAGGTTAGTAAGTGAAAGAGGTGGTGCAGTGGATGGAACCCTGGGCCTGGAGTCAGGAAGATAGGAGTTCAAATCTGGCCTCAGGCACTTCCTAGTTGTGTGACCTTGGGCAAGTCACTTAACTCTGTTTGCCTCAGTTTCCTCATCTATCAAATGAGCTGGAGAAGGAAATGGCAAACCACTCTAGTGTCTTTCCCAGGAAAACCCCAAAAGGGGTCACAGAGAGTTGGACACGACTGAAATGACTGAACACAGTCGCCTGACAGAACCAGATTCTTTCCATTGTGCCACACTGAAAAACACATCTAGTATTTTGCAGTTTTCAAATCATTTTTGTATACTTTGTCACTTGACCTTCCTGAGAGGAAGAATAGGTTTTACAATCACCCTTTGACTCTTGAGGAAACTGAGGCTGAGGGAGCTGTGGGGCTGCAAGTTGTAACGATTGGAATGACGCCACCTGCTGGAGACTTACTGTAGGAAAGCTCAGCCGTGAGGAGAAGGCACCTGAGGGCAAGACATGTGGCTTTTCTTTGGCGTCAGGAAATGACATTTGCTTGTGGGAGGAAGGCCGCCCCTCTGGACAAAATTTCCTCTTTCTCCTTTTCCTATATTGTTATAAACATATTGTTTGTTAGCATAAGGGATTATATTCTGTTATTTTTGACTGTTTCATCAAGGAAACACCCTGTGTTTCTTGAAGAAACAAAGAGGGGACTGTGTAATGATTGGAATGATGCCACCTGCTGGAGACTTACTGTAGGAAAGCTCCGCCATGAGAAGAAGGCGCCTGAGGGCAAGACATGTGGCTTTTCTTTGGCTTCAGGAAGTGACGTTTGCTTGTGGGAGGAAGAAGGGGCGAGGCTGGCTCTCTTGCTCTTTTTCGCCAGGACTCTCATGGAGAGTGGAGCAGGAGAACTGTAGCTCCCAAGATAGATAGATGAATCTAAGCCTTTCTCTCTTCACCAAATTCTTATTCTCCTTAATAAATGTTTAAAAGTCTAAACTCTTGCTAAAGCTTATAATTTACTGGCGACCACTCATTAGATATTTTAGACAGACTAGCTAGAATTTTAGCCCCTTACAAAGTTGAACCCAGGTCTCTGGTTTTCAAGGCCTGGGCTCTTTCCACAGCAAACAAGACAGAGTTCAGGGCCTTTATCCTGTCTATCTTCATTATTTCTTGAATAGCCATTCTTAAAAGAGCCTTCCTAATGCTTCTCTTCTCTACTGTAGCCAATGGGTTGTAATGATGGTAGTAAGTCTTTAGAAAGCTGGTTTTGTATAGGCTACTCTTAGCCCCTGCTCCTTGGCCTTCCTCAGGGTGTCAAGGTGACAAGCCCAGGGAAGCTAGGTCCTACCAATGTGGAAAGACTTTGAGGATAGGCTGAAGATTGACTCTCCTCCCAGGGCCAGCTTAAGTGGATTTAGAGAGGCATAGCAGCACTTGGGACTCAAGGGAGGCTCCTCTCCTCTCCTCTCCTCTCCTCTCCTCTCCTCTCCTCTCCTCTCCTCTCCTCTCCTCTCCTCTCCTCTCCTCTCCTCTCCTCTCCTCTCCTCTCCTCTCCTCTCCTCTCCTCTCCTCTCCTCTCCTCTCCTCTCCTCTCCTCTCCTCTCCTCTCCTCTCCTCTCCTCTCCTCTCCTCTCCTCTCCTCTCCTCTCGTCTCCTAGCATTTAGAAATGTACCTGGGACATACAATAAGTACCTAATAAATGTTCTCATGTTTTCCCTTTCTCTCTCCTCTCTCTTTCTTTTTCTCTCTTTCCTCTCTCTCTCTCTCTCTCTCTCTCTCTCTCTCTCTCTCTCTCTCTCTCTCTCTCTCTCTCTCTCTCTTTCACGCCCAGTACATAGCACAATGCCTGGCACACAGTAATTGCTTAATAAATGTCTGCTTTACCTATCTAGGATAATCCCTGACAACTATCTGTCTAATGCCCCCTGTACTTAGCACAATGCCTGGCACCTAATAGGTGCTTAATAAACATTCCATTCCTTTCTCTCTCTTTCACTCTGCTTCACTCTCTCTTTCCCTTTGGCCTCATTGTCTCTATTCTCTTGGGATCAGGGATGATCGGAACTAATAATGATGATATTTATGAAAGCTACCATCCATATGGCTTAAGTGCTTTAAGGTTTGCCAAGTACTCTGCACATATAATCTATTTGGCTCCCTACAACCCTGCAGTGAGGTAGGTATTATTGTTACATCCATTTTATAGGCTAGGACTGGTTACTGCCTTGCCCAGGGTCACAGGGCTAGTCAGTCAGTGTCTGAAGCTGGATTTGAACTCTGCACCATGAATCTTTCTGACTTCAGGCCCGGTGCCCTATCCAATATGGTACCACCTAGCTGCTCTTCATTTTACAGATTAGGAAATAAAAGCCTGTTAGAGTTCAACAACTCTCTTGTACGTGCTCTCTCCCCAAATTAGAATTTGGGCTTCTTGAGAGAAAGGACTGTCTCACTTTTTCCCTTTTTATCCCTAGCACTTAGCATGGTACTTGGTGCATAGTAGGTGTTTAATAAACACATTTTCAGCCGCTCATTTATACACCATCCTGATGTTGGCCTGGGCTAGCTGAGGTGGGATCAAGACCCATCTGAACTTCAGGTGGCCTTTCTTTTACCCTGCCCTGCCCCATCCTGCTCCCTACTCATGGTACACTGGAGAGCATGTGGACCTGAAAGTCAGAGGACCTGGGTTCAAATTCAGACCCTGCAATCTCTGTGATTCGGAGCATGTCCCTTCACCTGAATAGGTTTCAGTTTACCCTTCTATAAAATGAGAAGGGGGAACAGCTAGGTGGCACAGTGGATAAAGCACTGGCCCTAGATTCAGGAGGACCTGAGTTCAAATCCAGCCTCAGACAGTTGTGTGACCCTGGGCAAGTCACTTAACTCTCATTCCCCTGAAAAAAAAATTAGAGGGTTGGATGAAATGGTCTCTAAATCTATGATGTTATGATTCTGGTACTCTTTCTTTCTTTCTTTCTTTCTTTCTTTCTTTCTTTCTTTCTTTCTTTCTTTCTTTCTTTCTTTCCTTCCTTCCTTCCTTCCTTCCTTCCTTCCTTCCTTCCTTCCTTCCTTCCTTCCTTCCTTCCTTCCTTCCTTCTTTCTTTCTTTCTTTCTTTCTTTCTTTCTTTCTTTCTTTCTTTCTTTCTTTCTTTCTTTCTTTCTTTCTTTCTTTCTTTCTTTCTTTCCCACCACCAAACCCCTCCTTTTGGGTGGTTCTGGCGTGCACAGGGAGAACACGACAAAGGCATCTACTACCATCACAAACAAGACGAGGTCCGAGCCCCACAGGAGACCCTGTGAGTGGGGCTGAGGAGAGAGGAAGCCGTCCTTAGCTGGTCTGCCTCGGGGAGGGAGCAGGGCTCCCACCCCTCTTCATCTGCATGCTCCCTAACTTTGGCCCAGGAACCGTGTCTAGCACCCGGGCGGAGGGAGGGCGCAGGGCGGGCGCAGGGCCTCACAGAGGCCACCGACCAGCCTCAGTGCGAGGCCCCTGACAAAGGTTCCCACCTTTCCCGACATCCGCCCAGCAAGCTGGGGAGGGGTAGGCGGGTGACCCTGACTGCCCCACTCCGGCCTTGTACACGGCCAGCCTGCTGGAAGGAGCCCGGGACCGCCCCCTCCTCCTCACAGGCGGGCCTCCTCCCAGCCTTTCACAAGCTTTGATTAGAACGGTAATGACCACAATGACCATGACGACGACGACAATGGCTCTCCACCAACCAGACAAGGTCCAAAGCCAGCCGTGGAGCCCAGGGTCCCCGAATGCAGAGCACGAGGGGTTTGAGGTCAGTTCTGAGAAAGTCAGGAAAAGGCCCACGGCCGGCCTCCCTCCCCGCACTCGTCAGCGAGCCCCGACGTCAGGTGGTTCCTGCTATGCGAGAACCTCTGCACCCGTTCCACCAGATGCGCGATCAGTCTGTCGGAAATGCCAGGGCAAGACTCCTCAGCGAGGCTGAACACATTCTCCAGTTCCTCCATTGCTCCCACGTGGCCTCCGGTCTGCTTCTCTTTGAGCTCTTCTAAGACGGGCCGGACGAGGGTGGTGAGGCACTGGGACCATGGCTGCCGCTTGATGGGCTCTGCAGACTTCTACGAGGCCTGCAGGGCCGCGCCTTTGTGCAGTTTACTGTGTGGGCTCGGGCGAATGGTTGGGGGGGGGAACGTCCAGATGGGGCCCTGGTCACCATCCTCTGCATCTCCATCGATGTCGGAATCCTCAGAGCTGGAATCCTCCCCCCGACCCTCCGACTTCCAGCGCTTGTATCCGCCGATCAGCTCCATGAGGAAGGTCTTCTTGGTGCATCGAGTGAAGAATTTGTGCTTCAGCAGCTCCCTGGCCGCGGGCCTAAAGCGAGGGTCCTTATTGAGACAGGCTTCCACAAACTCTTTGAAGGGCTTGCTATGGTGCCCCTCCAGGGTGGGAGGGTTGCTTTGGGGGATCAGGAACAGAACTCTCATGGCTTGAAGGTCGGAGTCGGGAGGCTCTCCTTTGGCCAGCTCGATGACTGTAGTTCCCAGGGACCAAATATCTGCCTTAAAGTCGTATGCAGACTGCTTGATGACCTCTGGCGCCATGCAGAACGGGGTCCCCAGCAAAGTGTTCCTCTTGATCTGCGTGTCCGTGAGCTGCCCGGCCACACCCAAGTCGGCCAGCCTCACGTCGCCTTGCTCCGAGAGCAGCACGTTGGCAGCTTTGCTGTCTGTGTCTCCGAATGGAGGTCATCCAAACCCTTGAGAATCTCGCGCAGGATCGCGCAGATCCAAGGCCGATCCGCCTCCCAAATACTCCATGATAATCCACAGCTTGGTGCTCTTCAGACAGGAGCCTTAGTAGCGTGTGATGTAGGGGCTGTCGCACTGGCTGAGGACGGTGATCTCCTGCTGGATGTCCTCGATCTTGATGGCCACCACCTCCTCCGTGCGGTTGTCGATGCCCTTGTACACCTCCCCGAAGGAGCCCTTCCCCATCCTCCCGAGCTTGGTGAAGAGCTCCTCGGGGTCCACGCGTGAGTGCTGGTTAGCAAACTCCCTCAGGTGAGCCATGGCCGGGCGAGGACCCGCCTCCGGTCCCTTCAAGTCTGTCCTCACGGCTAGAAACTGGCTTTCCACCTGGACGTAGGCGCCCCCCGGGGAGCCCCAGGCTTCAGCGCGCTCCGCCTCCGGGGGTCCCCATGGCGGCCCTCGTTCTCAGCCCGCAGTGCCTGACAGGGACGAGGGCAGCGGCGGCCCCTATTCGAGCCCTGGCCCCTGCTCCGGCTCCGGCTCCGGCTCCGGTTCCCGCGGTGGTTGCAGCTAGAGCCTGGTACCCTTTCTAGAAGCTGTTCCCTTAGCTTACTGCCCAGGGGGCCACTGTCATCCCCATTAAGGGGAGTCTCAGGGGACCTGGTGTTCAGAATTCTCTTCCCAGATCTGCTCCCTTTCCTTAGAAACACACACACACAGGGGGCAGCTAGGTGGCGCAGTGGATAAAGCACTGGCCCTGGATTCAGGAGTACCTGAGTTCAAATTCAGCCTCAGACACTTGACACTTGCTAGCTGTGTGACCCTGGGCAAGTCACTTAATCCCCATCGCCCTGCAAAAAACAAACAAAAAACAAAAAAAATAAAAAACAAACAGGGGCGGAGCCAAAGATGGCTGAGAGGAATCAGCAAGCTACCTGAGCTTTCCTTCTGTTCCCTCAAAAAGAAACACACACTAGGGGCAGCTAGGTGGCGCAGTGGATGGAGCACCGGCCCTGGATTCAGGAGTACCTGAGTTCAAATCCAGCTTCATACACTTGACACTTACTGGCTGTGTGACCCTGGGCAAGTCACTTAACCCCCATTGCCCTGCTAAAATTAAAAAAAAAAAAGAAAGAAACACACACACACACACACACACCCTAAGTACCAGAATTCCTAGTTACTGCTTGACCCAAGTCTCCCCCTCATTTCCATTGGAAGGACAAGGGAAAGGTGAGAAGAGGGGTTTGCTCCTCACCACCATCCTATTCATTTTCCACCATTTCCTGCTATCGTGTATCATTGTCTTATTTGACTGAATTTCTCCCAAGTCGTCCTTCCCCCCAAGGAGTCAAATCAATACAGGAAAATACAAAGAGATTATTGACCTTTTATTACTCATGGTTCACTGTTCCCAGCCAAGCAGGACTGGGGGATGGGGTGGGCATGAGAGTCTGGCAATAGGCCTTTCCAGAAGGCCTAAATTCTATTTAGGTCATGTCTTTACCCTCCCAGGTTGGGGGAAGGGAAAGGTGGGAGGGGACAAGAGGACCCAGGAAACCCCCGGGGGAATCCAGGCTATTTGGCATGACCTCAAGGTGTTCAGGCCACTGCCTTCCCAAATGGTCCCCACCCACTATATCTACCAGAGGCCAAGCACTGGGCCTGGAGCTCTTGAATCAGAAGAGGGCAAGGGGGAGAGTGGGGGACAGAGAGAGAGAGAGAGAGAGAGAGAGAGAGAGAGAGAGAGAGAAAGAGAGAGAGAGAGAGAGAGAGAGAGAGAGAGAACATTCCAACCTCTACCTGTAGAGGAGACCTGGACAGAGGGGAGCATTTCTATTTCTGCCCAGTTCTGCTGACTTCTTTTTTTTTTTTTTTGGTGAGGCAATTGGGGTTAAGTGACTTGCCCAGGGTCACACAGCTAGTAAGAGAATATACGACTTGGGAGAAATTCAGTCAAATAAGACAACAGGAAAGGGTGGAAAATGAACAGGACGGTGGTGAGGAGCAAGCTTAGCTAGTGTCAACTGTCTGAGGCTGGATTTGAACTCAGGTCCTCCTGAATCCAGGGCTGGTGCTCTATCCACTGCGCCACCTAGCTGCCCCTGCTGACTTCTCAATTCAGAAACCAGAAGAACTTTTAAGGAAAACTAAGCAAACCAGATGATATTTCTAGATGTAAACATACAAGAGGAAAGAAATGGGAGTGGGGGTGGAGGAAGGGAAGAATTATACTTCCTGAGAATCTTTTAGAAAAGTACTTCAGTTGTCACAAAAAGAACATTGATTTTGTAGTCAGAAGACCTGAATTCAAATCCTTCCTTCATCACTTTCTATCTATGTGATCTTGAACAAGTCACTTAACCTCTCTTGGCCTAGTTTCCTCTTCTGTATAATGAAGAGATTGGCCTAGGAGGTCTCTGAGCTTCTTTGCATATTCCCCATGATACCTCTGCGTGTTTTAGAACTAAGCTTGGAGGGCAGTGGATAAAGCACTGGCTCTGGAGTCAGGAGTACCCGAGTTCAAAGCCGGCCTCAGACACTTGACACTTACTAGCTGTGTGACCCTGGGCAAGTCACTTAACCCCCATTGCCTCTCAAACAAAACCAAAAACAAACAACAACAACAACAACAACAAAAATAGAAGTAAGCTTGGGTTCCCAAAGTCTGTGTGCCAACAGAATACATGCATTTGTAGATCATACCCACCTAGAGTTTGATCAATCAGTAAACCACATTGTGTGGGACAATGAGAAAGACAAAAAGGAAGAAGTCCCTGCCCTGAAGGAGCTTACATTCCACTGTCTTTTTTTTTTTTTTTTGCTGCGAGGCAATAAGGGTGAAGTGACTTGCCCAGGGTCACACAGCTAGTAAGTGTCAAATGTCCAAGGTGAGATTTGAACTCAGGTCCTCCTGAATCCACTGCACCACCTAGCAGCTTACATTCTAATGGAAGAGGCTTTTAGTGGAGGCTAGTGAAGGACTGCATGCCCATCATCCACTCATCACCCCAGCTAGGTGCACAGAGGCTCATTAGGGATCAACCGGGATCAGCCGGCCATTATGTGATGAATTTGTTGGTCAAATTGCCCCTCTATAAAATACAAAAAAAGGCCCTCAATCCTGAGCTTCGTTCTTCTGTTTCCAAAATGAATGACAGTAAATGGGACAGGAAGTGCCCTCATCTAACTGGAAGAAGACACCTGGGATGAGTCCTTAGATGGGAGGATCCAGCAAAGGAAAGGGCCCTGTTTAAGGACACGACAGTTGTCTTCCACTATTTGAAGGGCTGCCCATTGGAAGAGGGAATTGTTTTGTTTTGCTTGGCTCTGGATTCTTGCAACAGCCTCTAATTCGGTCTCCTTCACTCAATTCTCTTCCCCCCTCCAGAACATCCTACATGAAGCTGCCAAAGTAATTTTCCTTACGCACAGATCTCACCATGTAACTCCCCTACTCAATCAACTCCAGTGGTTTCCTATTACCTACGGGATAAAATAGGAATTCTTCTGTTTAGCTTATAAAGCCCAGCACAGCCTGGTGCTAACCCATCTTTCTAGACTCACTGGGCATTTCCCTCCACCCTCTCACTCTGTGATGCAGACAGAGTGGTCTTCTTCCTGTTTCTTGCTCATTACCCTCTATGTCCCATCTCTGAGTCTTTTCCCTGGCCAGCCCTGCCTCCTGAAACTCACCCTCTTCTTACTTCTACCCATCTTCCTTCAAGATGCAGCTCAGACACTTACTTCTGCACAAAGCCCTTCCTCATGCCCTTCCTTGCATTTAACTACTTTGAATATATTTGAATGCAATCTATATGTCATCTATACACACATATTTTTTAATATGTACTTGCTGACTCCCCCATTAGACTCTAAACTTCCTGCCAGTTGAGATTGCTTCATTCTTTTTACTTGTGTCCTCCCTCTGATGCTTAGCCCAGTGCCTGATATAGACCAGGCACTTAATAAGAACTTGTTGACTGATTAATGTTTAGCCTGGAGAAGTGAAGACTGGGATGGGGGTGGGGTGATGGCTATCTAAGTATTTGAAAGGCCAACACCTAAGGGAGATTAGGTTTCTTCTGCTTGGCCCCAAAAAGGCAGAACTGGTCACAATGGGTGGAAGTTACAAGAAGACGAATTTAGGTTTGGTACTGGGAAAAATTTACTAACGATTAGAGCTGTTGGAAGTGCACTGTGTCGCCTCATAATAAGCTCCCCCTCACTGGAGGTCTTGGTACACAGGTTTGGATTCTGGGGTATTTTATGGAGGATACCAGTTGGCCTCCAGGGGTCCTTTTCAATTCTGACATTCCAAGAGTCTTCCTGAGGCACCACTCCCTGAACATAGTCTGTTATTTGCCTTAGAGGGAGAGAATTCCTTTCAACTCTGGTCTGCTCCCATGATGCCAATCATGTCCACGAAAATCACCCTTGGAGCCAGGCTGAAGGAACCAGGGTGGAGTCAGTGACCTTTGTCCTACTTCCCTGCCGGTAACAAAACCCTTGCCTTTCCTACCCGGGTAGTCTGCAATTTTGTGACTTCGAGATCTCTCCTCCTCCAGAAATGCCAACCACCCTGATCAGAATCACAGAGTGGGCAGGCAGAGGTTTGTGGGGGTGGGGAGGGGGCGTCAGGAATCTGATGCCAGTCTCTTTCGCCTCTACCCCTCAGACATTATGGAGGCCAAACACAGCAAAGAAGTAAAACCCAAGCTGGGAAAGGATCCCATTCAGTTCATGCTCATATGAAAATCCTGCAACTCCTTACTGGGCTTATTATTTCACCTGCACTTAATATAGGGATTGGCTGACTTAGGCACCTGGGGAAGCTGGGAATTTCACATGCCAACTTATGTAATGCTATTCTGCCTTTTACATCTTTAGCTCCTGACTCTTAAGTACAGTTATTTTTGAATCTCCAAAGGCCTAAAGAATTTGCAGGAAGTGTGACTTTTTTCTATAATAAGTAAAAGGGTGATATTTTTTCTTATGCATATGGCAGATTTTTTTATGGTGTAAAAATATTAGAGAGACAGAATAGCAGAGTGCCAGCCTTGGAGTCAGGAAGACCTAGCTTCTGACACATACTTGCTGTGTGACCCTGGGCTAGTTAGTTAATCTCTCTGGGTCCTGGTTTCCTCCTCTATGAATGAAGGGATTGCACCAGACCTCCTCAAAGATTCCTTCTGTCTTTTAATCTGTGGTTCTATGATCTATGGGCAAGTCTCTTAACCTTTCAGTGACCCAGGTAACTCTCTGAGCTTAATGAATGAATGATGTTGGAAGGGGCGGAGTATTGCTGGTTTGGATGGCTTGACTCCTGCCTCAGGTACTTACCAGCCTCTCAGCATCAATGTCCTCATCTGTAAAATGGGAATAATAATAATAATAATAGTATCTTCCTCCCAGGGGTGTTATGAGGATCAAATAAGTCAACATATATAAAGTGCTTTGCAGACCTTAAAGTGTTATATAAATGCCTGATATTATTGTGGGTTTTAAAAAAAAAATTATTATCATGTACTTTATGCCAGGCACAATGCTTAACTGCTGGGGAAACAGGTACAAAAGGCAAGACAGTTCTTGCCCTCAGGGAGTTTACATTCTAACAAGAGAAAGACATCAGTCTTATGAAGGAGATAGTGCCAGGATCATTACCTCTATTCTACAGATGAAGAAACTGTGGGAGGGGCAGCTAGGTGGATAGAGCACTGGCCCTGGAGTCAGGAGTACCTGAGTTCAAATCCGGCCTCAGACACTTAACACACACTTACTAGCTGTGTGACCCTGGGCAAGTCACTTAACCCCAATTGTCCCACCAAAAAAAAAAAAAGAAACTGTGGGTTAGGGAGGTGACCTGAATTGTATTGATGGAGGGAGTTTCCTAGATCATTGAGACCACAGGGCCTGACAAAAATTTCCCTAGCATTTTAATTAAAGCCTGAAGAGCATTTTCTTCATAATATTCCCATAAAGTAGACATTTTAGATTATTATTTGGAGGGCAGTGAGGCATATTAATTGGTTCACCAACATAAGTGCCTACTATGTGCTAAGGCACTGTGCTAAGCACTGGGGATACAAGAAACAATCCCTGCCCTCAAGGAGCTTACAATCCAATGGGGGAGACAACATATAAGTAGAGGAGAAAAATCTAAGTTCAAACTCTTTTTAAATTTAAAAAAAATTCCCCCCCAATTACATGTAAAAACAATTTTAACATTCATTGTTAAGTTCTAAATTCTATTTCTCACTCCCTCCCTCCTTCCCACCCCAGTTCCCTTGAGACAGCAAGCAAACTGATGTAGGTTATGAATGTGAAGTCATGTAAAACATTTCAGTATTAGTCATTTTGTGGGGGGAAAAAACCACTTGAGTGAAAGGAAGGAAAGGAGGAAGGAAGGAAGGGAGGGAGGGAGGGAGGGAGGAAGAAAAGAAAACTTTCTGTATTCAGATGCTATCAGTTCTTCCTCTGGAGGTGGGCAGCATTTTTTTATCATGGGTCCTTTGGGATTGTCTTGGTTTATTGTATTGTTGAAAATAGCTGTCATTCACAGGTGATCATTACACAATGTTGATGTTACTATGTATAATGTTCTTGTGGTTCTGTTCACTTCACTCTGTATCAGTTCATATAAGTCTTTCCAGGTTTTTCTGAAATCATCTTGCTCATCATTTCTTATAATATTCTATTACATTCATATGCCACAACTTGCTAAATCATTCCCAACTAATGGACATCCCTTCAATTTCCAGTTCTTAGCCACTACAAAAAGAGCTGCTATAACTATTTTTGTATAAATAGGTTTGTTCCTATCTCTTTGGGATCTCTTTGGGATACAGAGATAGTGATATTGCTAAATGAGTTCATATTCTTGAAGATAAAAACAATGATTAACACAGCTTCTTAGAAAATGAGCTGGGAACAGAAGAAAAACCCTTTTACTAGGGATATGACCACTCCACCTTCAAGCTTCAGGGAAAGAATGAGGTTGAGATGACCTGTAAGATGTGGCCTCTCACAAATCTATAGTCCAAGGCAGCCTAAGGGTTAGATCTCTGGAATCACCTGCTTCTAGGGGCCAGCTCCAGCTCTGAGTTGTCGTAAATGATGGTGAAGAGAAGGGAAAGTAATGCTGGCCTAGTTCTTGTTGGAAGACAGTGAGGTGTTGAACAGGACCCCACCCCTCCCTATAAAATATCTGGCCAAGTTTGGTTGCCTGAGCTGTCCAGGTACATGGATCACGAGTACACAGACTTAGCACTAGAAGGGGCCTTAGGGATGTTACAACCTCTTTATGTTGTAAATGAAGATGACCCAATGATTCCCACCCACTCAACTGAGGAAAGCTTGGGCTTCAGATGCCTCAAATTCTAGGAATAGCCTTTAATAACACCATTGTGGATGAATCAATGAATTTTCAAAATTTATTAAGTCCTTGTTAAATGCCAGGCATTATGTTAAGCACTGAGGATACAAATTAAAAAGTGAAATACCTTGTTCTCAAAGGACATTATACTCTAATTATATTCTATTATATTCAGTTGTGTCTGATTTTTTTGACCCCATTTGGAGTTTTCTTGTCAGAGATACTGGAGTGCTTTGTCATTTCCTTCTCCAAATCATTTTACAGATGAAGAAACGGAGGCAAACAGGGTGAAGTGACCTGCCTAGGGTCACACAGCTAGTAAGTGTCTGAGGCCAGATTTGAACTCATGAAGATGAGTCTTGCTCATTTCAGGCCCAGCACTCTATCCAATATGGTGCCACCTAGCTGCCTTGTAATTATATAGTATATTCTAATGGCACAAATTCCTTCTTACTGATTTGGTCTAAAGACCACTGTGTCTGAGGCTCCCTGGTGACATGCTTGGTTGTATCCTTTCCCCACCCTTTTCCATTTCTCTTTTGCGGTGTTGTCCTAACCCAGTGCGAGGGAGATCAGTAGGTTCCCTAGTTTTGGAGGTGCCAGCAGCTGCCCCAGTTTTGGGGTAGGCACTGCCTTGTAACCTAACCCATGTCACTCCCATCTTCCCCTCTTTGTTCCTTTGGGGGTCTCCAGTTAAACCACATGATTTTCCCTTAGACATACCAAAAAAAAAAAGCCTATTGCCTTTAGCCTCAACTAGTTCATCCGGTTCCCCTGCAAAGCCCCTCTCAATCTTAGCAGCTGATTCAAGAGACACTGATAGCCCTGTCCACCTTCAGGCTAAGCCTAGGACTCAAGAGTCAGTTGCAAGAGAAGGATAAAATTTCATGCAACCAGCTCTGCCTGTAGAGAGACACACAGAGAAACAGAGAGACAGAGACAGAGAGAGTCCAGCCAAGGTGGTTTAGCAAATATGGGTGATGAGTAAATGACCCATCTAAAATTTATATTTCTAGGTAGTGAGTGACCCACCTTCATGCCTAACATCTCTACCCTTATTACTATCTATAGGCAAAAGACTGGCAGCTTGGTACAATAAGAGGACTAGCTTTCAAGTTAGAGGATCTGTGTTCAAATGCTGCCTTTGGCATTTCCTGTGCCTGACATTGCATGTTAATTCAACCCTCTGGGTCTCAGTTTCTCCATCTGTAAAATGAGGGGTTTGAACTAGAAAGCCTCTGAAGTCCCTTCCAGCTATAAATCCATGATGTTTAAGTCCTATGTGCACACTTAAGCACATGCAAAAGAAATACAAAGTCATTTCCAGGGTGAGGTGGAGGGGTGGGATGATGGCAGGAATTAGGAGAGACTGGTCTTTTCCTAGCAGGATTCTTTTCCCATAAGAGGTGGGGTTTGAGCTGAACTTTGAAGGAAATTAGAGATTTTTCGAAGTAGAGGGAAGGATATTCCAGGCCTGGTAGATAGCCCAAGGAAAGGAAGAGGGAGGTGTGAAGAACAGCAAGGCCACTTGGACTGGACCGATAGGTCCAATGAAGGAGTTAGGTTATCATTAAATATAATAAGCCCAGAAAAGTAGAGAGGGGCTCGTTTCTAAAGGGCTTCAAAGGTCACACAGAGCGGTTTTATATTTGACCTCAGAGGTAAGTGGGAGTCACTGGAGCTTCTTAAGAAAGAAGTGACACCTGTGTGTACTTTAGGAAAATCATTTTGCTCCTTAAAAAGAGGAGTCGTTGTTGTTGTTGTTGTTGTTGTTGAGTCATACCCAATTTTTCATGGCCCCATTTGGAGTGGTTTGTAATTTTCTTCTCCAGTTCAGTTTACAGATGGGGAAACTGAGGCAGGCAGGGAGGAGGGTCACATAGCTAGTATCAGAGGCCACACAGTGTCTGTTTTTTGGGGAAAGAGAATGAGTTCAAAATGTAGCTGGGGAGCAGCTAGGTGGCACAGTGGATAAAGCACCAGCTCTGGATTCAGGAGGACCTGAGTTTAAATCCGGTCTCAGACATTTGACACTTGCTAGCTGGGTGACCTTGGTCAAGTCACTTAACCCTCATTGCCCTGCTCACCCCACCCCCTCAAAGGTAGTTGGGCACTTACAAGAAAAACCAATGGCTAGGTCTGGGAATCATCTTTATCAAGGTGATCCTTAGACCCCTGGGAGCTTATAAAGTTGCCAGGAATGAGAGAGCAGAGAGCCCAGAAGTGAGTCTGGGGGCACACAACATAGATTAATGAATGTTTCTTAGATTGAATGGAATTCATTAGACTGGGAGCTTCTAGAGGGCAAGGACCATCTCTTTTCCATTCTTTGTATCCCCAGTGCTTAACACAGGGGCCTAACACAGGGCATAGCAGGCATTTTACAAATACTAGTTGACTATGTGTAGGCAGTTAATTAAGGAGCAGTGACTAGAGCTCTAGATTGGAAGCCAGGAAGATGTGAGTTTGTAGCCTATCTCAGATACTTACTTGCTGTGTAGCCGTAGGCAAATCACTTAACCTCTGTGTCCGTTTTCTCATCTTCTCAGTGTGTTTGTGGTGATCAAATGAGATTCTTATCTACCCATATATACAGGTACACACACATATATCTTTGTACACACACACATATATGTATATGTTTCTAAACTTTAAAGCTGTTGTTATTTGTTCTTCTTGTTCAGAGAGACCGGTGACATCACACGGCGATGTCTTGATTGGTGCGTGAATTAGATTTAGCGAGGCAGAGCTGCACAAAGTCATCAGCCTTAGTCTCTCTTCCTGAGTCACTGAAACCCAGTGGCAGGACAGAGTCAGGATGACTGGTGATGGCCCTGGCCACAGTGGACAACCTTGGTACCTTCCATATTTGACCAAACTCTAAGGCTCCGCAGTGCCTACTTCAGCCTCTTTTGGAACGAGTAGTTCTCATCAACCCATTCTGCCTGGGGGAGTCTTCACATGGTTGGACAGATAGACATCCCCCTAATTCACCAGCTCATTTGAGGCCTGTCTGTTACCCTCAGCCTGGTTTAGCCTGTCTGTCCAAACGGTTTTACAGGGGTGTGGCAGTTGCACCCTCTTCAGCTTCTTGGAGCCACAGGTGAGAGTTGGGTAATAGGTAGACACCAAAGGTAGATGAGCAGCCCAGAAAAGGGCTGGGAAGCCCTCACACCAGATGTGCTGATCTTCCCTGAACACCATACACCCTTTTAAACTTGAAAGCCCTGTATACATATATATGCTATTATTGTTATTGTTGTTACTATGACTACTACTACAACTACAACAACAACTACTACTACTACTGCTGCTGCTACTACAACTACTACTACTACTACCTCCCTCATAGCCACATGGCTAGTAATTGTCAGAGGGAGAATTTGAACCCAGGGCCTCTCTTGATTCTGAGCCCAAGCATTCCCCCTGTTGTGGCTCAGTTACCTCTTGCAGTCTTTGGGGGTGGAGGGCAGGGGAAATGAAAGAAGGGATCCTGCCAGAGGGAGGCAGGCCATCCTAGTCTTCCATCCCCTGGCCTGCAGGGGCTTCCATTCCCCACCTGCACCCCCCCTTTACCAGGGGTCTCTGGCTCTCTCTTCTCCAGGCTAAGAGGCTGTCTGCCCCCTGCTTTGTGCTGATAGCTTAATGAGCTCTTCCCTTCCCCACTCTGCAGCTGCTTTTCATCAAATCCTCTGCACCCCCTCCCTTCCTGCTCCCCCTCTGGCTGTCTCCTCGACAGCTCTGAATAATGAGCACTCCCTCATTCCTGGACAGGGTGCCGGGTTCCCAGGAATGGGGGGGATGTGGAGAAAGAAAACTCCCTTTGAGGGCAGTGCCACACCTGCAAGTGTTTTTCTAGTCAGTGGAGATGTTATTCTAAATGTGAGCCACATGTTCTGGGGAGGCTGGAGGGGGCAGTCACCTGGAGGGGTGTCGAGGGGCCCTCGCCCTCACACTCTCAGCCAAGCAGTTCTTTCCCAGAAGCCTCTTTGTAAGGCTGGCTCTGTCCAGGCCTCTCTCCTCAGCCCTTCCCCCAAGCCCTGCTGGAAGAGGGGTTTTTTCTACCTTTGTCATAAAACACATTTCATAATCGTTGAAGAAAATACCCTGTCCATCCAATCTCTTTCATTCAAATGCTGGAATGAATGCCCCTCAATGCTTTTTTTTTTTTCATCCTGGACTTAATGATCCAGCTTAGACTCTGATTATTTCTGTGACCCGGGTAAATCTCTCCAACCCTCTGGACCTCCATTTCCTTTCCTGAGAAATGGGAGAGTTGGAGTCAACAGCCTCAAAGGCTGCTTCTGGCTCTGGGGCTATGATTCTACCTGGACAAATCACCCAGCCTCTCTGGGCAGCAGGTCCTTCACCTGTCAAATGAAGAAGCTGTGCCAGACATCCTTTCTGCGTCTCAATCTATGATCCTACGGTCTTATGACCTGGCTTCAAATCCTCCTCTGATGCCTCCTACCTGTGTGACCTCGAACAAGGTGACTTCATCTTCTCTGGGTCTCTGTTCCTCACTCTAGACTGTGGGGTGGGGGTGGGGGAGTCCTGAGCCTGATGGCATCTTAGGCGCTAAACCAATGATCTGAAAGAACCCCAAACTGAGGGCCAGGGGCCTGGGTTTGAATCTTGGTTCTCCTGTTAATTACCCAAGTGGCCTTGGGCTTCTCACTTGATGTCTTTTTTAACCTCCATAGAACAGGAGAATTAGACTAAATGATTTCTCATGTCCCTCCCAAGCTTAATCTATAATTCTCCAATTCCCCCATCCTCTAGAGCCACGTCAATGGTGGAACAGTGGATTGAGTGCTGGAGTTGGCATCAAGCTAGACCTGAGTTCCAATGCAGAGTACCTCAGACATGTACTAGCAGTGTGATCCTGGAAAGTCATGTAACTGCTGCTGCCTTTCATTTCCCTATTTGTAAAATGGAATAATCATAGCACTTACGTCATGGTGTTGCTGTGAGGATTGCTTGAGATCTAGGTATGAGATCTAGTTATATTGAGATATGTAAAGTATATTGAGATATGTAAAGTGCTTTGCAAAGCTCAAAGTACATACATGCTTATTATGATTTTTAAATTATTGTTACCCACTTGATAATCCTGTGCTCCAGCTGTCTAGTTACAGGGGTCCAAAATCAGTGTAAAAATGTGCCCTCTCAGGACAGGGAACAAACTGGATATGGGGAATAGAGAGGATTCGCCCCAGGAGCCCAGAATGGATCACTTAGTAGACTTTGGCAAACCATACTGTGATTTACACGTGGTGGGGCCAGAGATCCCCAAGATAGGTCTTGATCATCTAGGAAACCAAAAACCTCCTCCCCTCTTCCCTTTCCGTTCTATGTCAAACAGAACCACTATGAGTGAGTGGCAAAGTGAGGAGGAGATAGAAGCGTCTGTGATTTATGGTGTCCAAGGAACCATTTTTTCCTTCTTTTTTTAAGTTGGCTGCCCTGGAGAGTGTTAATCAAACAAGCTCATATAGAAAGTTGACCCAGTGCCTATTCTCCCTGTCTTGGGCCATACCTTTGTAGTAGAAATACGCAGAATTCCTTACATCACAACATTTCATCCATCCCTGTGCTTCAAGGCAGTGCCAGATTTATGTCTTCTCAGGCCAACAAGAATCTGGACCGGGAGGCAGGAAAACTGGGTTCTAGCTACCTGTGTGAGCTTGGGCTATTCAAGTCTTCCTAACTCCACTATGCTACCAGCTGCCTGGGCTATCACTTGTCAAGTTTGATGTAGAGGAGATCTTGTTTAGGGACAAACTGATTTCCATGTTTCTGAGAGGTCCCTTTTAGCTCTGAGATTACGGATACTCCATGCATGATACTCTTACCTGATCACACCCTACTCTTAAACTGCTGAAGGCTTCTCCCTTCCACCTCACTCCTGGGTCTACCACAGGGGATTGACTAATAACCTGTGATCCTATGATCACAGGTAAGGGTGAGGGAAAGTTGGGCAAAGAGGGCTCAGCCCTAGGAACATGTGGCTGTTTGGTGAACCTGCTTCTGGGAATGCCCAATGGAAGGCATGGCTCTCCACAGATGGTACCATTTCACGTTTACTTGCCCTGTGGTAAAGGAACAGATTTGTGATTCCACTGACCCCAGAACCAGGTGGGTAGACAAAAGGAGCCTTCAATTTCTTCCCTGGTTGGTGGTGTTTCAGTGATGCATCAGGTCCCCAGAAACTGAGGCAAGCAGCATGATTTGCTCAAGGTTACATTGCTAGGAAGTGCAAGAAGCCAAATTTGAATTTAGTTCTTCCTGATGCCAGGCGTAGCCTTTATTTATTGCTTCCCTGTCTGCCTCTATTAAATGTTTACTAGGTGGTAGACTGGATACCCCAAGATAAAGTCAAAACAGGCCCGGCCCTCAAGGAGTTTACATTTCAACCGGAACTTGGTCCGCCCATATTTAAGTGGGGGCAGCTGACTCCTTAGGAGCATAGAGCTGCCTGAGAGCTTAGAGGCCATTGAGTCTAACCCCTCATTTTACAGAGTAAGAAACTGAGGCTCAGAGAATTCAGAGCCACAGAACCATAGATCTAGAGCTGGAAGGGACCCTCAGAGGTCATCTAATCCACCCCCACCCCCTCATTTTTTTTTTTTTTAGTGAGGCAATGGGGGTTAAGTGACTTGCCCAGGGTCACACAGCTAGTAAGTGTCAAATGTCTGAGCCGGATTTGAGCTCAGGTACTCCTGACTCCAGGGCTGGTGCTCTATCCACTGTGCCACCTAACTGCCCCTCTCCACCCCTCATTTTACAGAGAAGGAAACTGAGGCCTTGGAAGGTGAGGTATCTTGGATTTCAAGACCATGCAGGTGGTCCATCACCCTTCCACCATGTTTTCCCTTCATGGTGTTCATTTCTGTTGTTCATTTTCTTTTCTTTTTTTTTTTTTTCCTTTTTTTTTGCGGGGCAATGGGGGTTAAGTGACTTGCCCGGGGTCACACAGCTAGTAAGTGTCAAGTGTCTGAGGCCGGATTTGAACTCAGGTATTCCTGAATCCAGGGCCGGTGCTTTATCCACTGCGCCACCTAGCCGCCCCCTTTCTTTTCTTTTTTATAAAAGTATTTTATTATTTTCCAGTTACATGTAAAGATAGTTTTCAACATTTTTTCCATAGGATTTTTAGTTCCAAATTTTTCTCCCCACACTCCCTTCCCTCAGAAAGCAATCTGATATAGGTTATATATGTATAATCACATTAAACATATTTCTGCATTAGTCATATTGTGAAAGAAGAATCAGAACAAAAGGGAAAAACCTCAAAAAGAAGGGAAAAAAACCCAACCCAAAGTAGAAACAGTATGGTTCGATCTGCATTCATAATCCACAGTTCTTTTTGAGAACATTTCCATCGTGAGTTCTTTGAAATTGTTTTAGATCATTGCACTGCTGAGAAGAGCCAAGTCTATCACAGTTGATCATCAAATAGTGTTGCTGTTATTGTGTACAATGTTCTTCTGGTTCTACTCCTCTCACTTAGCATCAGTTCATGTAAGTCCTTACAGGTTTCCCTGAAATCCTCCTGCTCATCATTTCTTACAGCACCATAGTATTCCATTATATTCATATGCCACAACTTATTTAGCCATTCCTCAATGGATGGACTTCCTCCATTTCCAATTCTTTGCCACCACAAAGAGAGCTGCTAGAAGCATTTTTGTATGTGTGGGTCCTTTTCCCTCTTCTATGATCCCTTTGGGATACAGACCTAGTAGTGGTATTACTGGGTAGAAGGGTATGAACAGTTTCCATAGCCCTTTGGGCATAGTTCTAAATTGCTCTCCAGAATGGTTTGGATCAGTTCACAACTCTACCACCTGTTCATTTTTCAAGAGGACTGACAAGATATTGATATCACAGGGTGATGTCTTGATTTTCGAGTGAATTGGATTTAAATAAGGCAGTTGTACAAACTCACTATCTCTTCCAAAGTCATCAAAGTCCAGTGACAGGACAAAAGTCATGGCGATGTCCCAGGATGCAGTGGATGACCTTAGCGTCTTCCCTGTCTAACCAAGCTCTAAATGCTCCACAGCTTCAGCCGCCTTCGTGACCCTTGGAACATCCACCTATTCTTCACAGTTTGAGGCAGACATCCCCCTAACTCACCAAAGGGCTTGAGGCTCATTATTTACCCACAACCCGCTTTAGTCTGCCTGCTGGTATGGCTTACTGGGGTGTAGCCGGACAGCTTCTTGGAGCCACAGATGAGAGTTGGGTGACAGGTAGACACCAAAGGTGAATAAACAGCCTTGAAAAGGATTCAGCAAGCCCTCACACCAGAGGTGCTAACCCTCCCTTAACACCCCATACACCAGGTGATGAGGGAAGAGAAGCCTCAGGGATTCATGGGGGGCAGAGGGGACAATCTTTACATAGGATGAATTGGGGCGACTCTACTAAAGCCTGGGATTCACTTTGCTCTTTCCATATTTGAGTGCCCTTTGGAGTGGCCAATTTTGGCTGTTTGCCTTCTCTCAATCCCTGGCCACACCCTGCCTCGTTCTTCCTCCTCCCTGAGACCCCACCCCATTCCTGGAAGGTCAGAGCTTGTACCCTTCCTCCAATTCAGTCTAGGGAGTGGGACTTTTATCTTTTTGAGTTAGTGTGATAGCATCTGTTTGCAGAGTTATTTACAATCAGTTGTTTGCTGGCTATCACTCATAACCACTCTGGAGATTCAGCAAAGATCTCGATAGATGAGGTCATGAAGCAGGAAAGGTAATGGGGAGATTACCCTTAGAGCATATAGGGCTAAGGGCTCTGATCTAGGGCTGGCCTCTCAGCAAAAGAGATGACTTCATTTTATGTCCCTCATTTCAGCATTTTAAGTAGGACAGTGACCAAAGACGCCAGCAGAGGTAGAGAGATCACAGGATCATTGACTTAGTGCTGAGAGGGATTATATTTGTATCCCCAGTGTTTAGAGGAGTGGGCATTTATTAAGTGCCTACTGCATGCCAGGCACTGTGCTAAGCACTTTACAAATATTATCTCATTCGATTAGCACAGTGCCTGTGTCTAATAAATGCTTGTTGCCTGGCTTGGCCCCATGCTGATCCCTCAGGTTATTGGCTCTCTCTCCTTTTTGAAATTACTTTGTATGTATTTTGCATTTCCTTCCCTTTTTTTCCTTTTAATTTCCTTCCTTTTGTCCTTGCTGTCTTCCTCCAGCAGAATAGAGGCCCCATAAGGAAAGGGCAGGTTCCACTTTTGTCTTTGTATCCCTAGTACCTAGCACAGTGCCTGGCACCCAGTTGGCATGGAGTAAATACTGACTGAACTGAATTGCATCCAATATTGCAGAAAGTACTTTAGTTCAGAAATGGGTTGAACTCAATGAGTTCTGAGGTCTGTTTCCAGTTCAAAAGTCTGTGATTCTGTAAATAAAAATTGTGTTACTTAAATTATTGGGGGGCTAGGCTGGATTTTCTAAAATATTACTAAATTACATATTAATGGCTATTGTATCAGTTTGGGCATAAGCATTATTATTAATTAATATCACATATTATTAAAGTATTGACCATGTGTCTCCCTAACTTTCCCAATAGTCACAGGCTCACAGGTCTAAACAATTACATATCTAACATATTGAGTCAAGAGGAGAGGATGAGTAGAGAGTAAAAGAGAGTCCAAGGAAAAAAAGGAGCAAACCCCTCCAGGGTCAGTCTTTTCCTTTTTTCAATAGAGGTGGCTCCTTACACACTGATCAAAGCTAATTGGCTAGCATCATTAAATTCCATTGGTTGGCATGACTTGAGGGTGGTCCATATTAAAATGAGTTGTACAGTGATGACATAAGGGTCTAATGGGACCCTGAGGGGCAAAGTCAAAGTCCAGATAGATGGCTTAATCCTATTAGTTCACTGAGCTAGTCAGAGAGTCTATTCTCCACCTCTATTGTAACCTTAGGCTGGTCCCAAAAAGAGATTAGCTAAAGTTCCTGAACTGAACCTTCAGAAGTAGGGGTGATGAGAAAGGGTCCCCCCCCAAAAAACCATTAATAATTATTTTCTCACAAACTCTCCTTAGCCCCTGCAGAAGAAAAGCCTTACTGGTTGTGCCTAGCAGAGCCCACAACTTATGAGAAGATCCTCTAACTTCATTCTACTCATAGCAGAAATATGTGTGTGTGTATGTCTATGTGTACATGTATGTGTATATGTATTATATATGTTTGTAAAAATGGCTTTTTAAAATGTAAGGGTCATTAAATTATTCTTCTCTATTTTAAAAAGAAATTAAAATTGGACTGAGGCTTTTGGGTTTTTGTATCATAGGCATTGATAGATATTCTTCCTTCTTTTCCCTCCCCCTTCCCCAGTAGATTTTTTTACCCCTGGCATCAACAACCCAAAAAACCCATCGAAACAAAACCAACTGACACATGGACACTCCCTGCCTCTCCCCGCCAATCCTACAGTGCATATAACATTCCGTACCAGTATTGCCCCACCTCTTCAAGAAAGGAAGGGATGCCAGACCAGGAAATTTCCCCACAACTGTTAAAAGAAAGAGCCAAACACAAACCCAACGATGTCAGAACTGAGGTACTTCTCAAAGAATGGTCTTTGAGCTCCCTGTTAGTCCAGGGTCTGCTAGGAAGGTGTGGCTATCTCTGTCCCTTCCTGCTCTTGAACCTTCTATCCTTCTTCAGGGAAAATGGGGAAGGGAATCTGTGTCCCTTGGAGGAATTCCAAAATCCATTTCATTTGGGTCACTGAGACCCATGTGGGTTTACATGTGTGATAAAATAATGGGATTTGCAGATACCCAGGGGTCCCACCTGAGGATTGATTTAGAATTGTTTGAATTGGGTGAGACTGAGAAACTGACTAAGTACCTACTTAAGGGTGATTGGATGGAGACCACACCTGGCTGGCCCTGAGTGATGTGTTGTTTTCCGAGGAAGTGTACTACTGACATCAGCAAGAGATCATCTCAACCAATCAGCTTGAAGGACCGCCCCTTTTGGGGAGGGAGAGAGGAACTAGGAAGTGGAGGTTCCAGGGCTGAAGTGGACTCTTTTTGTGGAGGAACTGGGGTGGAGGCAGAAGGGAAGAAAAAAGAGGGTCCCCCTGGTCATTCTAGGACTTTTGGCATGGTGAGGGATTTCACATGGGCTGCTAGGAAAGGAAGTTTGTTTTTTTCTCTCTGGCTATACTGAATAGATCCAAGCTAGGATTTTCCATGCCATAAGGAATCTGTTCTCAATCTCTCTCTCTTCACTAATTTATAATATTTTTTAATAAATCCTTAAAGCCTAAACTCTTGCTGAATTTATCAGTAAATCTTAGCCTGTTCCCCCCCCCAAACTGTGTGTGGGGTAGATTAGAACCCAAATTTAGATTTAAACAACACACATGTATATACACATACATGCATGTATCTGTATATGCATACATGTACATATATACTCACATACCTTATATTTCTATTTCTCCATACACACATACATGCATACTTATCTATATTCACTCTGTTATACACACGTACACACCTATTATAGATTTTTATTACACACACATACACATGGGCTTTCTTCCCTCCTCAGGTGCCTTGGCTCCTAAGTCAATAGTCTATTTCACAGTAGCCCAGTTTTGTTGGTTTTTTATGGCCTGCTTGCTATGGGGTCTTTATTTCTGGTTTGACTGTGAAAGGTCATAAAGGAGAATTGGAAGGAGTGGGGGGAATAGGGGGGCAAGAAGAGGGGACCAGGTCATAATAAACAGGGAGGGCTTTTCCCTTTCCTCCCCCCTGTAATCTATAAAGGTTTTAAAGAAGGCATGTTGTTGAACAAGGTTCCTAGGATATGGGTTGGGTCCCAAGCAATAAGGCCATATATTCCCCCATAAATTATAATAATAATAATGAATGTATAACACGAAATGAGCATGCTGCAGCTGTTGGAGGTCTTGCTCTGTTCCACGAGCATACATTTTCATTGGAAATTTTTATAGGAGATTCAGGCAAACTTTTTTTAGCTGATAAGGTCAGGCATATGGCAGAAATAGCCAAGGAAAATAGGCAAAAGGGCATTGGGCACCCACTTCATTTGAAAAGAAAAGGATTTTGAGGGGCAGGTAGGTGGCACAGTGGATAAAGCACCGGCCCTGGATTCAGGAGGACCCGAGTTCAAATCCAGCCTCAGACACTTAACTAGCTGTGTGACCCTGGGCAAGTCACTTAACCCCCATTGCCTTGAGGGGAAAAAAAAGAAAAGAAAAGAAAAGGATCTCTTTCTTCTTGATACCCTGTCAGGATGCTGAGTATCACTCAGTTACAAGGCTGGATTTCAGAGAAACATGGAGGGCCAGGTTTGGAAGGGACCTCTGAGCCCATTTAGTCGAACGCAGACCTGAACAAGAGGTTCTTCCTGCAGCATCACTTATAGCCACTAGTTAGGGCACCTGGAGCAAGCAGCACTCCTTGGACCCTCAGGACACCAGCCCTCTACAGTGGGGAAGCTTCTTCCTGACCTTTGGGAATGGGGCAGGGGGAAAGGAAGTATCCTCAGATAGCATTCTAGTTGAACTAATGATTCTTGCTCACTAGTTTTTTCCCCCACTACTAAGGGAGTAAATGTGCTATCAAAATGTAAGTAGAGGGGCAGCTAGGTGGCGCAGGGGATAAAGAACCGGTCCCTGGATTCAGAGGAACCCGGAGTTCAAATCCAGACTCAGATACTTGACAACTACTAGCTGTGTGAACTTGGGCAAGTCACTTAACCCTCATTGCCCTGCCCACCCCCCAAAAAATGTAAGTAGAAAAAATGCTAAATCTACACGATCTTCTAAAACCAGCATTTTATTTCTATATTTTGAACCTGGGTGTGCTGGAGCTGGCTTGGGAGAAATTTTCAAATTTTCAATGTGAGCATTTATGTCTTGGAAATAGGCAAAAGGGGGGCAGCTAGGTGGATAGATTGCCAGGCCTAGAGTCAGGAAGACTCATCTTCTTGAGTTCAAATCTGGCTTCAGACACTTCCTAACTGTGTGACCCTGGACAAGTCACTTAAACCTGTTTGTCTCAGTTTCTTCATCTGTAAAATGAACTGGAGAAGGAAACAGCAAACCATTCCAGTATCTTTGCCAAGAAACCCTCCAATGGGGTCACAAAGAGTTGGATATGACTGAAAACAACAGTAAAAAAATAGGCAAACACTATGAATTGAGGATTAATTTATTGTTTTCTTGATTGCCTAGCCTTAAGAAAGGGATGGAGAAACTGTGGATAATGCAGATGCACCTTTAAAATGTCATGCGTTTTCAGAGAGCTGGCTGCTGAACATTTACAGGCACACGTCTGTTTTTTGAACCTCTAAATTCAATGCCCGGGGGAGAAGTTCCATCCTTCTCCCCTAGTTATGTTTCTGTTCCTACCTGGAAGAATGGTCATCCAGGCTCCACTTGAGACATTCAATGATGGGGAAACCACCACCTGCCCAGGTAACTCATTCCACTTTGGAACAGCTGTAATTGTTGGGTAGTTTTCCTGACATCCGTTGTAAATCTTCCTCTCTTCAACTCTTTCCATTGATTAAATGAAACAATATATGTAAAGTATATTATAAATCTCAAAAGTATGAGTGGCCATTAGGGCAGGACTAGATAGGAAGTAGACCTGTGGTTCATTGATACAAAGAACCTCCAGGTGTGGTTCCTTCTGTGCAATTTACAGTATTGGAATTGTCCCCCTCTGGAGCAGAGATGTCAAATCTCTGGTTAGCAAAACTCCCCAAGGGCTAGTAGAACCAGATTAAAATGTAATGGGGGGGGGCAGCTAGGTGGCGCAGTGGATAAAGCACCAGCCCTGGATTCAGGAAGACTTGAGTTCAAATCCAGCCTCATGCACTTGACACTTACTACTGTGTGACCCTGGGCAAGTCACTTAACCCCCATTGCCGCGCCCTCCAAAAAATGTAATTGGAAAATGTTTTTTAAAAATACAATACAATGTTGATAATGTTAATTTGTGGCCCACATGGATCCTTTACAATTGACTTTGACCCACTGCCCTAAAGTATAGAGAGGTAAGTAACTTACCCAGTCCATACAACCAATGTGTCAGAGGTTTTTCTGACTCTGTGCCTCTTGAGTAGTTATTGTTATTGCTGTTGTCTTGCTCTCATCTTTTTTGATGGGGTTCAAATAGAAACAATATAAGGATAAGGTATTATATATGACTTTTAGAGGGCAGGGATAGGGATTAAATCTGTAACTTTATTGGTACAAGATACTGTTGCTATATTTTCTCCTTTCACCCCTCCCCCACTGAGAAAGCAAGAAACTGACATTTTTTTGCTGAAAATTAGATGAGGTCATATAGATGCTCTCCTGGAGGGCCTTTTGACTGACATATGCATCTTATTTGAGATAAATCACTTTCAGTTTACATTAGACAAATCCCATGGCATGTAACTATAATCTGTTTTATCTATTGCTTTGTGAAGTTGGTTCCAAACATATTTCACTCAAATCATGAGTAAAGAACTGAATCTAAGGATTTGCCAATAAATCAATTAAAGTCATGTCAATGTTACAGCATTTTCAGGTGGCTTGTTCAACAATCACCAACAATGAGGCAAGGGATTCATAATGCCCCGGGAACTCCTTGCTCTTGAGTCAATGCCTCGTTGCTTGTGTTTAAAGGGTTGTTTTGTTTGTTTTGTTTTTTAGTGATAACAATGAATACTTTGAATAAAATACATAATCATGGATATTTGGAAGGGTCACTGATGTTCTTGCCTTTTGCAATAAATTTGTGATACTTCTCATAAGAATTTTGGTCTTGAACTTGTGTCATAGGAGGAAACTGGTAAAATATGTGGTTAGTAATTCATGCACCACTGTGAGGCATTTGATCAATATTATGGGCTCTATCTGGACCTGACACTTTCCTATTTTGCTAGATGCTAGCATTTTTGTCACCTCCATTGATGTAACCATTCTGTTATTCATTATACTAAAAGTGGGCAAACTTTTTCTGCTTCATGCTTGATCCAAGATGTGTTTTGATGGGTTGGATTTTTTTTTTAACCATGTTAACAACCACCATTTCCCATAGCCTTTTTCTTTAGAGGTTTTCTCTCTCCTCTAACTTTTTTGCTTCTCAAGCCTCCGTGGCAAAGATTTTGATAGATATTGAGCTGCTGAGTTTGTTCTTTCCATATGTAGCGATTGGAATGACGCACCTGCTGGAGATTTACTGTAGAAAAGCTCTGCCATGAGGTGAAGGCCTCTGAGGGCAAGCCATGTGGTCAAGGTCCTTAGTGTCAGGAAGTGATGTTTGCTTGTGGGTACTGTCTCTCAAGGCTACCAGCCAATCAACTTGAGGAGCCTCCCATTTCTGAGAGGGGGACATGAAGTAGGAAGAGGGGTTTTGTCTCTTTTGGTTCCTGACCTCTCCATGGTGGGTTGGATGATAGGGTCTCTTAGAAATAGTTAGATTTTTACCTTTCTCTCTGATCCTAATGCTCTGTAATAAATACTTAAACATTTAAATACTCTTGCTAAAGCTTATAATTTATTGGCGACCACTCATTAGATTTTAGATAGTATAGCTAGAATTTTAGCCCCTTACACACAGCATTAACTTCTTTGATCACCTTAACCTTTTGGTTTTCACTTCAATTTTTATTAAAGGAATCAAGAAGTTATTATATAGGGGCAGCTAGGTGGCGCAGTGGATAGAGCACCAGCCCTGGAGTCAGGAGTACCTGAGTTCAAATCCAGCTTCAGACACTTAACACTTATTAGCTGTATGACCCTGGGCAAGTCACTTAACCCCAATTGCCTCGCTAAAAAATTTTTTTTTTAAGTTATTATATATTTTGCTTTCCAGATACCATCCCACATGTTCTTTCTCATCGTCTTTCATCAAGTTAGCTACTGGCGATACTGGCTAGATAGTGACATAGTCTTCCAGGGTCTTTCTGCAATTCCTCCATTAGATTGTAGTTCTATGAGGTCAGTGAGTGTTTTTTTGCCTATTTTGTATCCTTATTAGCACAGTGTGTGGCTCATAGTAGGTACTAAATAAACATGGATTGGTTGATTGATTCTCAAACTGTTTTAGCCATGGTGGTATCTGATGTCTGTTCTTAACAATCTCCCTGGATTGTCCTACCTTGCCTCCTATGGTCCATCCCATGGCAACATGATCAGAAATGTTTTTATAGACACCATCTCATGACTCCTTGGCATTTTTTTCTGGCTGTCCTCCATACCTGGAAGGCTCTCCTTCCTCCTCTCTGCCTTCTGGCTTTGATGGCTTCCTTCAAGTCCCAGTTTAAAATCCTGGCCCTTCCACAAGGAGCCTTTCCCAGTCCAGGAAAGGTCTCCTGTAGCAGGTAGTCCTTTAGCTGAATTTTAAAAGAAGTCAAGGATTATAAGGATTAGAGGTTAGAAGGGATACTATTCAAGGCATGGGAGCACAGAGACATGAGCATCATGTGTGAAGAACAGAAAATGGGCCGTATGACTGGACCACAGAGTGTGTGGAGGGGGAGTAATACGTTAAAAGACTGAATATAGAAGGGAACAAGATTGTGAAGGGCTTTAAATTCCAAGTTTAATCTGTCCTGTAAAATAGGGGGTTTGGACTCAAGTGATGACCTCTGAGGTCTTTTATGATTTCTAGTTTATGATCTTTGACCCTTTGACAACCTATTGCTTTGGACTCCCACACCAAGACTCCTCATCATTTATATAGAGAGTTGCTTGTATAAGATGGTTCATCTTTCATATTTGGACATTTTGTTTATTGAAAGGGACAAAATCAGGGCAGCTGTGTGGTGTAGGGGATAGATCATTGACCCTGGAGTCAGAGGACCTGAGTTCAAATCTGGCCTTTGACACTTGACATTTACTAGCTGTGTGACTCTGGGCAAGTCACTTACCATGATTACCTTGGGGAAAAGGGAAGGCAAAATCAGTAACAATTGTGTGAGAAACACTAAGAAAAGTAGTCCCTCAGAGAAAGGATTTTGGGCAGAACACAGATAGTTCTGAAAGAACATGAGAGAAAGAAGTCTTCAGAAAAAAGTACTTACTGACTGAAAAGATGGCCAAAATGCCCTTTTTCCTAGTAGCTAATTTACATATGACTATTATAAGGTCTTGGAGTGTGAAAGCTAGAAGGATCTGGATAACTGTAACTTTTTTTGTGACTATGGAACAATTGTATAATGCCTATTTTTGGCATGCATGGTAGAAATGTGAATTTTGATTTTAACTTTAAGATAGAAATAAGTCACTTCTCATAAGAGACCACATTTTGAGGTAGGTGAAAGTCAGTGACCAAAGAAGCATAGCTAAAACCAGAAGCAAATAAGTTAAAAAAGGAGACTGAGAAAGCAGATAGAGGAGAAGAAACCAAGATTGTCCTCTGCTACTTGAAGAGAGAGTTCAGTTGAGCCTAGCTGAGTGGATGGTTCCAAGAAAAGCATCTGAACTGAGACTTGGGAGAAGAGATTAGGGCCTTGGTTGATTTCTCTACTGAACTGACTACATCCTGTCTCCAATAGGATTTGCATTTATTGTGGGGAGCTGAGCTGATTGTAAGAAATGCTTCATTGCTGAGAGCTGATTTTAGAGGGAAAGTATTGCTTCTGGGAGCTGACTGGGTCAAAAACAAGAATCATATGCTACCCCAAAGAGGTGTTTGGGCAAAAAGAAATGCTTGTATCCCTTGTCTTTTATGCCCATCTAGGGCTTGAGATAGGAAAGGCTCTCAGACCCTAGCCAAGAGAGCAGACCTGAATAGCTCTGTAGACCCTAGGTTAGAGAAACTGCTTTTGGCTAAAAGAGACTGCTCAAGGAACAGTTCAAGTGGAGAAGTCAGCAAAACAGAGGACCCAGCAGGTGACTTTTGGTGCATACTGTTCTTTAAGGAGACCAATGACACATCAGGAACTGCAGATCAGAGTGAGAAAATGGGTTTCCATGTATCTCCCTGATAAGTTTCTATAAGTTTGTGCCCACTCATCCCCATGGACACTGTGTTCTCTAGTGGGATAGCATGGCCTAGGTTTATGTGTGAACTGTTATGATCATGTTTGCTTTATATTCTGCATGTAAATGTTTCATAATTAAGAGTTAATGGTGTTGGGGCAGCTAGATGGCATAGTGGAAAGAGCACCGGCCCTGGATTCAGGAGGACCCGAGTTCAAATCCAGCCTCAGACACTTAACACTTACTAGCTCTGTGACCCTGGGCAAGTCACTTAACCCCAATTGCCTCAACAACAACAAAAAAAGAGTTAATGGTGTCATCTTGGCTGCCTTCTTAAATGAGAAGCATACCAGTAGGGGCTCAGCAACTACAGTTGTGAATAGTAGCCATTTAACTCCCTCCATACACACACACTGGGATAACTTAGGATCCTGAGAGGGGGGTCTTAGTTATATGGCTGTACCCTGAGGGAACAAGGCTCCACCTTTCTCCAACCTACCCTTCTAACTGTGGGTTCAAACTGGGGTGATCAAGTCATCCCAGAGACAGAGTGAGTCTAGCAAAAAAAAAAAAAATGCCTTGCCACTCCTAGGCTACAGGAGTATAATGAAAGAATAACAATGTATTTTGGTTGTTATTCATATTCTTGCCTTGAGCATGAGGACCAATTGTCTCATCCAAAGGAGAGGTTCATGAACAGACTGACTCCAAGATTATAAATTTTCCAGCCATAGTAACTGATGTTTATATTAATGTTGCCTACATGGTCTCATTTGATCCTTACAAGCACCCCAGAAATTAACTGTGACACATATTATCATCTCTATTTACAGATAAGGAAACTGAAGCTGAAAGTGATACAGTGACTTACTTAGACTAAGTACGTTAGGTGACATTCAAACTCAGGTCATCTTCAGGCCAAATATGCTATCCACTTTTAAAAACATGTACTTGGGGCAGCTAGGTGGCGCAGTGGTTAAAGCAACGGCCCTGGATTCAGGAGTACTTGAGTTCAAATCTGGCCTCAGACACTTGACACTTACTAGCTGTGTGACCCTAGGCAAGTCACTTAACCCTCATTGCCCTACTAAAAACAAAACAAAACAAAACAAAACCAAACCCATATACTCACCCATAGAGGAGTTGTGTCCTGTGTTAGTGAAAGGTACACCCATAGTAGTGAAATCACAAATTCTTGAAATATTAAATAATACTCATGCTTCTATCACTACCAATACTGAGCCTGATATGCAACTCAGCAAGCATTTATTAAGTGCCTTTTATATACAAAACAAACAAAAAGAGAAACAGTCCCTGCTCTCAAGGAGCTCACATTCTTCTGTTGTATGCATGTATACAAGGAAGTTCTCTGATCAACTTATATAGTTATTAACCTTTGCTGGAACTTATGCCCCTTGGTACTGCCTGGAGGGTGAGTAGTTGAAAAGGTTGGCTCCTACTCTTATGGGATAGTAATTGGAAGGGGAAATTAACCCTCATACCAGCCTTTAAAAGGTAGCCCTGATGTTTTGTAGCAATGGGAAACACTACATATAGTATCAAACATTTTCATTGTGTTAGTTTTACTACTCTTGTTTGTTTTCAAATTTTTTTGTTATAGGGGATGACACAGATGAAAGACTGTCCTGTGTCCTATATAAGCATTGTTACCTTTAGTACTTGTATAGGAAATGGGGACATCACCCCCCCCTTTTATCCATAACTGTGGAGATTTAGACATGAACTATATTGAAGTATGCTCTGGGGGTGGGGGTGTCGGGGAGGGTGTGTAATGAGCCAAACAGAGAATGATTTCTGCCCCCAAGATTGGACCCAGTCTGTGAAAGCTCAGAGCTCAAAAGTATTATTGTGCTACAAGCGTCTACAAATAATTTCAAGATGGAGAGGGGTTCTAATGCCTGTGGGGAATCAGGAAAAAGATGTGAGCTGAGCTTCCCCAGGTACCTTCTCTATATAAGTTCAGTGCTAACAACCCCCTCCTGTCCCTCCCCTCCACAGACTTCCCTCACCCCCTCCTGTGCCTCCTTCCATTACCCGCCTCCTTCCCACCATCTCTCCAAAAAGCTTCCACTTCCCCTGAGGCACAAAGGAGTTAAATTATGGGGAAAATCACAGCTTGGAAAAGCAGACTTTGGGTTTTGCCAAACCCCAAATGTTTGAAAAATAGTCTGAGGCTTCCACTGAACCCCAAACCAGGGCCAGCCAGCTTCCCCTACCCCACTTGGCAGTCACCAGACACTTGGGGGTCTTCCTCTTTCATTTTGCTCAATATCTATAAAAACATAACTAACCTAGTGTGGTTTGCGTAAAAGGAATCTGCTTCAGACACAGAACTCATTATGTGTGGATCTGGCTTTGTTCTGACAGCTATAATTCCCCTGTCTCCCCGAAACCCTCACTCCCGACCTTGAAAAGCTAGTAAGGACGATGAAACTTTCCATTTCACCAGTGGCGAGGAGGCTAAAGAGAATTCCCTGTTTCCTCCTCAAATTTCCCCTTGTTTTTAATATCCACTGCCCTGGGCTAGAGGCTGATGACCGGTCTTCCAGATCTCTGCTTGGAGGAGTAACATTAATTCAACTTGACCTAACATGATTGATTAAGCACCAGGAACAGAGGTGGGTAGTGGGAATACAAAGACTAAAAAAAAGAAAGAAAAGAAACATCCCTGCCCCCAAAAGATTAAATTAAATTGGATATAAAAAATTGGAGTCAAAAATTGATGAAACTCAGGGTCAAAATGGACCCCAGTAGATACCCAGTCAAACCCACACCTGGACAAGACTCCTTTCTTCAGTGTCATAAGAAGTGGCCATTCAGTCATCTCTTGAAGAACTCTATCCAGTGAGTGGCTCCTTAGTATTCCTTGTCCTGGTATTCAAAGGTATTCACAGTCCTATGAACCCATTTAACATTAGTCCTCTCCAACGGTGTTCTAGATGCCAACTAAATCAGAATAGTATTAGGGGTGTAGGGTCCTTGATCTAAACCTAGAAGAGATTTTAGAAGCCAATGAGTCCAACTCCCTTATTTTTACAGATGAAGAAACTGAGTCCAAGAAAGGTTAAGTGACTTGTTCCAGACTGCACAGGCAGGGATCCTCAGAAGTGGGATGGTCCTGACTCTGGATTTGGGGCTCATTCCAATATACCACATTGCTTTGGGGAACACAATTTTACAAAGGAGGAAATGGAAACCCCAAAAAGTTGATGACTTGCCTCATGATAGTAAACATGGGAAGCAGGATTTGAATCCAGATCTTGCTCTTCTGACTCCAAATATAGTTCTCTTACCCCTGCCCCACATGGCCTCTCACATCATAGTATTGACTGATGCTTTTTTTTTTTTTGGTCCAGACTGTAATTTTATCAAGGTAAAGAACTCTTAATGTGGAAACTCTCTCCATGGATACAGCTTAGCAATTTCTTTGCAACTTATAGTCGGGGCAATAAGACTCACTTAAGATCACATAGCCAGTATGTGTTAGTGACACAAGCCCCTTAGGAATTCCTGACTTCAAGGCTCTTCCTCTCTCTATTCCACTATGCTATCTTTCAAATATAGGCACTTAATAAAGAAAGTTTGGATTCTGTTTATGTCCAGCTCAAATTATTAGAAAATTTTTCATCATATTGAACAGAAACCTGCCCCCACCTAAAACTTCCACCCCCTGGGTTCTTAGAAACATAAGATTTCAGAGCTGGAGGAGGGGACCCTCAAAGTTCAACCCCTTCCTTTTACAGAGGCAGAGATGGATCTCAAGAGAAGACAAATGACTTATCCAAGGTCACACAGCTAGTAAATTGCAAAACTGGGTTTAGAGCCTAGGTCTTCCTATTCCCACATTTGATATGCTTCCTTTTACCTTTTTAGAGAAGCCAATCCAAAATTTCCCAAAGTTGGAAACTTGGATTGGCTGCATGCACACCCAGCGCTGGGGTTTTCTGACACAGTCTGGGTTCTTTCTTTCCCCCTCCCCCACTCAAAGTCAGACACCCAACAGCAGTGGCAGCCTCTTGTAGCCTCTAGCTTTTGGGTCCAGTTTATTTATTCATTTAAATAGGATTCTGGCATCTGACAGTGTTTGCTCTCCATAAAGACTTTTTTATTTGGGTCCCAGAGAGCTGTTTACTGCTTAGCACATGTGGCATAAAAAAAAGACTGGGGAGGAGGCAAGCCTGGCCCTCTGTTCTCCATCAACCATAGCTCAGGAGCTGGGCCAAGCCCTGGGCCCTGCCCCACAGGGGTGGGCACCCTGCCTTCAGGCACCTGAAAAGGCACAGTCAGGATTAAAAACTTCCATTTCCCAAACCAAAATTTCCTTTTACCCTCTATCTGCTAAAATTGAGAGATTAGAGAGAGACAGAAGTGGGGGAGGAATAGGAAAATGCAGGAAAAGCAATCCATCAGCAGTCTTTATTAAACATCTACTGTATTCCAATCACTGTGCTAAAGTCACAGATAAAAGTTCTGTTGGGGTAGGAAGTTGGGGGGGATTCAGTAAACTCAGAGATAAATAAGTGTAGACAAGATACAGAATACACAGCATTTTGTCAGGAAGGGGGCAGTGGGATCAGGGAGAAACCACTTATACTGACCTTTAAATGGAGCAAGGGGTTCCAGAGGTATGCCTGGCATGGGGCACAGCCTGGGCAAAGGCATGAAGATGGGAGATAGAATGTCACATCAGAAGAATGACCAGTAGGTCAGTTTGTCCTGGAGAGAAGTTTATGAAAGGGTATAGTGTATAATCAGCCTGGATAGATAGATTGTTCCAGATTGTAAAAAAATTTAAATGCTAAATAGTGAACTTTGTATTTCATTCTCCAAGTAATATCCCCTTTCAGCCTCAGTTTGATTACTCTCCATCTAATATTTTTAAACCCCAGTGCCCAGAACCAAACTCACTGCTACAGGTGAGGTTTGATGACAGCAGAGCACAGTCAGGAAGATCTTGCTTCAGATCCTGCTCCACCACTCTTTCCAAATTGAATTAGCTTATTTTGGCTGTCATGTTATACTGCTAATTCTTCTAGGACCTGAAGTCCACTAAGATCCCTAGATCTTTTTCAGAAAAACTGCCATTGATTCATGCCTCTCCCATCTTCTATTTGTGACATTGATTTTTTTTTGTACCCAAGGGCAGAACTTTGCATTTATTCCTATTGAATTTCATCTTCTTAGATTCAGCCCAGTGCTCCAGCTGACTAGGATCTACTGTGTTAGCTACCCTAACTAGCTTGGTTTCATCTGCAAATCTAATGAGAATACCATTCGTGCCTTCATCCAAGCCACTGATAAAAATATGAACCTGGAGCCAAGCACAGATCCCTGGGGCACTCGACTGGAGACCTCCTGCCACGTTGAAATGAATCCATTAACATCTACTCTGTGAGTCCAGCTGTCCAAGCAGTTCCGAATCCTTCTGAGTAAATTATTGTCTGATGTATATCTCACCATCTTCTCCACAAGAATTGTGTGAGATACTTTATCAAAGCTTTGCTAACATCGAGGTAAACAATATCCCCTCATTTCCAATTTGATAATCCTGTCAAAAGAAAATTGAGGTTAGTATGGCATGATCTGTTTTGGATGGAGACACATTGGCTCTTTGTAATCAGTATTTCCCTTACTAGATGTTTGCCAACCCTCTCTTTAATGATTCCCTTCTAGAACTTTCCCTGAAACTGAAGTTCAACCATCTATAGTTTGTTCTTTTTCCTTTATTTAAAAACCAGCATAATATTTGGCCCCTCTTTGATCTTTTAGTACCTCTCCTGTTTCTTTCTCTCTTTCAAATATATCACAGGCAGTGGCTCTACCATGATGCCTCCCAGTTCTTTCAGGATTGAAGGGTCACTGGGCTGAGTGACTTGGATTCATCAAGGGCACCTTGATGATACCCTTACTATCACCTTATTTATCTTGTGTATCAACTTCCTGTTAGTCATTTTGCTCCGCCATTTTTTGTGCAAAGGTCGTTTTCCTTTGCTGAGAAAACAGAAGCAAAAAATACCAATTGACTTGATGACCTTGAAGGTACCTTCTAACCTGAAATTTATATGTTAGGGATAAGAGAGCGGTTAAGGAGACAAAGTCAACAAGGCTTCGTGATTGATTGGATGTGGGAGAGAGGGTTAATGTTGTGTGAATAGTTGAGGAAGACTCTTGGTTTCTAACCTGTATGGCCATGTTAATAAGGGAAAAGTTAGCAGGAGGATGGGTTGATGGTGGGAATTCTGTTTGAAAACTGTTGAATTTGGGGTCCCTAAAGGAAAGAGGGGGGAATGTCAGCAGGAAGAGAGAAGCATAGGACTGGAGGACTGGATGTGTAGATATGAAAATGATCAGGGAAAGCTCACTACTTCTGAGTTAGTCCACTTTACTTTGGGGCAAACTACAATTGTTAGGAAGGTTTTCCTTTTCTTCCGACATTAAGTCCCTTTCATCCCTATCCCAACCCTAAATCACTGTTCCACTCTGACCCTCAGGTCACCATCCCCTTTCTAAAAGTGGTTGAGCCAGATTCTGGCCAGGCTCCATGATTTGCAGGGAGACACTGATACTCTAAGAACTCTTGGCCGTGACAATTGCCATTCTATAGAAGCCTTGAGACCTCATGGCCTTCCAGGATGTCCTGTAGCTGACCTCTCTTATATGAGTTGGTCTCCCGCCCCAAGCGTAGGAAGTGAACCCTTTGGAGCAAGGGCTATCTCATTTGTCTATCTGTGTTCTCAGATGCTTAGCAGATTAAGTACTAACCTTCCACTCATTCATTCATTCTTACAAGTACTCTAGAAGCTAGGTAGTTTGAATATCCTTTTACAGGTGGGGAAACTAAGGCTCAGAGAAGAAGAAATGACTTGCCTAGAAGCAAAAATATAAATATACTCAGAAATGATTAAATGTATATGTTGCAAAGCATTATTATTATTATTGCCAAAATACCATCCAATTCTCCAGGCAAAGCAAAAAGATAAGGCACTCCTGAGCCCCAGCCAAGGGTTGGAAATCATTCTCAATCTTGAACCATTAATGGTAACACATCCAACTTTAGCTAGAAGGGCCCTCAGAAGTCATCAAGCCCAATTTTACCAGATTAGGAAACTGAGACCCAGAGATGTTAAGTGATTTGGCTTAAGGTCACACAGTAACAAAAGCACTGGATTTGGCCAGGGACCTGGATTCAAATCCCACCCCTCATCATCTGGGCCATTTAAATCTTCTCTAGGTCTTAGTTTCCTCATTTGTAAAATGAGAGGGCCGTTCTAGCTCTAAACCAATGATACTCAGCAGCAGAGCTGAGCTCTGAACCCATGCCCTTCAGTTCTCAAGCTGGATGGAACTGGAGAGTTTATCTAGTCCAGTCTTAGGAAACTGATCCTCAGAGAGGTTAAATGTCCTGTCCAAAGTCACAGAGGTGAGCAGTCACCAAGCTGAGATTTCAACTCTTATCCTCTGACTTCAGATCTAGGATCCTTCACTATGACAATTCAATTTCTGACTGAAAAAGCTTATTCTGGGGGAGCTATTCAACAATTTGTGTTACTGTACTGACTTGAAAGTGAATTTCATTTCTTAAAAAAATATTCGATAGTGTTACAATGTCCCACTAATTCTGACTAATGGTTTGGAGAGGTTGACTTGAATTAATAAAAAATGTTATTTATAGAGAATATTTATCAAGCAATGAAATTTACTTTCCTTTTTAATAATTGCTTTCCCCCCAATTATTACATTCATCCCCCCCAAATTTGCTTTAACGAGAGTAGAGTAACACAAACCAAGGGTATAACATGTGGTCAGATTGGGGTCCTCCTGGCCTGCTTTAAAAGATGAAAAAAAGTTCATTGGTGCTTTGGTGGGCAGAAATAGTTTGTCTTACAGTAACTGTCTGTTGGAAACATACACTATTAACATTCTGGAAAAGTTTGTTTCTTTAAGGGGAACTTAAACATGCTCTCTCCTAATCTTGTTTACATTGCTTAGCAAGCTCTTTCTTCATCCATGGTGCAAAGGTAAACCCCACTCTAACTTTGTCTGAATGGTTTCCTAATTGTTGTCATCTACTACCAGGGTGACCTTGGCACTTGACCTTCATGCCTCAGTTTCCTTCTCCGAAGAATGAGGGAGTTAGACTAGCTTAGGCCTTCTTAAACTTTTTCCACTCTCGACTCCTTTTCCCCCAAGAAATCTTACATGACCCAGGGTATATAGGTATATAAAATAGGTATACACAGCCTTTTACTGTTGCCAAATTTTTCATGACCCCCACATTCGGTTACAAGACCCTATGGGGTCACGAACCCCAGTCTAAGAAGCTTTGGACTAGCTGACCTTTAAAGTTCCTTCTAGCCCTAAAACTCTCTACTGAGTCTGGATTAAAGAAATGTTCTGAATGGAGTATCAGGGTTTGACCAGGGCATGTCTGGGTAGGTAGAGCTTGTGTGTCGTTTTTTGCTCAGTCCATGTCCGACTCTCCGTGACCCCATTTGGGGTTTTCTTGGCAAAGATACTACAGTGGTTTGGCATTTTGTTCTCCAGTTCTTTACAGGCTTACCCAGGGTCTGTTGTTGTTGAGTCATTTTAGTCATGTCCAACTCTTTGTGACCCCATTTGGGGTTTTCTTGGTAGGTACCAGAGTGGTTTGCCATTTTCTTTTCCAGCTCATTTTACAGATGAGGAAACAGAGGCAAACTGAGTGAAGTGACTTACCCAGGCCCTACTGCTGTTGAGTCATTTCAGTCATGTCTGACTCTTCATGACCCTATTTGGGGTTTCTTGGCAAAGATACTGGAATGGTTTGCCATTTCCTTCTCCAGCTCATTTATAGATGAGGAAAACCAAGGTAAATAGGGTGAAGAGACTTACTCAGAGTCACACAGCTAGAAAGTATTGGAGGCAGGATTTGAACTAAGGTCTTCCTGACTCTGGGCCCAGTGCTGTATCCACTGTGCTATTAGCTGCCCCCACTCTCCTATGCATAGCCGCAAAGTATAGGAGGGAAGACATTGGAGCTCGGGGAAGAAGCCTGGCCTCCAATCCCACTCTGATACTGAACCCCTTGGTTTCTTTGGTTCTGATCACTTTAACTCCCTGTGGCCTTCATTCCTTCATTTCTATAATAAGGGAGTTAGACTAGACCACAATTTCTTAACCTGAGGTCCAAAGACCCTGAAGGACTCCCTGGATAGATTCCAGGAGATCTGTTAACTTGGATGGGGAAAAAAATGCATCTTTATTTCAACACAATGAGATTCCTTTGTAATCCTATTTATTTTATTGTATGCATTTAAAATCATGATTTTAAGAAGGACTGTGTGGGCTTCCCTAGACTGACTGCCAAGGGTTTGAGAATGAATGGGCAAGATGATCTTCGGGGTTATTCTAGTTCCAAATTCACATGGTCTAGGGGAATAAGCTTTAGTTGGGAATTAGAGGGGGCGTGAGTTCAAATCCTCTCAGCCACTGTATGACCTTGGCTGAGTTAACCTCTACGCTTCATTTAACTTCATTTTAAGTTAACTTTGACTTAATCTCTCTGGGCTTCAGCTTTCTCTTGTGTTGAATGAAGGAGTTGGTGTAAATGCCCTTTGAGGTCCCTTTCAGGGATAAAGCTATAATCCTCTCTGAGCTGTTTCCAGGCCTCACCTACCTTTTGGCCAAAGATATAAAAACACACGGGGAACCCTTCAAGAAGGCTTCTGCAGCCATCCCCTTCAGCGCAGGGAAGTCAAACATTTATATTAGCATTACAGCACAGTAGCTGAGATTTAATGGGACTGTAAGGAGCTGGGTGGAATTTGTCGTGTACACTGGGCCTCTGTGAGGCCCTCCATCAAAGGGGGTTATTGAACACTCCAACATATTAATGAAAAATTGGCCCAAGGCTCCATGTGGCAGTTCATTGTGCTCAGGCTCAATGATGCCCTTTGCGGCCAAGCCTGCTAATGACTCACAGCCGTGACCTTGTTCAAACTCTTCCAGGCTTATGCTTTTTTCCCTTTGCAAAAAAAGAACCATCTCCAATGGCCCTGGCTTGTAATAGGAGGGTCTAGGAGAGGAATAGAGATATAATAAAGGTATCAACTCTGATCTTCAGGAGCTAACATCAGTACACACTTGGAGGTAGTTGTAAAAAGTACTGGAATTGGAGATGGAAAGACCTGGGTTCAAATCCTACTTACCTGTGTGATTGTAAATAAGATATTTAACCCTCTTGTTCTTTTTCCATTGGGCGAGATCCCAATGGGGATCTGAGCTGTCCTGGATTTTATAGAAATATTTTAAATACCCCAGTTTTTCAAGTATCTGTCCATTTCTCCCATGTGGCAGAGGCCTGTACTAATTCAGGATTGAAACTCTACTCTGACATAGTAGAACAGTCTTCATGAATTTTTGTTTGTTTGTTTGTTTTTTCAGGGGCAATGGGGGTTAAGTGACTTGCCCAGGGTCACACAGCTAGTAAGTGTCAAGTGTCTGAGGTTGGATTTGAAATCAGGTCGTCCTGACTCCAGGGCCAGTGCTTTATCCACTGCACCACCTAGCTGCCCATGGAATTTTTTTTAGTGGAAAAAAATCCCTTCCTTTGCTGTCTACCTGATGAGAAGCCTTTCTAAATTTCGCTAGACTAGTCTTGAGTCAGACAAGGCCCACTGTCACTGCACACTACTTGAATTTTTCCAATGATCGAAGTTTGCAATCTGATAAAAGATTTTGAAAACCCATATGACCACTTCACTATGGCAAGGCACTAGAATAGACACATATGTACATAGAGTTTATAACACATATATTTATATAGACACACATATATGTTTTATTGATGCCTGTTTCAATAGAACCTGGTTTCCTCCTTAATCCTCTATTTCTTATTTTATGCATTTAAAAACATTATTCTAAGATGGGGTCCATAGGCTTCACCAGACCACTAAAGGGGCCCATGATATGAAAAAGGTTAAGGCCGCCTGCTTTAAGAGAATATTATGTTTAACATGACAATAACAAAACTGCCTTGCTTACTTGTGTCTCCTGAACTTCTCTCCTTTGTATTTTTAATGTTTCATTGACACTTCTCTTTTTTTCTTAAAATCATTATAGTACCCACTAACCCATATCCCCTCCAAATTGAAGCCCTCTTGTCTCACATAAAGTATAGTCCAAGCAAATCAAATTTATAACGCTGGCTAAGTCTGAAAATGTAATGTCTCATTATATACCTGCAGTCCATCATCTTTCTGCCAGAGAGATGAGGAGTATGGTTATCCATCAGTGTTCTAGAACAATGATTCGCCATCGCATTGACCAGTGTTCTTAAGTCTTGCAAAAATGTTTTCCATTGCAAAAACGTGGCATTCATTTCTCTTTGCCCCCTCTGCCATGTATAGAGTTATAAACAAAGAGTTAATGGTGGCACTAATGGGAGACTGCCCTATCACCCATCAAGCAAAGTAGTGGGTTGTTTAGATTTCTGGAATCAGGGTATTTTCTGAGTTACCTAATAAGGAATGAGGAAGGAAGGGGTCAAGAACCCAGAAAATGTAACTAATTGTGTTACAGCAAGCAAATGACTAGAGAGGGGGCAAGTCTCTGGCTCTAGATCAATTGCATCCTTAGCATCCATGCAATCTGGGGGCTGGGTCTATATGAGTCAAACTTACTTTTACCTGCTCAGGTTCTTTATGTAAGGAAGGGTCTTCCACACTCTTCCCTTTCTTCCTCAATAACTATAATCAGTGTAAGGGTCATGATAGTGTTTAAGTATATAAAGAAGATAGGCTACACCCTATGAGGGGTGAACCTGTTTGATTGGGCCAAGAAGGAAACATCTGATTGGCTCACCAAGCAACCTAACGTGCCTTTTTTTTTTAATTTTTAATTAATTAATTTATTTTTTAGTGAGGCAATTGGGGTTAAGTGACTTGCCCAGGGTCACACAGCTAGTAAGTGTGTGTTAAGTGTCTGAGGCCGGATTTGAACTCAGGTACTCCTGACTCCAGGGCCGGTGCTCTATCCACTGCACCACCTAGCTGCCCCCTTAATGTGCCTTTGAGTACCATATGTAGCAGGAATTTCAACAGTCATCTGGTCAACTGGTGGACCAGTCTAGGAGTAGAAGACCCCAAACTCAGACACTGAAGATTCCATTTCCAAATTTGGAGTCAAACCCCTAAAATGGAATTGCTCTTGAGGGAAAGAAAGAGTTTCCTTCTCTCACTTTTCCCACCCAACCACACCCCAACACGGACCGTGTCATTGTGGAGAAACTAGACCAGTAGAGACAAGACATTCAGAAGGTAGCAGAGGGACGTACTGGGACTCTTGGATGGAGAAAGGACAGTCTCCCCCCAGAAGGGGAGGCAGCATCACCCATTGTATCAGAGAAGAAGGGAGTAACCCTTTGCCACACATCTCCTCTACATGTGCCTTACTGTGCTATCATTGTCCTCTAGATTGTGTTGACTCTTCCATGGACTTGCGTGTATTTGTGGGAGGATTTGGCGGGGGGGAAGAGGGGGAAGTGTTTTTGTACCCATTAATTCTTACTGTGCCATCTTAGTAAATCTCCTTTATCAGAGCTAATAAAGTCTGCTGGCTGATTATCATTAGGAGATGCACCAGGATGCACCACTATACTAGAAACATGGTACTTCCAGATTACTCCCAGAAGCCCAAGTGTGGTAAGAGCATTCGGTCCTCTGGAGATCCAACTTGCCAATATAAGGGAAAGTTAGGGGAGGGGTCCCAGAGTGGGCTCTGCACTTATTTATAGACTGGGGCTAACATTAAAGCCAACCTCACAAGGTTGTTGAGAGGATTCAATGAGATATTACCCATTCAGCATTTGGCCGAATGTAATCCTTTGACTTCTGGGGTGCAACCTGCCAAGTTTTGCTACAGAGACATCAGATTCTAGACATGGCCAATAAAATGCTTTCCAAGAATTCATAGGTGGGGTGGACATTTTTGAATATGGCATTAAGACTTCTGGGGTAGGGGAAGCCCAAGGAGGAAAAGCAACAGGCAGGGTTGAGCAGGCACCATCTGGTCTCTATATGCCCATCCCTCTGCCCTCTTTCTTTCAGAACTTTGGTGGGCTGCTATTTCAGGATGCCAGTGATTGGAACTGGAAAGGACAGAGACTAAAAGAGAGCCAGAATGTTGGTGAATTGTGAACCATGAACTATGAACCGTCAGAATGTGTGGGGCTCTGTGTTGATTCTAAAAGCCCAGTAAGGAAGATAACTCAAAGCTCTTTATGTTCAGTTTGGGATGCTAACTGCCAGCCCCTCTTTCCTTCCTTGCTCGAAAAGGGGAGAAAGAAAAGAAACAAGTAGTCTCTCCTGGCTGGCTAACCAGAAGCAGACAAGGCTTGCTTGCTTTTGTAATTTCCCAACGGCGGCTCCTTTGCATTCTTATATTTATCTATGTGGGTGATAAATACAAGACCTTGGAGGTGGATAGAGATTTGGAAGAGGGTCTTTTGACCCTTTTAAAAGAGGTGAGTAGTGCCACCTTTTTCTTTTCTTTTCTCCGAATGAGCCAAAGTAGGGTGTGGGGTTGAAGACAGAGCCCCTGTGGATTTCCCATAAGCAAGAGAGTGAACCATCACCAGACCCCTAGACTACACACAAGCAAGGAGGAGAGGATAAACCTCAAGTATGGTGACAGTTGGCAAATATGCAGAGGTCAGGGGCGGCTCAGCTTTGTCTCCAGTTTCTGAGCTTTCTGCTACATTTTAAAGCTAGAAAGTTTAGTTTTGATTTACAGAGGCTGCTTATCTGCATCTGAGATTTCTCCCTCACCTATATTCAGTTTGGTGTCAGTTGCACAAGCTAGGGTGGCAGCTAGGTGGCTCAGGTGGATAGAGCACCAGGTCTGAAGTCAGAAAGACCTGAGTTCAAATGAAGCCTCAGATACTTGCTGTGTAACCCTGTGTGAGTCACTTAACCCTATTTGCCTCAGTTTCCTCATCTGTAAAATAGGCTGGAGAAGGAAATGGCAAACCACTCCAGTATCTTTGCCAAGAAAAGCCCAAATTGTGTCATGAATAGTCAGGCGTGACTGAAAAGATTGAACAACACAAAGCTCTACCTACCCAGATAACCCCACCCTAGCAATTGCTGAACACTGAGTCAGGTTGCCCCGGTATGCACCCCTCCCTCTAATGCTACAAGTGGGGAGAGCCAATTCCCATTCTAGCTGACACATCCGCTACATGTGTAAATGTCAACTCTTTTTTATTACCATCTTCTTGCCAAGAAGTGACTGACTCACCAAGTTAAGTGTTGAATTTTGCCATTCTGATTATGGTCACAGTGCCTTGCACATAGTAGGCATTTAAAATGTTTGTTGGTTTATTAATTCCTGCTCTTATCTAGGACCCTATGAATCAAACAGGAGCTCTGAGAAACTGAGGAAGCTGAATTTAAACCTCACCATAAAACAGGGGTCTTAACTGGGGTTTGTGAACTTTACTTAAACATAATAGATTTCTTTTATAATTCTATGTATTGTATAATTTTTCATTAAAAAGAATATTCTGAGCAGGGATCCCTAGGCTTCACCAGGCTACCAAAAGTATTTAGGGGCACAAAAAGATAAAGAACTTCTGCTAAAAAGGAGCAGTGGGAGCGGATAGGACAAAAGTAGAGAAGGCAGAGGGCATTCCAGTGAATTCATAAAATAGTCAATTCATTCAATAAACATTTGCTAAGCCCCTGCTGTATACAAGGTCTATGCTCTGCACTGAGAAGATAAAAACGAAACAGTGCCTACCTTCAAGAGCTTAAAATCTACTGTTAAGTTTACCTTCTGACAAAATGAAAGTACTGAGGAGTTTTTTCATCCTGAGAGTTTTTAGTTTTTCTTTTGTGTAATTGTTTATTTAGACTTTTATTCTTTTCCCAAAATTACATGTATAAACAAATTTTGACATCAATTTTTAAAAACTTTGTGTCCTGTAACAATTGGAATGACACCACCTGCTGGATGATTTACTGTAGGAAAGCTCCGCCATGAGGAGAAGGTGTCTGAGGGTAAGCCATGTGGTCAGGTCCTTGGTGTCAGGAAGTGACATTGCTCATGGGTACTGTCTATCAAAGCTACCAGCCAATTAGCTTGGATCTGTGTGTGGGGGATGTCCCCAGTTTCACAGGAGGCTTCTGGAGGAAGGAGGAAGTGTTGGATCCTTTTGGCTCCTTACCTCACCATGGCAGGTCAGATGATGGGGTCTCTTAGAAATAGTTAGATTTTTACCTTTCTTTCTGATCCTAATGCTCTTTAATAAATACTTAAATACTCTTGCTAAATCTTATAATTTATTGGCGACCACTCATTAGATATTTTAGATGGTATAGCAAAAATTTTAGAACACGTTTAGTGTTTCCTTGACAAAAACAGTTCCAATTTCTCTTCCTCCCTCCCTCCCCAACCCACCCCCCAAGAACTCAAACAATTCAATATAAGTTATACATGAGTAGTCATGTAAAACATCTCCACATTAGCCAGTTTGTGAAAGAAACAGACAAAAAACAAACTTCAGATTAAGGAACTGTCAAAAAATTATGTTTCAACCTGTTTTCAGATATAATAAGTTTTTCTCTGTGGATAGATTGTAATTTCATAAGTCTTTCAGCGTTAACTTGGATGATTGCATTACTGAAAATAACCAAGTCATTTCACAGTACATTTCATTCTGCATCAGTTCATGTAGGTCTTTCCAGGTTTTTCTGATAGCATCCTGCTCATATTTTCTTTTTGTTCCTAATAAAATAACTAAAAAAAGTTATATTTCAATCTGTTTTCATATACATCAGTTTCTCTCTCTGTGTATGGATTGCATTTTTCATAAGATCTTTGGAGTTGTCTTGGATCATTGCATTGCTGAAAATAACTGAGTCATTCACAGCAGATCATCTCACAATATTACTGTTATTTTGTATACAGTAGATTTCACTTTGCATCAGCTCATGTAGGTCTCTCCAGGTCTTTCCGATAGTATCCTGCTCATCATTTTTTTTATAGTAAACTACATTTATATAGTACTTTAAAGAGTGATTTCCTTACAATGAACCCATAAGGTTGGTTATTGCAACAACAGCATATATAACTTTTTATATAGTACTGTGATGGGTAAAACTAAATGTGTGTGGTTATCCTATCTGTCCCCTTTTGGGGACAGCTAACTAGGACAACAGTTTAACAGTTTAGGTATTAAACATTTATTAAAATATATTAGAGGTTAACAAAGAGAGAACAAGTGTCTATGAAAGAATAGAAGAATACCAAAACCCTAACTACCTCAACCACTCCTGGTTCCAACCACCAACTCCCAAAACCAGCTGACCAAAGCCAACTGCCTCACACACACTGCTTCAAGCTGATTGGTTGAGGGTGGTCACATGCTCACACGGCAGGGGAGCCCTGTAATATTAATAATATTCTCACAGTACCTTAAACTTGACAAAGAGTTTTCACAATAGCCCAGCAAAATAAGTACCATATGTTTTGCCATCATCACCAATCAATCATCATCCATGAATCCTCATCATTATCCTCAATCAATCCTCATAATTGTCAATCAGTCCTCATCTTCTTCATTCAATCCTCATCAGCATCAATCAGTACTCCTCATCAATCCATCAGCACCATCGTCAATCATCATCACCACCTTACATTATGCTTGCCTCTGCTTCAATTTTTTTTTTTTTTAGTGAGGCAATTGGGGTTAAGTGACTTGCCCAGGGTCACACAGCTAGTAAGTGTTAAGTGTCTGAGGCCGGATTTGAACTCAGGTACTCCTGACTCCAGGGCCGGTGCTCTATCCACTGCAAGCGCCACCTAGCTGCCCCTTGCCTCTGCTTCAAAAATTTTGAGTTTTTATTTTTTCAATTAAAAGAAATTCTGATCTAATCAACTAAAGGGGACACTGAGGGTAGTATTTTAGGAAAACTGTTCTGGTGGCAAGGTAGTAGATATAGTGGAGAGAAAAGGTTAGAAGCAGCAAAATTTATTAGGAGGCTTTTAATGGCATAAGCTGCCGGGGAAGAGGGCTCTGGAGATGGATAGAAAAGGGCAGATCTGGCAGACACCTTTTTTTAAAAAAAAATTGTCTGGAATTTTAATTGATCAATTAATTAATTAATTTAGAATTTTCCCCCACCTTACAAGAAACAAAAACAAATTGTAGCATCGATTTTTGTTTTGTTTTGTTTTGTTTTGTTTTGTTTTGTTTTTAGTGAGGCAATTGGAGTTAAGTGACTTGCCCAGGGTCACACAGCTAGTAAGTGTTAAGTGTCTGAGGCCGGATTTGAACTCAGGTACTCCTGACTCCAGGGCCGGTGCTCTATCCACTGCACCACCTAGCTGCCCCAGTAGCATCGATTTTTAAAACTTTATGTTCCAAATTCTTTTCATTCCTCCCTATCCCCCTTAAGAACTCAAGCAATTCAATATGTTATACATGTGCAGTTGTGCAAAACATAGTAGACAAAAAAACTTTAGAAAAAGGAACTAACAACAATAACAAAATATACTTCCATCCATATCCAGGTACCATCAGTTCTTTCTCTGTAGATTGATTGCATTTTTCATAAGTCCTTCAGAGTCTTGGATTATTGCATTGCTGAAAATAACTAAGTTATTTACAGCCGATCATCTTACAATATTGCTGTTATTTTGTATACAGTACATTCCCCTTTGTATCAGCTCATGTAGGTCTTTCAAGGTCTTTCTGATAGCATCCTGCTCATCTTTTTTTAATAGTAAACTACATTTATATAGTACTTTAAAGGGAAATTTCCTTACAAAACACCCATGAGGTTGATTATTGCAACAATAATAATAGATAACATTTATATAGTACCTTATACCTGACAAAGAATTTTCTTCACAATAGCCCAGCAAAGTAAGTACCATCATCATCATTTTACATTGTTCTTGCCTCTCTGGCAGACACTTTGCTTTTTGGTTTTTGTTTGGTTTTTTGTGAGGCAATTGGGGTTAAGTGACTTGCCCAGGGTCACACAGCTAGTAAGTGTTAAGTGTCTGAGGCCGGATTTGAACTCAGGTCCTCCTGACTCCAGAGCTGGTGCTCTATCCACTGTGCCACCTAGCTGCCCCACTGGCAGACCCTTTGGAAGGAGATCAAGACCTGGAAAAGACCTGAGCTTCAAAGACCAAGGCCACCCACTGCATGTAGGGCCATCGTCAGTCATCTAGACCTAAGTCTTGTCATTGGACTTCGAATGACTGGAGGAGGGAGTGAGGCTTATGGTTTTGCTCAGCTCTACCTCACTTAAATCCAATTAACTTGCAAGTTATGACATGCTCCTCCTGATGTCATTGATCCTCTTTGAGAATAAAAGATGAACAACAACAACAATAGAATTTGGCACTAGATTGGAGTAAGGGGATGAGTTCCTCTGTTGGAAATTGCCTTGTCAATTGGGAGAATGTTGGTACTATTCAGAGAAAGAATAGCTTGGAATGTCAACTTGGAAAGGAATTTCCAATGGTGCACCCCTAGGGATCTGTATTTGGCATCGTGTCGGTTAATATTTTTTATCAATGTCTTGGATAAAGGCAGGTGACATTGGTGTCAAATCTATAGATGACACAGCTAGTGGGAGATAGCTTAGCATAACAGAGGTCTGAGTGAGAATATATATTTTTTAAAAACTGTCTTTCTAGGCTAGAACATTGAGCCAAATAAAATAAATTATAATAGGGATAAATGCAAACTCATATTTATATTAGGTTCAAAAAATTGAATTAACATGTACAAGATAGGGGAGGTGTGACTAGATAGCAGTGTATCTGAATAAAATCTTGTGATCAGAGTGGACTGCAAGCTCAATATGGGTCAATAGTATGAGATGGTAGTCAGAAAAGCTAAGACCATCTTATCCATTAAGAGAGAAGCATATTGTCCAAGTCTAGGGAGGTGATAATCCTTCTTTTTTATGGCATTATTTGGAGGCTTTTAGAGTGATTGTGTGGGGAGCTCTGAGAGGTTACTTGATAATCCTTCTTTAAACTGCCCTGGTCAGACAGTATCTGGATATTGTGTTTAGTTCTAGGCAACCCATTTAGAAAGGACATTAGTAAGTTGGAGAAGGTCCAGAAGAAGGTAATCAGGATGGTGAAGGGCCCACAGTCCTTGCTGTGTGATGATCAACTGAAGGGACCGCAGATGTTTAGAAGAAAAGACAAGGGGCAGCTAGGTGGTGCCATAGTGGATAAAGCACCAGCCCTGGAGTCAGGAGGACCTGAGTTTAAATCCAGCCTCAGACACTTACTAGCTGTGTGACCCTGGGCAAATCATTTAACCTGGATTGCCTCAGAAAAATAAAAATAATTTTTGAAGAAAGAAGAAAAGACACATTAGTTATCTCAAGTATTTGAAGAGTTGACATGTGGAAGAAGGTCTAAATTTGGCCTGCTTAACTTAAGAGGGAAGAACCAGATAGAAAATTATAAAGGGGTAAATTGAGGCTTGATCTAAGGAAGTACTTCCTGACAATGGAGGAGCAAATGGAAGTCTTCAAGGAAAGGCCAGATGTCCATTTGTCAGGTCTGTTGTGGAAAGTTTTCTTGTTAAGGTAGGGAGTATGCTAAGTATGCTTCTAATGCCGAGAGTCCATAAGTAATCCAAAAGTGGAATAGGTTTTCCTGGGGACTCACTTGAGGTCTTCAAGCAAATGGGGGTGTTTGGGAAAGCCTCTTTACAGTAGAAGGTGAGTTCGGTTTTGAAGATAGGGAGTTTGAAATGATAGAATATCTAGAGGGATCAAGTAGACAGATGGAAACCTGGGCCTGGACTCCACATGAGAGGTTAGGGTTGATGATATAAATTTTGGGGGTTTTCATTTTTTTTGTTTTTGTTTTCATTTTGTTTTTTACAGGGCAATGAGGGTTAAGTGACTTACCCAGGGTCACACAGCTAGTTAAGTGTCAAGTGTCTGAGGCTGGATTTGAACTCAGGTCCTCCTGAATCCCGGGCCAGTGCTTTATACACTGCACCACCTAGCTGCCCCCTTGGTGATGCAAATTTAGAAGTGATCCATATAAAGATGACCGTCAAAGCCTAAGTCTTATAGAAGAGCTTAGCAAAAGAAGAGTAAATGACCAATGACAGAAAGTTATGGGAGACCAAATGTTGGGGTTGGGGATAGGAAAAGGAAAAGAAACTTTAAAAAAAAAAGAAAGAAAAATTTATCTTGGATTTATTTGTTTGGGTTTTATTTGCAACATTCGAAAGCACAAGTTTTAGGATACATTTTTTGGGGGTGGGGCAATGAGGGTTAAGCGACTTGTCCAGGGTCACACAGCCCCAAATCTTTTTTTTTTTTTTTTTAGTGAGGCAATTGGGGTTAAGTGACTTGCCTAGGGTCACACAGCTAGTAAGTATAAAGTGTCTGAGGTCAGATTTGAACTCAGGTCCTCCTGAATCCAGGGCTGGTGCTCTATCCACTGTGCCACCTAGCTACCCCTAAGAGCACAAGTTTTAAATATTAAATTCACTAATGTTCTGAATAGTTAAAAATCAGAAAACAAATCCAAAGTAATTAGAAAAGAGGAAAGTCTGATTGTTAGAGAAGTAGAAAAATTGGAAGATGAAAACACAGTAGAACTGATAAACAAAGCTAAAAGCTGGTTTCTTGAAAATACTAGCAAACTCAATAAACCCTTATCTAACCTGATTAAAAGGAAGGAAATCAAATGATGAAAATAGAAATTATTAACAAAGTGAAATCACAAGAGATGGAGAATAAATAAAAAGAATCACCAGAGCCTACTATCCACAATTATATGGATTGGAATATCTACAAAAATAAAAATAATACCAGATCAGCAGAACATGAATAGATATTTTAAAGAATCCAGTTTTAGGAAAAAGAAATTGAGCTAGTTAAAAAAGAACCAACAAAGCAAAAAGTCTCTTGTTTACATGGTTGTACACATGAATTCTCAGGTGAATTCTATCATACTTTTAAAAACTTTGGGGGGGGGGCTGGGCAATGAGGGTTAAGTGACTTGCTCAGGGTCACACAGCTAGTTGAGTGTCAAGTGTCTGAGGCCGGATTTGAAGTCAGGTCCTCCTAAATCCAGGGCCAGTGCTCTATCCACTGTACTGCCTAGCTGCCCCTTTATCCAACTTTTAAAGAAAAAAAATAGTCATATACTATACAAACTATTCTCAAAAATTGAAAAAGAACATACTAACAAATGCCTTTAGTGAGACAAGAATAACCCTAATACCTAAAACTAGGGAAGGAAAAAGCAAAGAGAAAATGATATGCTAGTATCATTAATGACTATCAATTCAAAAATTTTAAATAGAATATTGGTACGCACACATACATACACAAACAATATAGCAATATCAAGTTGGATTTGGGCCAGAGATTCAAGAATAGTTAAACATTAGAAAGACAATTAAGATGACAAATCACATTAAGAACAAAAACATTCAAAATCACATGATTATATCAATAGATGTGGGGAAAGCCTTGGACAAAGTACAACACTCATTCATACTTAAAAAAAAAAAGCCTACAAAGCATTTTGCTATGAAATCTTAATGATAAGAGAAATGCAAATCAAAACAACTCTGAGCTTTCACCTTTCACCCAGTCAATTGTCAAAATGACAAAGATGGGTATACTCAATGTTGGAGGGGTTGTAGAAAGACAATCGCACTAATACACGTGCAATGGATTGGACCAACCATTTTGGAAAGCGACGCAGAATTATACTAAGAAACTGATGAAAATATCCATGGTCATTGACCGAGAGATCCGACTACTCACAGTAGGACACACACACACATATCTATATAGATATGTACACGTTTATGTGTATGTGTTTATGTATGTATGTATGTATATCTATATATGTATGTATATATCTACATATCTTTCTCTATCTATCTTTCTTTCTTTTTTTTCCTTTCTCTTTTTTTTTTTTTAGTGAGGCAATTGGGGTTAAGTGACTTGCCCAGGGTCACACAGCTAGTAAGTGTTAAGTGTCTGAGGTCGGATTTGAACTCATGTACTTTTGAATCCAAGGCCGGTGCTCTATCCATTGTGCCAACTAGCTGCCCCTCTATCTTTATTTCTATCTCTAGATGTATGTATATATAAAGAGAGAGTATAGCAGCCCATTGATTTCAGGTTGGCTTAAACAAATTATGGTAAATGAATGTGATGGAATATTATTGCGCTATAAAAAATGATTATGAAGAATAAAGGAAGTCATGAGAAGATGTATATGAACTGATGCAAAGTAAAGTAAGCAGAACCAAAATATATATATATATATATATATATATATATATATATATATACACCATAATTACAACAATGTAAATAGACACAACAACAGAACAAAAATCAAAAGTAATTATGATGATGAAGTTTGGTGTCCACAGAGAGGTGTATATAGAAGATAGCTAACAGAGAGTGTGAGAGAGAGACGGGGTAGAAGGGGGAAAAGAGAACACGTTTACTAAGCACTACTATGGGCTAGGCACTGTGCTAAGTGCTGTAGATAGCAATGACAATCTGTGCTCTCAAGAATTCCCATTCTAAGGGGAAAGACAGTACCTAAAGGGAGCTGGAAAGAGTTCAGGACCAGAGAAAGTTAAAGCTCACTCTTCAGAGCCTGGTATCTCAGGTGTGGAGTCCTAGGCTCTGGTGGAGGGAGGGTTATATTGGGGATGGGGAAAGATAAGGATTATGACTGGAGTACAGTATGGAAATGGATGAGCATATGGGAGAATGCACCTCTCTCACTTCTTTGCAGAGGCAGGAGACTATGGTGTGTAACACTATATATATGATGTGGGACCTAATTGGTTAGTTATATAGAACTGCCCTTCCACTGTCCTCTCCACCCTTCTTTTTAATTCTTTGTGTAATAAGGGATAATTCTCTGAATGGAGAAAAAGGGATGGGCTATTCTGGGACATGAACCGTGATGTAAAAAACCAAAGGTAGCAACAATATCTTTAACAAAGATAGAGAAAGTAGTCAGGGAGACAGTAGGGGAAGCAGGAAATGACATTGATCACAGAAGCCAATTTCAGTGAGTGTTTGAGGAAGGAGTTCTATGGCGACAAGAGAGTGGGACAAATGGGAGCTTCTGCATATGACAGAAGAAAGACACCGCTGACCTTTGGGAGAGTCCATTCCAGGGCCCATATCTAGATTGCAAGGGATTAAGGCAGGCCTGGATGGAGAGGAAGCAGAGGAAGTGGGTGTGGCACACATAGTTGAGTAGTCTGGCAGCAAAAGGAAGGTGAAAAATAGGCAATAAGCAGAAACAGGTTCAAACCAAGAGTTTAGGGTAGTTTTTGTTCCTTTTTAATGATAGAGGAGACCTGAATATACTGAACACCCATGGAAGGACAGGAAAAAAAGATGCTAGAGAGGATGGGAACCATTAAGGAAGCAAGACCTTGGTAGACATGAGAGGAGATTGGGTCCAGAGAATAGGTGGAGGGGTTAGCTTTTCAGAAGGGAGAAAGACTTCCAACTCCTCGGCCTGTCTCCTGAATCTGTCTCTAACCCCATCCCCTTCCACATCTGTCTCTGTTCCTTGTCCTATTCCCCATCCTTATCACCCCTCCCTGCCCCTTAATCCTGCCCATCTCCATGCCCTTGGCCTCATACTCCACCCTGCCCACGTCTATGTCCCCTAACCTTCTCCTGTCTTTGACTCCGAGACCTTAGAATCAAACGTCATAGATCTATGGCTGAGAGGAACCTTGTAGGCCCTCAGGGTGGCCTTCATTTTATAGACAAGGGGCTGAGGTCCAGAGAGGTAGTGACTTGCCCAAGGTCACACAGTAAACATCAGAGCTATGACTCAAACCCTGGTCCCTTGAATCCAAATCCAGTACTCTTCCTCTACACCATGGGGAGGCAGCCCATTCAAGGCAGAGAGGTAGGAATGCCAGGTAGAGCAGCCTTCAAGTGGATCCATTTTTCTGGGACATCCAGAGCATGAGGGAGAACAATGTGAAATCAGTGTGGAAAGATAGTTGACTTTAGGGTTTTAAGATCTCTTGTGATCCATGCTATAATTGAATCTATGACGATGCCATTATATTATATTATAATCTGGGTCAAAACAGCCTAGCACCCCCTCCAATCAATCAATAAACACTTATTAAGGAGAGCAGCTAGGTGGCACAGTGGATAAAGCACCAGCCCTGGATTCAGGAGTACCTGAGTTCAAATCTGGCCTCAGACACTTGACACTTACTAGCTATGTGACCCTGGGCAAGTCACTTAACCCTCATTGCCCTGCCAAAAAATAATAATAAAATAAACACTTATTAAGCACCTCCTGTGTGCTAGGTATGTTGCTAGGCACATTGGATATGAGGACAAAGGACCAAAATGGAACTCCTAAGGAAATGGCATTATAAAAGGGGAGACAAATGCATGCATCAATATAGACAGTATAGATGTGAAGTGGATAAATGTAAATACATGCAAAGTTGTTCAATACAATGCAGTTTGGGAGAGAGGACGCTTGCTGTTGAGGGAAACGGCAAAGGCTTTATGCAGAAATTGGTGACTGAGCTGTCTCTTAAGGGAAGAGGACTCTGAGACTGGGGAAGGGAAGAAGTACACTCCTAGAAGGGGAGATGAACAGCGCAAAGGTACAGAGATGAGGGGTGCGGAGTTTTGTGTGAGGAACAGAGAGAGGGGGCCAGTTTGGCTGGATTCTCAAAGACAAGAGAGGAAATATTTAAAGATTTGAAATGGTATGAACCAGAGGGGTCAAAATGTGGCCATGGAGGGGGCTGGTGACACATCCCCGACTACTTTCTCTTTTGTTTTTTGGTGAGGCAATTGGGGTTAAGTGACTTGCCCAGGGTCACACAGCTAGTAAGTGTTAAGTGTCTGAGGCCGGATTTGAACTCAGGTCCTCCTGAATCCAGGGCCAGTGCTCTATCCACTGTGCCACCTAGCTGCCCCCCAACTACTTTTTCTATCTTTATTCTCTTATTTTTTTTTTGTGGGGCAATTAAGCTTAAGGGACTTGCCCAGGGTCACACAGCTAGTGTGGCAAGTGTCTGAGGTCAGATTTGAACTCAGGTTCTCCTGAATCCAGGGCCAGTGCTTTATTCACTGTGCCACCTAGCTGCCCCCTTCTCTATCTTTATTAAAGATATTTTTGCTACCTTTGTTTTTTTATATCACCTTCATGTCCCAGTGTAACCCTTTTCTCCATTCAAAGAATTATCTCTTATTACAAAGAATGGGAAATATTTAACAAAATAAATACTATACTGTAGAACATAGATAATGTTAGTACATGGTTTTCTAAGTCAATATGTGGTCTGCAAGGATCCTTATGTACAATTTTTTTCTATTTGAGTTTAGTACCACTGGTATTGCCTCCTGGATCCCTGCCTTGTCGTGGTAGAGGGGCTTGCATAGCTCAATGAAACCATGAGTTATGCTGTGCAGGGTTATTCAAGATGGACAAGTTATAGTGGAGAGCTCTGACAAAAAGGTGACCAACTGGAGAAGGAAATGGTAAATCAATCCAAGATCTTTGCCAAGAAAATGATAAAAGGGTCATAAGGTGTCAGACACACTACTAGGGAAGAGCAGGGGACAACTCCAAGTAGCCCTAGAAAGAATGAAGCCATTGGGCCAAGGCCAAGGCAGAAAGCTACTGATGTGTCTGGTGATGAAAGGAAAGTCCAATGCTGCAAAGATCAATATTGCATAGGAACAGGGAATGTAAGATCTATGAACCAAGGTCAGCTGAATGCAATCAAGCAGGAGATGGAAAGGTAAAAGTCCACATCTTGGGTATCAGTGAACTCAGATGGTTGGAAATGGGTGAATTTAGTTCAAGGGCTCACTACATATACTACTGTGGGCAAGAATCCCTTAGAAGAAATGGAATAGGGGGCAGCTAGGTGGCGCAGTGGATAGGGCCCTGGCCCTAGATTCAGGAGGACCTGAGTTCAAATCCAGCCTCAGACACTTGCTACTTGCTAGCTGTGTGACCCTGGGCAAGTCACTTAACCCTCACTGCCCTGCAAAGAAGAAGAAGAAGAAGAAGAAGAAGAAGAAGAAGAAGAAGAAGAAGAAGAAGAAGAAGAAGAAGAAGAAGAAGAAGAAGAAGAAGAAGAAATGGAGTAGCCCTCATAGTCAATCAAAGGGTGAGAAAAGCAGTACTGGGGTATAATCTCACAAGTGATTGAACGATATCTGTTTGAATCCAACCATTCAGCATCACAGTGATACAAGTCTATGCTCTAATCACCAGTGTAGAAGAGGCCAAAGTTGGTTAGTTCTATGAAGACCTACAACATCTTCTAGAAATAATACCAAAAATAGAGGTCACATTCATGGAATACTAAAGTAGGAAATCAAAAAGTAATTGGAATAACAAGCAAGTTTGGCCTTAGAGTATGAAATGAAGCAGGGCAGAGACTAATGGAATTTTGATAAGATAACTCACTGGTCATAGCAAACACTCTTTTTAAAAAATAACAACACAGGTTTAATGTCTTATGCAGTTATAGAATTCTAACAGCAAAGGGCTTTTGATCAGATCCGGACAGTTCATGTGGTGGAATGTAATTTGCAAACACTCTTTTTCAACAACCCAAAAGGCGACTCTGATTCACCAGATGGTCAATATCAAAATAAGATCTATTCTATACTTTGCAGCCCAAAGTGAAAAAGCTCTATATGATCATTTAAAACAAGATCTGGAGCTGACTGTGGATCAGATCACGAGTTTTTTTTTTATTTCAAAATTCAGACTTAAATTAAAGAAACTAGGGGAAATCATCAGACTGTATAAGTATGACCTATATAACATGGCTTATGAGTATGATGTGGAGGTGATTAATAGATTTAAGATGAATAGATCTGATAGATAGAGTGCCTAAAGAACTATGGGCATACTGTCCATGAAGCAGCAACAAAAACATCTTGAAGAAAAAGAAAAGCAAGAAAGCAAAATGGCTGTCTGGAGAGACTTGACAAACAGTTGAGAAAAGATGTAAAGGGAAAGGAGAAAGGGAAAGATAGACCCAACTAAAAGCAGAATTCCAGAGAATACAAAGAGAAGTAAGAAAGTTTTCTTAAATGAGTAATGAAAAGAGATAGAAGAAAACAATAGCATAGAAAAGACAAGATATCTCTTCAAGGAAACTAGAGATATGAAAGGAACATTTCATGCAAAAATGGGTGAGATAAAAGACAAAAATGGTAGGGACAACAGAAGCAGAAGAAATTAAGAAGAGGTGGCAAAGACTACACAAAAGAACTATATGAGAAAGATCTCAACATCACCGATAAATACGATGGTGTGGTTACTGAAGTCAAGTGGGCCTTAGGAAGCATTGCTAACAATAAGGCTAGTGGAGGTGACAGAATTCTGGCTGGGCTATTTAAAAATCCTAAAAGATGCTGCTGTTAAAGGGCTTCAGCACTCAATATGCCAGCAAATTTGGAAAATACAACAGTGGCCACTGGATTGGAAAAGATCGGTTTACATCCCAACCTAAAGAAGGGCGATGCCAAAGAATGTTCAAATTACTGAACAATTGTGCTCATTTCACATGCCAACAACTGTGCTTAAGATTCTGCAAACTAGACTTCAGCAATATGTGAACTGAGAATTACCAGAAGAGCAGGCTGGTTTTTAAAGAGGCAGAGGAACTAGAGGCCAAATTGCCAACATTCACTGAATTACAGAGAAAGTAAGGGAGTTCCAGAAATGTATCTACTTCTGCTTCCTTGACTACACTAAAGCCTTTGACTATGAGGATCACAACAAAATGTGGCAAGTCCTCAAAATGGGAGTACCAGATCATCTTGTCTCCTGAAGAACCTGTACACAGGTCAAGAAGCAAAAATTAGAACTGAACATGGAACAACTGATTGGTTTAAGATTGGAAAAAGAGTACAAAAATGCTGTACATTGTCACTTTATTTAACCTATATGCACAGTATATTATGTGAAATGGATTAATCAAAACCTGGAATTAAGGATGCTGATAGAAATATCAACAATCTCAGATATGCAGACAACACTACTCTGAGGACAGAAAATGGAGAAGAATTAAGAAGCCTCTTGATGATGGTGAAAGAGGAGAGTGTAAAATTTGGCTAGAACTTCAACATTAAAAAAACTATGATCTTGACAACTGGTCCCATCACTTCCTGACAAAGAGGAAGAAGAAATAGGAGCAGTGTCAGATTTTATATTCTTGGGCTCAAAAATCACTGCAGATCATGACTGCAGCCATGAAATTAAAAGACCTTTGTTCCTCAGAAAGAAAACTATGGCAAACCTGGACAGCATGCAAAAAACAAAGACGTGACCTTGCTAGCAAAAGTTTGATAGTCAAAGCTATAGTTTTTCCAGTAGCAATGTGTGGCTGTGAGAGCCAGACTATAATAGCTGAGAGCCACAGAATTGATGCTTTTGAAATATGGTGCTGGAGAAGACTTTTAAGAGTCCCTTAGGCAGCAAGGAGATCAAATCAGTCGATATGTAAAGAAATTCATTCAGACTATTCATTAGAAGGCCAAATATGGGAGTTTAAAGGCTTTGGCCACATAATAAAAAGACAAGACTCCTTGGAAAAGACCCTGATAATGGCTAAGATTGAAAGCAAAAGGAGAAGGGAATGGCAGAGGTTGAGATGGAGAGATAGTGTCATGGAAGCAATTAACATGAGCTTGGAAAGACTTTGGGAGAGAGTGGAGGATAGAAGGGCCTGGTGTGCTATGGTCAGTGGGGTCACAAAGAGTCAGAGATGACTGAATGACTGAACAATTACAATAACAAAACCACCGGTAGAGGCAACATGAAGGTCATTGAAAAAGCTAGGCATTCATCAGTTGGGGAGTGACTGAACTTGTGGTATATGAATGTGATGGAATATTATGATGCTATAAGAAATGATGAAGTGGATGATTTCAGGGAAACCCAGGAAAAGTTGTATGAACTGATGGAGAGTGATGTGGACAGAATCAAGGCGATGGTTTATACCATTACAACAATATTACAAAGACAATCAACTTCAAAAGTCTTAGGAACTCTCATCAACACAATGACCAGCCACAATTCCAGAAGGCTGATGATGAAACAGGCTATCCACCTCCTGACAGAGAGGTAATGAAATCTGAGTGTAAATTGAGACTTTATTTTTGGACACGGCCAATATAAGACTTTGTTTTACTTGGCTATACATATTTATACCAAAGGATTTTGTTTTTCTTTGGGTGAGGGTATGAAAAGTAGAAAATGCAAATTTCCTTTTAAATTAAATACAATATAATTAAAAACAAAATACCAAAGTAGATAGTGGAAAAATTCTAGCCCCAAAGCCACCAAGTAAGTCATAACTATTTTTTGTGTGTGGTGCAATGAGGGTTAAATGACTTGCCCAGTGTCACACAGCTAGTAAGTGTCAAGTGTCTGAGGCCAGATTTGAACTCAGGTCCTCCTGAATCCAGAGCCCGTACTTTATCCACTGTGCCACCTAGCTGTCCCAAGTCATACCTATTGATCAACATATGTGATTAAATTTAATACAAGGTGAAAAATTTTAATTAAGCATATTATAGAGTTTCCTGACTGAGGATCAAGTTTCCTATTCTCACCCATGCTTCATGCTTCAGTGGTACACACAATGATTGCCAGCCTCCACCTATGGGAAAGATCCAAAGGGCATTTAAACCAGGGCATCAGTTGTGTCCCCATATTCCTGGCACGTCTCCCTCATTCCTGTCTTTAGTTCCACCACACCTCCGCTCCACCCAGGTGAGCACCTTGATCCACAGCCAGCACACTGGGCTCGGTTTTACACCTGTGGCCTTTTGTCTTCTTTCTCTGCAGTGGCCGGGGGAGGGAATCTTTCATTTGTTCTGTACAATCCACACTGCGGCTTCCTCCTGCCTATAACCTCTGAGCAACTACCCTATTGCAAAACATTTTATTATGCAGAAGAGTCCTGGGTTTGAATCTTACCTTAACTGCGTGAAGTCTTTGAGTCTCACTTTCTACTTCTCTATCTAAAATGAGAATAATATCTGTAATGACTATCTTGTGGGTATTCCCTGTCATCACAGTCTTGCCAAAGGTTGAGGGCTAGTTCGAAGATTTCAAAAGTACAGAATGTCGGTGTGGAAAGAGATAGCGGTTGGCATTGAGTCCAACCCATCTCTGACCAAGATCCTCCTCTACAACACCCTCAAAAGTGGTCCTGCAGCCTTGGCTTGAAAATTTTTAACTCAGAAAAACCTGCTCCCTCTTAGGGCAGCCCATTCTACTTTTTTTTAGAGGCAATGAGGGTTAAGTGACTTGTCCAGGGTCACACAACTAGTAAGTGTCAAGTGTCTGAGGTCAGATTTGAACTCAGGTCCTCCTGAATCCAGGACTGGTACTTTATCCACTATGCCACCTAGCTGCCCCAGCCCATTCTACTTTTGAACAGCATTGGTTATTAGGAAGTTTTCCTCAATCTTTAGCCTAAATTGAAACTTCCACCCATTGTTCCTGGGCATCAAGAGCTAGGTGGCACAGTGCCAGACCTGGAATCAGGAAGACCTGAATTTGAATCTGGCCTCAGACACTTCCTAGCTGTATGACCCTGGACAAGTCACTTAACTCCCTTTGCATCAGTTTCCTCATTTGCAAAATGAGCTGAAGAAGGAAATGGCAAACCACTCCATATCTCTGCCAAGAAAACCCCAAATGAGGTCACAAAGAGTCAGACACAATGGAAGTGATGGAACAACAATATTGCTCCTCAACTGAGCCTCTTGGACCAAGAAGAAAAAAGTCTAATTGTTCTTCCTGGTGGCCTGGAGATTGTTTTCATAACCTCTGAGTGTTTCCTTCCTCAAGTCCTTCAACTGATCCTTCTATAGAATAACCTAGAACCCCTTCATCATGGTTACCAAAATGCATGCATGAATGCATGAATGAATGGGAAAAACCCATTTATTAAACACTTATGTACCAAGCTGGATGCTAAGTTCTGGGTTTATAGCTACAAAAAGCAAGACTCTTTTAGCCCCAAAGTTGTGATCCCATGGCTGTTGGGATGGTGGACAAAATTCCTGCTTTTTAAAAAAATTAAATTTAAATGTTGGGAGGTAAACTCATTTTCTGTAGGCTTTGGTGTACTTCTGCATTGCTAGGTGGCTCAGTGGATAGAGAAGAGGACTTGGAGTCAGGAAGACCTGAGTTCAAATCCTACTTCAGACACTTAATTGCTGTGGGATCCTGGACAAGTTACTTAACATCTGTCAGCCTCAACTTCCTTATCTTTAAAATGAGCATAAGAATGAGCTAACATGTGAAGTGCTCTGAGATCCTTATGTTGTTGTTGTTGTTGTTCAGTTGTGTCCAACTCTTTGTGACCCCATTTGGAGTTTTCTTGGCAAAGATACTGGAGGGGTTTTCCATTTCCTTCTTCTGGTCATTTTACAGATGAGGAAACTGAGGCAAACGGGGTTAAAGAACTTGCCCAGGGTCACACATCTAGTAAGTGCCTGAAGCCAGATTTGAACTCATGTCTTCCTGAATTCAGACCCAGTGCTCTATCCACTGTGCCACCCAGAGGCCCATATAAATGATAGGGAGTTATTATTATTATTATTATTATTATTATCGTTATTATCATTATTGTTGCTGTTGTTATTGTTATCATCTGTTCCAGTGTGGTTTTGATTTTTTTCTGCTAGGTCTCTACATTTTGAGAGCTTTGTGTTCCGCATAGTTTGAAGAACATTTATTTGGGATGGTGCCCCATTTTAAGACTGTTTTCAAATTGTTATGGGTCAATTTTGTGGTCAAGTGATTGTGGGCAACAATTTAGTTTGTGAAAGTGCTCAAGTTGCTGTCCAGCTTATCTGTTGAGTTCTCAAGAATATTTTGAGGTTTGAATTTGTAGTACAGAAATTTTCCATCTTTTGTCTGTTTGCTTGTTTGTGAAGCATAGTGAGATTCTGGTAAATCATTCTGGCTACTAGATTTTTAGGTATTTGGTAGATACAACTTATATACATTGTCCATTTTCTCCTATTTCCTTACAAAATTGCATCAATCAATCAATTCAGACTCCTTAAGGATGACCTTTTGGTAATTTCTGGTGGCAATGACTTAGAACTGAATCACTCTCATAGATCCCTCCTTTTCTGTAAACAAATCCACATGACTCAGTTGTTTCATCAATGTTTTTTGTTCCAATGTTGAGTTCATCCAGATGTCGCCCATGAGGGCCTTTTCCTGGACCTTAGCTGTTTCACAGGTTCCATCGGTAGGGAAAGTACTCTTTCAGTGACATTCTATTGATTCAGTGGTATGTAGCTACCACTAACCCACCTTTACTAGTGCTCTATGGAGTAATGTCTATTTGTTATTTAACAGTATTTCTCTAAGTGTTTAACCTGTTTGTCATGTAGCCTAAAGAAATTTATCATCCGCCTTCCTACTTTTTGATAAGGAAATGTTATTTTTATAGCTGCCTTGGTGTGTGTTTCATTAATATCATTCCAGATTTTGCTTGGGTACTTTCTAAATTTCTCCTTATCTATTTAACTGTCCCAAAAGTGAACCTTAAAATTAATTTAACACAATTCCTGGATCATAATAAATGCTTGAGTTAATTGCCTAGTTGATTGATAGTGCATAAATATTAATTGATTTAAATCTGCTCTTGTCGTTGAATTTTGACTTCAGGCTGCCAGTAGGTCTCTTGAGATACATAGCCACAACTTTCTCCTTGATAGCTTTATAGTCAATGTGTCTTATCTCCAAGGTACATTTGTAAGTATCCTCTTCATCCATTTGTTGACCTCTGAGGTTAAGTTCAAAGCCTCAGCCTTTATCTTTCTTTGGCATAAAGAATTTCACTCTTTATTGAGTTTAAATGATGGTTTGATATCTTTGGAGAAAGTTTCTATAAAATGAAATAACTAACACTTTTGGTGAAACATAAAATGATGTCATCCATGTATTGTTGTTATTATCATGTTCATTATTATATGTGAAGGCTTGTGTTTTCATTGGTATTTGGGAATTCCTTTAACTTCCTGGAACATCTAATTATGGAGAGCTTTCTGGGCATAGGTCTAAACACAGTTCTTTTACACTCTAGGGCTAGCCTTCATCATCTATGCCAACAGTTCTTAAAGTGTGGTCTGTGAATCCCTGGGGGACCCTGAGACTTTTTCAGGGGATCTGCAAGGTCAAAACTATTTTCAAAGTAAGATTTAAAAAATTTTAAAACTACAATTAAAATATTTAAATACTTCTCCTTTTTCCAACAATATCTGATTGATGTCATATTTCTTCATGTACTTTACCCCCAAATAATCTATCATGACAGAATAATGTAGAAGCAGATATCAAAATTTAGCTGTCTTCTATTATGATAATTAAAGAGATGTTTTATTTTGTTTTTGTTTTTGTTTTTGTTTTTTGAGGGGCAATGGGGGTTAAGTGACTTGCCCAGGGTCACACAGCTAGTACGTGTCAAGTGTCTAAGGCCGGATTTGAACTCAGGTACTTCTGAATCCAGGGCCGGTGCTTTATTCACTGCGCCACCTAGCCGCCCCGATTAAAGAGATGTTTTAAATGTGTAAAACAACAACTTTTGCAAATGTATTTGAAAAATAGTTATTTTTCAAAAATATGTATTAATGTTAACATACAATGGGTTTATTATTTATTAATAATGTTTAAATTTTTAAATTTAATTGAATAATATAAGGATTTGTATACTACAATAATTTAATAAGAATATAATTTGATGTTGTATTTTTATAAATTATAAATAAATTATTATTTATAAGTAAAATACTTATTTTAAGATTTTATCCATTTTATTTTGTAACATGGTAAATATAGAAGCCACCTAAACAAAAACTCTTTGCTATCCTTAATATATTTAAGGATGGAAAGGGGTCCTGAATTTCCAAAATTTTGAGAACTGCTGTTCTACGTGCCTCTCATGACTATTGTTGATGATCATTTATTTCCTCAGGTCCAGTTCTCATCATTGCTCCTCACTATCCAGACAGACAACATACAAGCTTGTTTTTCTCATCATCCACGCAACAAAGGAAACGCGTGCCATTAACCCAGAAATCTCTAAGAGTTTTGCCAAAGCTGTTGGTCTGGGTGTGGTACTTCTGCCCCTGAAACATGGCTATCTCTGTAGCTATGACTCTGCTGCTGTTTTAACAGCTACCCATTAGCATTGTACCAGGGATCAATGTCCTTTATAGCCTGAGTGCCAAATGGAGAATGGTGTGAATGCCCAAAGGGTGCATGAGAAATTTGCAGATGCCCTCAGCTCAGAAAATGCATCTGACAATACCAAGGATTTTCCTCTTCAACCTAGAAATTGCTCAGAAGGATCCTTTTCTGCCTTGCTGTCTTTTTTTTAGCAAAACATTTCCACATTAGCTAGGTTGTGAAAGAAAACAGACAAAAACAAAAACAAAACTTCAGATAAAGGAACTAACAAAAAATTATGCTTCAATCTGTATTCAGACACCATCAGTTCTCTGTACATGGACTGCATTTTTTTTTTAGTGAGGCAATTGGGGTTAAGTGACTTGCCCAGTGTCACACAGCTAGTAAGTGTTAAGTGTCTGAGGCCAGATTTGAACTCAGGTACTCCTGACTCCAGGGCCAGTGCTTTATCCACTGTGCCACCTAGCTGCCCCCAAAGGAGGGATCATTTTCTTTCTTTCTTTTCTTGTTTTTTTTTTTTTGTGGGGCAGTGGGGGTTAAGTGACTTGCCCAGGGTCACACAGCTAGTGTCAAGTGTCTAAGGCTGGATTTGAACTCAGGTACTCCTGAATCCAGGGCCAGTGCTTTATCCACTGCGCCACCTAGCTGTCCCGACTGCATTTTTCATAAGACCTTCAGAGTTGTCTTGGATCATTGCATTGATGAAAATAACCAAGTCATTCACAGCAGATCATCTTGCAGCATTGCTGTTATTTTGTATACAGTACATTTCATGTTTCATCAGCTCACATAGGTCTTTCTGGGTTTTTCTGATAGCCTCCTGCTCATCATTTTTTTATAGTAAACTTCATTAATATAGTACTTTAAAGAGAGATTTCCTTACAATAAACCCATGAGGTTGATTCTAGCAACAACAGGAATAACATTTATATGGTACCTTATACCTGACAAAGAATTGTCTTCACAGTAGCTCAGCAAAATAAGTACCATATGATTTACCATCATCAACAACAACAATAATCATCGATCCTCTTCCTCACCAACCAAACCTCATCTTCATCAATGAATCATTGTCATCATCAATCAGTTCCCATCATCAGTCAATTCTCATCTTCATCCAATCATCACCAATGATCAGTCTTCTGTGTCATCATCATCATGCCTTGCTGTCTTTGATGGGAATTTGAGCTGCTTCACGCAAAACCATAAGTTCTGTCTCCTGGTGATGGTGGTGCCCCATTACTTTCCTCCTTGGAGCTCTTGGTGGCTCTTGAGGCTCTAACTCAGGGAAATTTGTCACTTCTTTCAATGTCTAAAATAGGCTAAGCAAACTTAAAAAAAAGCTGTGGGAATTATATTTATGAAGCACTCAGACTTAATTAACTAACTCTCCAATTGCAAATCCTTACTTTAGTCTTTGATCAAGCAATGGACAAATTCATCTCCACTACACGCAGCTACAACATGGTCATTTTCATGAGGAAGCATGTCCTGCAGGCAGGAGGGAGGACAGAACTTCCTCAATATTCTGGGAATATACCATGCCTCCTACTAGCACAGAGCATGACACCATATGTGCTAAGGCACTTAAGAAAGGCTGAGGGTGGGCAGCTAGTTGGTGCAGTGGATAGAGCACTGGCCCTGGATTCAGGAGGACCTGAGTTCAAATCCGGCCTCAGATACTTAACACTTACTAGCTGTGTGACCCTGGGCAAGTCACTTAACCCCAATTGCCCAGCAAAAAATTTTTTTTAATTAAAAAAAAATAAAGGCTGGGGGTAAATGATGATGATGGTCATGGTTCTAGTGATGCTAACAATGTTGATGACTATTGACTATGAAGAAAATAAAGATCAGGAGGAAAAGGAAGAGTTAAAGGGAAAAAAGATGTGGAGAATGAAGGGATGAATGGCAAAGCAATTATTAAGCATATACTGTATACCAAGCACTATGCTAAACACTGGGGATATAAATATGAAAATAATGGCAGTCCCTCCCCTTAAGAAAGTTATATTCTTTTTTTTTTTTTTAGTGAGGCAATTGGGGTTAAGTGACTTGCCCAGGGTCACACAGCTAGTAAGTGTTAAGTGTCTGAGGCCAGATCTGAACTCAGGTACTCCTGACTCCAGGGCCGGTGCTCTATCCACTGCGCCACCTAGCTGCCCCTAGAAAGTTATATTCTAATAGGGGGAAATGGCTTGTATAAAGAATTGGGGCCAGGGAAGAGTATTTTGGCTTAGAAAAGTTACAGGTTTAAGGTGGGGTTAATTGAGTCACTCAATTAAATCTGACTTAAGTAAGTGATCCATGCTCAATCAGTCAACTTCAATCATTGGCTTTACTTTCAGTCACTCAATCAGTCCTAGGCTTGGACTCAGTACAAAGAGTCCTTGGAACTGGAATGATATTGCACAGAAATCACGTTCTGATAATCCAAGGAAATTTGGTCTTGCCCTAGGTATCATTCATCAGTCATGAAGCTTGTTTAGAATCAAAGTCATTTGGCTGGTTGGAACCAGCACGGCATTCCAAAAAAACTCCAGAAGAGGATACAATTGTGGGGAGGAGGAGGAAGGAGAAGACTCAGCCCTGGTCTCATTCATCATATATTATATTTATAGAAAGATATTTATAGAAATATTTTATTGTGATATAGTCACAGTGATGTGCTTATATTTATTATGTTTACGGAAGTATATTTATTATATATTATATTTATAGCAATATATGAAACTAATCATGTAGAACAAGTCCATATTTTTATATACAACCCAATTTTTGTTCATTGTCATGTTATTTTTTCAATCTTAATAGTATTTTATTTTTTCGAGTTACATGTAAAAATAGTTTTCAATATTTGTTTTTGTAAGATTTTGAGTTCCAAATTTCTCTCCCACTCCCCCCCTTCCACACGATATAGGCTGTATAGGTACAATCATGTTAAACATATTTCCACATTAGTCATGTTGTGAAAGAAGAATCAGAACAAAAGGGAAAAACCTCAAGAAAGAAAAAAGAACAACAAAAATGAAAATAGTATGATTCAGTCTGCATTTAGATTCCACAGTTCTTTTTCTGGATGTGGAAAGTATTTTCCCTTGAGTCCTTTGGAATTGTCTTGGATCATTGTATTGCTGAGAAGAGCCAAGTCTATCACAGCTGATCATCACACAATGTTGTTACTATGTACAATGTTCTCCTGGTTCTGCTCACTTCCTTCAGCATCAGTCCACTTACGTCTTTCCAGGTTTTTCTGAAATCTGCTCATCATTTCATATAGTACAATAGTATTCTATTACATTCATATATCACTACTGGTTCAGCCATTCCCCAATTGATGGGCATCCCCCTGATTTCCAATTCTTTGCCACTCATTGTTCTGTTCTTAATAACAAAGAAAATGACTGATTTAGAATCAGAAGAGCTGGGTTTTCATCCCAGTCCTGCCCTTACTATCTATGTGACCTTGACTAAATCACTTCATCTCTTTGTCCTCAGTTTCCTCATTTGTAAAACAAGGTTTGGCTGGATGGCCTCTGAGGTCCCTCCCAGCTCTAAATTTAGGATCCTCTGACTCTACGTGTGAGGAGCGCCATTGCAGGGATGATGCCATTAATGGCAGTAAGGTATGGCTTCTGCTTTCACAGAGAGACAAGCTGCAAGGCCACCCTAGGGAGCCAGGTAGCTAGGCAGCTAAGCTAAAGCAGGGAAGAGAGTAGACGGGAACCCACTGGGGGAGTCCACCCCCAGATCCGGAGCACTTAGGCTTCCATCCGATCAGAGATAATAAATCAAGGCAGCCAACTGAACAGAGGGCAGAGAGCCAATTAGCTGGGGCCACTGGCTCAAGAATTAGAAACCCTAATGACCATAAGCCAAAGTATTTGATTTAAGGAGCCCATCCAGATGCTGAGCTCACGCATGGGTTGTACAGAGTTGCAGTGGTGGCTGGAGCCAGCAGACAGGTGAGAGTGGGTGGAGGGTCAGCCCCACCCATGACAGGCCAATGGGCGCCAGGCTCAGAATCCCACCCAGCCAGGAAGGCCCCCAGAGTGGTTTATTATGATCATAAACCCTTGTTATGAAAAAATAAAACAACCCAACAACCCACCATTCCCTGAGAGGAGGGTGGCGCCTGTAGGACTCTGGACGGGATGTATCATTTTCTGCCTTGCCAGTGAATCATACATTTCCCCCTGGGACATGGGGGTGTGGTACAGCAGATAGGGCACCAGACTTGGGTCTGGCCCCCATCTCCCAGGATTGTTGAGAGGCCTTGATTTCATCAGTGATAGAGACTCCTTATATAGAAACCTGGGTTCACATCCTGCCTCCATCACTAGCTACTATCTGGTCATTAGTTCCTTATCTGTAAAATGAGGGGGTTGAAAAACTGGACGGCCTCCATGGTCCTTCCAGCCCCATAATCTTCTCAAGACAGATGACCCCATTGGGGGTTTTCTTGGCAGAGATCCTAGAGTGCTTTTCTATTTCCTTCTCCAGCTCATTTTACAGACGAGGAAACTGAGGCAAACAGGATAAATTGACTTGCCAGGGTCACCCAGCTAGTAAGTGTCAGGCTAGATTTGAACTAAGGTCTTCCTCACTCTAGGTCCAGTGCTGTACCCACTATGGTGCCACCTAGCTGCTCCCAAAACCACTCGACTCAAACTATATAACTCTGGGTAGGGAGCAGTAGGTGGCACAGTGGATAAAGCACCGGCCCTGGATTCAAGAGGACCTGAATTCAGATCTGGCCTCAGACACTTGACACTTACTAGCTGTGTGACCCTGAGCAAGTCACTTAACCCTCACTGCCCTGCAAAAAAACAAAACAAAACAAATAAACCTCTGGGTAGGTTTAGCTTCCCCTGGACCTTTCCCATCCTTCTAGCTGTCTCATGCATCATTCCCCTTAATATGTGGTTATAGTCCACACTGGACCTCTTTCTGTTCCTCTCACATATGATGCTTCATTTCCCATCTCCCCGTTCTTGCATTAGCCATCCCCTATGCCTGGAATGCTCCCCTTCCTCATCTCCATCTCAGAATCTTTGGCTTCCTTTAAATACTAACTCCTGTGACAAGCCTTTTGTGCCCTTATCCCGAAGCCAATGTAACCTCCCTAAAATCTCCTTCTGTCTATGCTATAAATATCTCCTAGGAGTAGCAAGGTAGCCCAGTGGATAGAGCACCAGCCCTCGAGTCAGGAGGACCCGAGTTCAAATCTGGTCTCAGACACCTGACACTACTAGCTGTGTGACCCTGGGCAAGTCACTTCATCCTGATTGCCTCAAACATCCAGGGCCATCTCCAGTCATCCTGATGTATCTCTTGCCACTGGACCCAGATGGCTCTGGAAGAAAGAGTGAGGTTGGTGACTTTGCACAGCCCTGCCTCACTTAAATCCAGTTCACTGAAAGTCATGTTATCACCCCCATGTCGTAGTCCTCTTCGAGAACAAAGGACAAAAACTATTAACATATCTCCTATGTACCTCTTTTTGGAAATGTACTTTTCTCCTTGAGAATGACTTTGAGTGACTGTTTTTGTTTTTGCTTCTTCTTTATATACTCAGTACTTAGCACACAGTGCCTGCCACATAGTTAGTGCTAAATTAATCTTGATTGATTGATCTATCTGTAAACTGAAGGAATTAGATTTACCTCCTAGCTCAATTTCAGCTCTAAATGGATCCTATAAATGGTCCAGTCTTTTCAGCATTTCTCTGACCCTCCACTCCTCATGGAGATAACCCCAGTAGCCCTGACTTCATTGGGTTCTTGTAGGAATACAGAAGACCAGTGGGTGAAGGGGTGGACACTGATGGCCTTGTTCAGTTCCAGCTTTTGTTTCTGCAGTTTTTTTTTGGGGGGGGGGCAGGCAATGAGGGTTAAGTGACTTGCCCAGGATCACACAGCTAGTAAATGTCAACTGTCTGAGGTCGAATTTCAACTCAGGTCCTCCTGAATCCAGAGCTGGTCCTCTATCCATTGAGCCATCTAGCTGCCCCTCATGGCCTTGTTCAAATGCTGGAAGTGCTGTCAAATGGGGAAGGGACTAGCCTTATTCTACTCAGCCCCTGAGGACAGAATAGGGCAGTGGGATCTATCTGCTCTATATAATAGGGCACATTTAGACGACCTCAGGAAGAACTTCCTAACAGCGGGAACTGACCCAACATGAAATGAGCTGCCCTCCTCTGGATTTCTCTCATGCCACAGAAACCTCGTCATCCTGGAAGGCACCTAGAAAACTGCAAATAGTACAGGTTGTCACCATCTCTCTTCCCTATTCTTCTAACCTTAGATTCGGAGTCAGGGAGGCTTGAGTTCAAATCCTGGCACTTACCAGCTGCGGACTGTGGCCAACCCATGTAAAAATATGAAGTCAGACAAAGCACATTCCTATATTGGCCATGTCTTAAAAGTATGTTTTATTCTACACCCTGAATCTATAGTATACCTCATCATCGGTCCCCTAGTTTCATCTTTGGTCATTATGCTAATAAGAATTTTCCTAATTTTTCAAAGTTGTTTGTCTTTGTAATATAGTGAGGCATAGTTTCAAACTGCTTTCCTGAATGACTGGACCAACTCATAACCCCATCAATAGAGCTGCCTATTTTCCCACAGGTCCTCTAAGACTTGTCTTTTTCTTTTCTTCTTCCAGCTTTATCAATCTGATGGACATTCATGCCAAGTTAATATCAGCTGTCCTCTCCCCCAGCCCAGCTGAAGATACATGAAGCATGAAATCCTACATTAGCATTTCAAGTAACTTTGGAAGAAGACTGGGGGCCAAGAATAACACTGGTCATAAGATGTCACCTGTCAATTTTATGGGCTGCAAATACCTTCCAGTTGGGCCCAGATGTAAGTCACTAGCCTGAGCTGGTCTTGAGAGATCATTGCCAAAAAAGTCACTCTCAAAGGTACTTTTCTATCACACTTCTAAAAATATTCTGTTCTTGCTGCTCGGCCCAACCTCACCAGGGAAGGTGGGCCCCTCCATGTGTCCCTGCCAATTGACTCCCCCCCAAAACTTGGGATTTACTTACTTGTATAACTGTTACATTCTCCAAGTCAAATATAAGTACCTTTGGGGCAGGAACCAGTGCCTTATTTTTTTCCTCTGTGTCCCAAGAACCAAACACATCATGGCAATTGAGGAATGTCTCAAATTGAATTAGACCAAAGAAGAAATTAGGTCAGAATTCAAAGGGACCTTAGAGTAGATCTGGTTCATAACCATTCTTTTTTTTTTTTTTTTTAGTGAGGCAATTGGGTTTAAGTGACTTGCCCAGGGTCACACAGCTAGTAAGTGTTAAGTGTCTGAGGCCAGATTTGAACTCAGGTACTCCTGACTCCAGGGCCGGTGCTCTATCCACTGTGCCACCAAGCTGCCCCCATAACCATTCTTGAATAGGAATCTTCTTTATAGCATCTAGGAGATAAAGAGACACACAGCAGCATCCAAAGATCTCTACAGACAGGAAACTCACTACCTCCGGAGGCCGCCCAGTTTTTGTTAGGAAGTTTTCCTTACATCAAGGGTGCCCATGGTGGGTCCCTTTCAATGTAACCACAAATGCTGTTACTTGGCAGCAGCAAGCACAAGCTTCCCAAGATGCCCAGGGATTCCCATGTCTCAATTTGTTCTTTATATTAAATAATAATAATAATTATGATCATAATAGTTACAAGTTATAAGGGACAGAGAAGGTGTTGAACTACTTTGTACAGGGAGCTCCCTCACCTATATGCTATCCTATACTAAATTATTACTATATATATATATATATATATATATATATATATATATATATATGTACTATATATAAAAAACTATAAGGGGCAGCTAGGTGGTGCAGTGGATAGAGCACCGGCCCTGGATTTAAGAGGACCTGACTTCAAATCCAATCTCAGACACTTAACACTTACTAGCTGTGTGACCCTGGGCAAGTCACTTAACCCCAATTGCCTCACTGAAAAAAAATTTTAAAAACCAACTATATATACTATATAACCTATACTATATTATTACATTGTAATATTACTATCCTATGCTATATTGTTACTATACTAATTATTACTCTACTGTATCATTACTATCCTATACTATATTGTTATTTTCCTGCACTATTTTATTACTATACTAATTATTACTAGACTATGTTAATTATTACTCTACTGTATTATTACTATCCTATACTATATTGTTATTATCCCATCCTATATTATTACTATACTAAATATTACTCTAGTCTACTATTACTATACTATGTTAATTATTACTCTACTGTATTATTACTATCCTATGCTATATTATTACTATTGTGATGAAATAATGGGATTTTGCAGATACTCAAAGACCCACCTGGAGATTAATCTAGATTGATTGAATCAAGTGAGAGTGATTGACTGCTGATTAGCCTACTTCAAGTTAAGTGGATTATAATCACACCTGGCTAGCCCTTAAGAAGGTATTGTTCTCAGAAGCTAGACTGTGAACTCAACTTGAGAACACCTTCAAAACCAATGGATTTGGATGATGCCAACCAATCAGCTTGAAGCAGTGTGTAAGGACTGCCTCTGTTCCAGACCTATAAAAAGCTTCCACAATCAGCTTGCTGGAGAATTCCTGATTAAAGCAGGCTCGTGGAGGAGGACTTCAGGAAGAACCCAACCAGGCTGGAACTCTATGTTAATACCTGTATGCTTTAATAAATGTTTAATGCCCCAAAAGTGGTGCTGAAGCTTCTAATTTAAGGCGATCACACAATATAGATTTTAAACATCACACTATCCTATACTATATTGTTACTATACTAATTATTATTCTACTCCATTATTACTATACTATATGATTTTTATACTATATCATATTTTCCTATTCTCTGCTATACTTTACTAATGAAATCACAAGTCAAATCCCTATCTCTATCTTAATTGTAATATCACTGAGAATCACCTATTAGTCCAATCTATTATCCCTCCCTGGGGATGAGGGAAGTTGGGGTAGGAATGGGGAGATATGCCAGCAAAATAGGGGAATGGCAGCTGGGGGATTATAGCAAGGATGCCATATCTTCTGAGACTTTTATAGTAAATAGGAAAGCTTGGCAGGAATCCTGAAACAATGATGGTCAATTGGGTACTGGCGTTCCCTTCAGACAGCCATTGACTGGGTTAGCACCCCAGGTAACCTGATCCAAATCACTCTTAAGAATGAAATAGGGGGGGCAGCTAGGTGGCGCAATGGATAAGGCACTAGCCTTGGATTCAGGAGGACCTGAGTTCAAACCCAGCCTCAGACACTTACTAGCTGTGTGACCCTGGGCAAGTCACTTAACCCCATTGCCCTGCAAAAAAAAAAAGAATGAAATAGGGGCAGCTAGGTGGCACAGTGGATAGAGCACCAGCCCTGGATTCAGGAGGACCTGAGTTCAAATCTGGCCTCAGACACTTAACACTTACTAGCTGTGTGACCCTGGGCAAGTCACTTAACCCCAATCGCCTCACTAAAAAAAAAAAAGAATGAAATAAATAGCTGGGGTGTCACAGGGTTGCATGTTAGCCCTACTCAAACCTGTCATCAGGATTAGCTTAATATGAGGGTGAGCAGAATTAGAGGCACTCGTAATGTTCTGGCACTACAAGAAGGCAAAATCAAGCAGAACAAAAACAAAAACACACCAATATCTCAATTCAAGCCAAGTCAAGAAGCATTTCTTAAGTACTTACTTTGTGCCAGGCACTATGCTAAGGGCTACTTGGAAAGACTTCATTCAGCTCAGATGGTCCTGACCTCTAAAATGGGTAAACCACATGAAATGAACTGAAAACCAAATCCTTTCATTATACTCTAGCATATACCATGACAAAATAGAAAACAGATCTTACCAATTATGGTCAAGGGCTTCATCTAGCTTTTTGTCAATGTTATCCTCAGCTCCAAGTCACATAGCATTGTTTGCCAGCCAGTGTAAGTAAGGCAATCTTAAGAAATACCTTCATCCCTATACCTGGTATTAGATGGAATAAAAGATGGAAGTGAGAACTGTATGTAATCCCAGAAGAAAAAAGTTGAGGAAACAGGAGTTCATTGAATATCCTTGATTAACAGAAACTCTGAAATTCCACCTAAAAATTATACAGGGAACAAAAGACTTTTAAAAGGAGATGGATTGGATATACTTAAGCTGGAATTCTTAAAAGCCCTTTTTAACCTATGATAATAGCTAGCATTTATGTAATACTTTAAGGTTTGCAAAGTGCTTTAGGTATATTATCTCATTTGATCTTCACAACAACTCTGGGAGATAGGTGCTGTTATTATCCTCATTTTACAGATGAAGAAACTGAGCCACAGAAAGTTTACGTGACTTCCTCATACAGGGTCACACAACTACTAAGTGTCTGGGGCTGAATTTGAACTCAAGTCTTTCTGACTCCTATATAACTGCCTTTTTTGAGCCTGATTGCATGAATCCAGCTTTCAGAACAACTATGCCAAATCAGAGTTAAGTAACAAAGCTGGCATTTGCTATAACCGTCATGTATTTGATGGAAGTGTTTGATAGTATTTGATAGAAGGTGTTAAAAACATTTCAGGATTTGCACACAACAGTATAGGTTGTGACTCACCACAGTAAGAACTATAAGAGAAATAGTGTAGCTGTCAAGGAATACCCCTGAGGGCATGCATCAAACACCATCATGGCAAAAGTGACTTGAAAGGTCTATTAGAGATGGTGAGAGAGGTGCTAGAAGACTTTGTCAATATCGAGCTGGTTCACATTGTAGGAAATGTTAACACTGTTATCACCATATAAAAGGAACCAAAGAGAAATACATGGGACAGAATGAATCCAGAAGAGTCTTCCAGGAATTCTAGAGTCTCTCAATCAACAATGAAAGTAAAAGGCAAAGATAATATAAGGAGTCGATGTAGCACAAAGAATGAAATAAACAATTTAGCGCCAATCAAAAACTTAACTGCAAAGGCTTGAAAAACAAAGGATTTAGAAGAGAGAAAATTCATGAAAGGAAAGAGATTTGGAAGATTCCTGGTCACCTGCAGACAGCAACTAGATGGTATAATACATAGAATGCTGGGCCTGGAGGCAAGAAGGCATGAATTACAATCCCTACTCAGACACTTCCTAGCTATATGACCCTAAGCAAGTCACTTAATCTCTCTGCCTCAGTTTCCTCATCTGTAAAATGGGGGTAATAATCCACTTCACCGTGTTATTGTGAAGATCAAATGAGACAATGCTCATGGGGGCATTAAAAAGCAACTTATTCTTGATTTAGCAATTATTGAACAAGCTATTAGAAAATGTTGTGACATCCACATGGTCTTTTATTAACATAAGGCTTTTGACTCAGTTTCATACTCACAGAATGTTCATGTTCTACAATATATAAGAATGGACCTGCATACAGAAAGAACACTAGGGTATCTGATGTCCACGGGAAAACTGTTCTGTATTGAAATATGCCACCAACACAATAAGGTCAAGAAAAATTGATATAAGATGTAACTTTTTTTCAGAGAGACTGTTTAAGCCCGTTATGCTTTTGCCAATCCTAAAATCCACGATTATCTCTCCTAAATAGAACTAAGTGTGACTTGCAAATTAAAGAGGGAATCAAGCCAGAACATCTCATTAATCACTTGATGGGTATGAATGGCATCAAACTATATGGATCTACACTAAATACATTTTTTCCTTCATCTTGGGGGAATCTTACTTTATTTATATAAATAATATATCATGTGGACTTGATAATTAAAATTCTTAACAGAACCCCAAGGAGAGATAGAGGCTGAAGGCTTAAAACTTGAATTCTGAAATCAAAGAGAACCAATAAAAGAAAGACATTCTTACAAATGCCTTGGTCTCCTCTAGGCAAGTTGCATTGAACAGAAAGTGATGACTTTGTATGTCATCTGCAGATGAAAAGTCATGCACCAACTCTCCTTCCACTTTAGTCTTGGCTTGCAGCCTTTATAAATTAAATAATTTGCCATCAGTGCAACAGCTAACCTTGATGCTATTTTCATCCTCGTTGAAGGTATCCAACAACATCACTGAAAACATCATGTTAAAAAGCATTGGAAGAAGCACACAACCCTCCTTCCCCTTTGGTGACTAATAAAGCACAAGAGCATCATGCATTATCCTGAACTTGTGCAAGCATTCTATTGTGAAACTCACACAATAATTTTGTATGTCAGGGGACTTATTGGCATCCTGAAGTAAAAGCTCAATAGTAAGAATAAATTTAAAGCAATTAACTTCTCATTATCAGTCTTATTATTATATGCCTTCGGAATTGTAAAAATGGACAAAAACAGAAAGCATTTAGAGAGTACCCAAACAAAAAGCATATACAACATTAACAAAACACAGGATCTATTACCCTAAAGAAGCTTGTTTAAAAAGAAGAGGATTGATAGCCTAAGAACACGTGACCTATATGTTAAAAACTTACAGAAATACTTCTAAAACAGACATCACTTTACAATAGAAAAAAATCAATAATAGGGATACACCTATTTGTTGAATGTTGCTAAAATGGATTTACCTTTGGATGGAGACTACGAGTTAAATGGCTAAGATCCGGGAGTGGAATTAAAAGGTCCCCTATGGGTGATACCTACATGAACTCAACCAACAATTCATCATCAAAGAAGTGTCTAATAAATGGCTAAATCATTCAAATTTTCTTTTGGAAACAGCACTATTTTATAGCAATTCAAGACTAGGTAATTGCCATAAGAAACTACAAAAAAGTTACCCATAAAAGCCTAAATTTACTGATCAAAGCAGACTACCCAAGGAAATGGTAGAAATGTGCTGTGCATCACCATATACTGGAAAAAAATTAGTACCTTCTGCATACCTAGAACTAATATGACCTGGTGGGCAGAATGATACATCAGAAGCTCACTGTCTTTTATAACCTAATAGGCAACACATCCGTCACTAGAATTACAGACACCAAAATCTTCTTGTGACTTCAATGTTAAACTGTGCTGGAACAAGATTATTACTGATAAAACCATTGCTTGTGCTTGCCTGAATATAACATTGATCCATAAAAATTTAAGAAAGCTTTAATGGATGTTGCCATGTGGAAGACTCATGAACTCCCAGCTGGGTGGAATGAGAAGCTTTCAAGATATAGAGACCTAAAGGAAGAAATTAAAACCAGGTGGGAATATAATGAAATGTATAGCAACCCCATTATTCTATCTGCTACTGGTATTGTCCCAGAGATCATTTGAGTGAGTCTCCAGAAGATGAGTTTGCATTTCAATACATCTGATTACAAAATATCATTTTATTCCTCCTACAGGACTGTCTGCCAAAGTCAACAAATTGGCAAGCATTTATTAAGCACCTGCTATGTGCTAGACACCATGCTGGATACTAAGTATTTAAAAAATAAGCTGGTGACTTGCTCCAGAACCATTCGTGTTCTGATGAAATCATTAGAACAATTCCGGTAGTAAAACAAAGATGAGAAAAATAAAATAGTAATAATAATGAGGATAAGTAATATTAATATGGTGCTTTCAAGTTTGCAAAAGCACTTTCTGGATGTTATCTCTTTTGTCTGCCCCCATAATTTTCACTTATTGCTCTTAGTTCTTCAACCTTGGGTCAAGAAGACCAAATCTAATTTCTCTTTTTCAAGATAGCTCTGGTTGTTCCCTTCACACACACACACACACACACACACACACACACACACACACACGCACACACAAGCATGGCTGTCTCAAAGGCTCTGATGCTAAGAGGTAACTTGATAGAATAAACAAATTGGTTCCCCTTGGTGGGCCAACCATGACATACATTCGCATAGTCTCTCTTCTCTAATTTCCAGACTGGAAGGTGAGGCATGTGGACAGATTTGGCTTCATAGAATTAGAGAATTGCAGCATCTCAGGATTAGAAGGGACCTCAGAGGCCATCTGGCTCAACCACCCCTGAACAAGAATTCCTTCTCTAACATCCAGTTAATGAGTGATCATCTAGTCTCTGATTGGAGACCTCCATTGGGAAGGAAACCTATCTCTGGAGGTGACCTTTTCCACCTTGGGTTAGTTCGAATGGCTGAGCAATTTTTCATCAAGCCTGCCTGTGATGGGCTTTCAAACCCACCACAGTTGCTAACAGAAGCATAAAAGCCAATTCCTCCATGATGCCAAGGGAGCTTCATGCTATGAATGAAGAAAAAAAGACAGATGATGGAGTTTGGTCCCCAGACAAATGTTTGTCACTAACAGTAGATGAAGTACATCTCCTTCCATGATGTTCTCTCCTCTCTCTTGATCATCAACAGGACAATTTCCTCTTGGATTCCTAGATACACAAACTGCTGTCTCTGGGGGAGTCCCACCCTGGTCGTGGGTCTGGCAAAGTGCTCTTGCCACATTCCCCATGAGATGGGTGGAGTTGGAGGCCAGGGAGAGGACAGGATCATTCTCAGCTCATAAACTTTCTCCCTTGGCATTTGCAGTCAACCTTTGATCTTTCAAAGGAGGACTTCTTTGCTACTTACAAAGTTCCCTATTTCCCTGGTTTATTTATGGCCTGTGCCACTTACCATGACTTTATTCCATTTAGAAAAAAGCTTCATTTGGAGCTGGCTGATGAAAAGGACCTCATGGTCCATGACCTCATGGTCTGTAATAGACACGACAGCCCATGAACCCCTGAGATGTCAGGAAAGCCAGCTCTTAAGTGATAGGTTCTGGGAGCTTTCATTCTCTGCTCACCTGAGCCCTGGCCCCCATAGTGGAGGCCACCCTTGTGTCTTGTGCTGTTGTTAAAGGCTGCAGACCTACTTTACTGATTAACTTATAGTTTGGGTGAGGAACCCAGTGATAAATCCCAACTGTCTCTCTCTCCTTCCCCCCACTTCTCTCTCCATCCTTCTCTGTCTCTGTCACTATTTCTGTCTATTTTCTCTCTCCCCCTTCTCCTACTCCTCTTCCCTTCCCCCCTCTCCTTTCCTTCTTCCCTCCACCTCTCTACTCCTCTTCTTTCCTTCCTTTCTTTCTTTCCATTGCTCTTTCTCTCCTCTCACCTAGCTTCTTTTTTATTATTTATTTTTTTGGTGAGGCAATTGGGGTTAATTGACTTGCCTAGGGTCACACAGTTAGTAATTGTTAAGTGTTTGAGGTCAGATTTGAACTCAGGTCCTCCTGAATCTAGGGCCGTTGCTCTATCCACTGCATCACCTAGCTGCCCTTCATCTAGCTTCTTAAAATTTTATTAATATCTTTAAAATTTTTTTTACATTACCTACAGGTCACCTTGGATAACTCCCCTTCCCTTTCCCAAACGTAATCGATAAATGGTGCATGTGTTCTCACTGCTCTACCAACTGGATATTTCTTATCTCTCTCCCTCGCATCGGGTCTAGTACTTGAGACACAGCAATATTGAAGAATGTTACATAGCCTTAGTTGATAAAACATCGTCAGGATTTGAGAGAATTGACTCCAATTTTGAAAGACATTCTACTGTGGGTAAAATGCCATCCAACAGCATTGTTTGCTGCAGGGAAATATTTCGTGAAAGGAAGAGTCGATCCTTATGGCAAACATCATTGTCTTATTTTAAGAAATGGCCACGACCACCCCAACCTTTAGCAGCCGCCACCCTGAGCAGTCAGCAGCCATTGACCTTGAGGCAAGATCCTCCACTAGCAAAAGAATTAGAACTCACTGATGGCTCAAATGATGACTAGCATTCTGAGCAATAAAGTATTTTTGTTTTGTTTTGGTTTTTTGTTATTGTTTTTGTTGTTTGTTTTTTTGCAGGGCAATGGGGGTTAAGTGACTTGCCCAGGGTCACACAGCTAGTAAGTGTCAAGTGTCTGGAGTTGGATTTGAACTCAGGTACTCCTGAATCCAGGGCTAGTGCTTTATCCACTGCACCATCTAGCTGCCCCCACAATAAAGTATTTTTAATTAAGGTATGTACATTGGTTTTTTCTTTTCTTTTCTTCTTTCTTTCTTTTTCTTCCTTCCTTTCTTTTTTTTTTTTTTGTGGTGAGGCAATTGGGGTTAAGTGACTTGCCCAGGGTCACACAGCTAGTAAGTGTCAAGTGTCTGAGGCCAGATTTGAACTCAGGTCCTCCTGAATCCAAGGCTGGTGCTCTATCCACTGCACCACCTAGCTGCCCCTCTTTCTTTCTTTCTTTCTTTCTTTCTTTCTTTCTTTCTTTCTTTCTTTCTTTCTTTCTTTCTTTCTTTCTTCCTTCCTTCCTTCCTTCCTTCCTTCCTTCCTTCCTTCCTTCCTTCCTTCCTTCCTTCCTTCCTTTCTTTCTTTCTTTCTTTCTTTCTTTCTTTCTTTCTTTCTTTCTTTCTTTCTTTCTTTCTTTCTTTCTTTCTGGCAGGGCAATGAGGGTAAAGTGACTTGCCCAGGGCCACACAGCCAGTAAGCCTCAAGTGTCTGAGGCTGGACTTGAACTCAGGTCCTCCTGAATCCAGAGCTGGCATCCTATCCACTTTGCCACCTAGCTGCCCCCTGTACATATGGGTTTTTTTATACATAATAGTATTGAACACTTAAGAGGATACAGTATAGTGTAAATATAACTTTTATATGTACTGAGAAATCAAAAAAATTCATGTGATTCATTTTATTGCAATATTCACTTTATTTCAGTGGTCTAGAACTAAACCCACAATATCTCCAAGACATGGCTGTATGCAAAACACTTGACATGCATTTTCTTATTTGAAGCCCGATGTAAACCCTATGAGGTAAGCACTACCGGTATTAGTATTATTATTCACATTTTTCAGATCAGAAAACTGAAGTACAGAGAAGGGCATGAAGCTAGTGGGTGAAAGGCAGGATTTAAACTCAGATTTTACTGACTTTAAATCATGTATGACCTCAGAAGATGATGGGGCAGTCAATAAATTCAAGAAGCATTTATTAAGTCTTTACCATATAATAATAATAATAATAATAACAGCAATAACAACAACAATAATAAAAATAACAGATATTTAAATAGCACTTATGCTTTACAAATATTACCTCATTTGATCCCCACAACACCCTAGGGAGGGAGGTGCTATTATTATCTCCATTTTACAGATGAGTAAACTGAGGCAAAGAGAGGTTAAGTGATTTGCCCAGGGTCACAAAGCTAGTCATTGCCTGAGGCTGGATTTGAATTCAAGACTTACTGACTCTAGGTCCAGCAATTTGTCCACAGTCCTACCTAGCTGCCCCAGGCACTCTGCTAGATCAGGCACAATGCCTGTTCTAATCATTGGAGATGAAAAGAAAGGCGAAGGCAAGTCCTTGTCCTCAGGGAGCGAACACATGTATATGTAAGATATGTACAGAGTAGACGGGTTACTGTTGTTCATCCTTCATCCTTGAAGAGGACAAGGTTGCTGGATCAGTGAGCATTAAAGCACAAGAAGACTGGAAAAGCAGGAAGGAGACAAGTTATAAGAGGCTTTAAAGCCCAACAGTGGATTTTATATTTGATCCTAGAGGTTGCAAGGCATCACTACAGTTTATTGAATAGGGCAGTGACACAGAAGGGCGTTAAGTAAGGGAGTAAAGGACAGACTGGGGTAGGGAGAGATGTGAGGCCGGGAGTCCAATCAGGTATCACTGAGATAATCCAGGTGAGAGGAGATGAGGGCCAGAACTATGATGGTGGCCAAATGAGTGGAGAAAAGGGGACCTATAGGGGAGATGTGGTGAGAGTGGAAACGACAAGATTTTATAACCTGTCAGACTCAAGGACAAAGTGAAAACAAAGAGCTAAGGATGGGGTCTGTCAGAAAACAAAGGGAAAATGATAAATGTTGGAGGGGCTCTGGGATGATGGTCACACTGATGCATTTTGGTGGATCTGTGCATTGGTCCAGCCATTCTGGAAAGCAACTTGAACTACGTCCCAAAAAAGCTATTAGACCGTGCAAACCCTTTGATCTAGCAATAACATGACTAGGGCTATTCCTCCAGTAGATCAAAGAAAAAGAAAAGGGATCCATATGTACCCAGATATTTATAGTAGCACTTTTTGTGATGGCAAAGGTCTAAAAACTAAGGGGCAGGGCATCAAATGAAGACTGGCTGAGCAAATTATGGTATGTGAGGAGCTGCTAGGTGGTACAGTGGATAAAGCACTGGTCATAGATTCAGGAGGACCTGAGTTCAAATCTAGCCTCAGACACTTGACAATTACTAGCTGTGTGACTCTGGGCAAGTCACTTAACCCTCATTGCCCTGCAAAAAAGAAAAAGTAATAGGAATTTAATGAAATAGTATTGTGCTGGAAAAAAGGAAGAGACAATTTCAGAGAAACCTGGGGAGATTTGGATAGAATGATGCAGAATAAAGTGAGCAGAACCAAGGAGAACACTTTCAACTGTAACACCAACATTGTAAAAACCAACCATTTTGAAAGATTTAAGATCTCTGATTGACATGACAAACATCATGTTTCCAGGAGGCTGATAATGAAAAATGATGGAGATGTGGTGAACTGATATGCAGGAGACGAACATTTCTGGACATAGTTAATGCAGGAATTTGTCTTTTTTGACAATATTTAATTGGTAAAAAGAGGTCTTTTCCCCCTTTCATTTCCACTGTGGGTGGGGGTGGATAGAAAGGAGAAAAAATAAATACTTGATCATTTTAATATGAAATTCCATTTTAAAATAAGAGAATGGGGTAGCTAGGTGGCACAGCTAGATAGAGTGTAGGCCCTGGAGTCAGGAGGACCTGAGTTCAAATCCAGCCTCAGACACTTAACACTTACTAGCTGTGTGACCCTGGGCAAGTCACTTAACCCCAATTGCCTCACTTAAAAAAAAACACTTAACCCCAATTGCTTCTCCCCCCATTTGACAATGAATAAGTAAATAAATAAAAGAAAGCGAGACAGCTTTCTCAAGGATTTTAGCCAAAAAGGGGGAGTTATGGGTTAACTATTGAGATAGGGGAATCAAATTAGGGTTTTTAAGGAAGGGGGAAGAAATGTTCATCTTTGAAAGCACCAGGAGATAAGGACAGATGGAAAATAAGGGAGAAAAGGGATGATAGAGGGGAGAATCTGATGGAGAAGGTGGGAGGGATTGGGATTGAGGATGCATTTAGAGGGATTGACCTTAGCAAGGAGAAGATTCACGTCTTCGTATGAGACAGAAGTGAAGGAAAAGATAAGAGTCCTGTGTCTGAGTAGGATGAGATGAGGAAGAATGGAGAAGAGTGACCTCCGTGAATGGCCTAGATTTCTTTTTCTTTTTGGCAAAATATGGAGGTGGGGGGATTATTTGGGTTGGGTTTTTTGTGAGAGTTATTGGTGATATAGTTCTTATGCAGGTTTCAGGACATATTTGTCCTTCATTCTCAAAGAGGACCATGATAGATGGCATGGCTTGCAATGAATTGGATTTAAGGGAGGGAGGACTGTGCAAAGTCACCAGCCTCACTCTCTCCCCCAGACATCTGGGTCCAGTGGCAAGATGTACATCAGGATGACTGGAGATGGCCCCAGATGTTTAAAGCAAGTGGGGTTAAGTGACTTGCCCAGGGTCACACAGCCAGTAAGTGTCTGAGGTATCATTTGAACTCAGATCCTCCCAATTTCAGGACAGTGCTCCATCCACTACACCACCTGGCTGCCCCTATTTCAAGACTTAGGGTCTTGAATGAGGGAATGAAGCTTCCAAGGGCCTCCAATTCTCTTTGGGAGTAACTAATCTTATGCCTCTGATATAGTCATATGTCCACATAATCCTATGCCTCAGAACTTCAGAGTCAGAGCCTGCTTAAGCAATTGTTTCTATTTCAAGACTATGGCTTTTGAGCTTTTTGGAATCTGAGAGATCTAGTCATAGGATTAAAACTTTAGATATGGAAGTGACCTTCAGGATCATCTAGTCCAACCTCATATTACAGCTGGGCAAACTGAGGCTCCGAGGCGTCGTGGAATTTGTTTGAAATGGCAAAGGTAGGATTTGAATCTGGGACCTCTGACTCCAAATCCAATTCTCTTTAGTCCAGTGGCTCTGATTTTACAGAGGAGACTGGGACCCAAAGGAGTTAGGTGATGAAACATTTCTATCTTGCCTTCCCCTATAGAATATAAGGTCCTTGAAGAAAGGGATTGGTTTTGCCTTCTTTTGTCTCCCTGGTGCTTGACCCATTGCCTGGTGAATAGTAAGGACTTAATACCTGCTTTTTGATCAATTGATCACCCCCTTATCCTCTGAGGGCATACATGATTTAGAGTCAGGAGACCTGTTTGTATGAGGCAGCTGGATGGTGCAGTGGATAGAGCACCCAGCCGGGAGTCGGGAAGACTCATCTTCCTGAGTTCAAATCTGGCCTTAGACACTTAATAGCTGTGTGACCCTGGGCAAGTCACTTAACCTCATGTGCCTCAGTTTCCTTGTGTGTAAAATGAGTTAGAGAAGGAAAGGATAAACCACTCCAGTTTCTTTGCCAAGAAAACCCCAAATGGGGTCACAAAGAGTTAGCCATGACTAAAACAACAGAACAACAACAAAATTTATTTGTACATAGTTGTTTGCATATTGTCTCCCCATCCATGGGGAGGGGGTCGTGAGCTATGTTGTTAATGGATGCAGAACCACAGACCACCTTGTATCTGAGTTAGCTTTCTCCGAGGGATCCACCCTGACAACTTGGGAATATCTTTGGGAGCTCCATATATTCACAGTTCTGTTCTCAAGACTTATTGACTTATTTAAGACTTTGTTGCCTGACACATAGTAGGTATTTAATGAATTCTAATTGACTGACTGATGAGAGGTTTTTAACAAAGAAAAGTTTTGGCTGAGCCTGATTCCCTGAAGCAAAAGATCTGTGAAATTTAAAAATAACTATGAAAATGCGTTTGCATTTTCCCAGAATCCAAGATTTGAAAGGGATCTCAGAGACCATCTACTCCCAACCCTCCTAGGCTACTTCCTAGACCCCAAACCGGCCGCACAGCCTTTGTAAAGACCTCTAATCATGGAAGAAACTCCCTTAATTAGTTGTTGGAATGAAAACATAGAGAGATATAATTTCCTTAAATTGCTAATTATTTCTTCCTGCTATGGACATTAGCCAGGTGGCCTTAAGTTGGGACAAGTCATTTCTATTTTGAATGTTACCTCTCCCGGCCTTAGAAAAGTGATGCAACCCTCCCTCTGGGAACAGAACAGGAATTAGAGGAGAACAAAAACCCCTTTTAAAATTAAAAACTCATTCCACACAAGGATTCAATCCTCACTCAACTCTGCACCCCCACCTCCCAACTACCTCTGTCATCTTGGTAGGTAGCCCATTATTTCATTATTTCTCCATCGTTGCTTCTCTGCCAGCAGGATGACGCTCACTCAAATGTCAGAGTAATTAACCATGCTGATTAAAGGTCCCCGATTTTGTTTAGATTTCTCTCTGCTGTTTGTCAGGCCCTGGATGTGGGCCGTACCTGTCACTGGCACTTTTTAACTCGTGCATGTTGAAAAGAAAAGTTAAGCTGTTTCTTCCCCCATGCCTGCGGACCATCACTCACCACCAAGGGGCAGCTGCTTACTGATGTTTCCATGGGCAGGAGGGGGGCATATCTCATGACAGGCGCACTCAGTTCCTTGGTGAGTCATTTGTATCATCTTTAGGTTCACTCCTGAGCTAAAATTAACATGAACAATTCCATAGATATGGGGTATTTTCCCATTGACTTTAAAATTCAATAAGGGGGAAAAGGGATAATGAGGAGGGGCTCTTCCAGGACTGAAATAGAATTTCATAATCAGAAAGCTAGAAGGGACCAACATTTAGCACAGTTCCTGATCCAAAGTAGGCCCTTAATAAAGGCTTACTTAGGGGGCGGCTAGGTGGCGCAGTGGATAAAGCACCAGCCCTGGATTCAGGAGTTCCTGAGTTCAAATCCGGCCTCAGACACTTGACACTTACTAGCTGTGTGACCTTGGGCAAGTCACTTAACCCCCACTGCCCTGCAAAAAATAAAAAATAAAAAACATAAAGGCTTACTGGCTGATTGAGTGACCTCAGAGTTCATCTCATGCATCCCAGATATGAACAAGTTTCCCTTCACCAATGAGTGATCAGGCCACCCCCACTCTATCCCAAGGTAGCCCATTCCCCTTTGGGACACCTCTCATTATTAGGAAGCTCTTCCTGACATCAAGCCTGAATCTACTTTTCTGCACCTCCTACCCCTGGCTCCTGTTCTGCCCTGAGGGGCTAGGAAGATTGCATCTCAATCTTTTTTGCATCTGACGATCCTTCCAAAGTTTGAAGAAAGTTTTCATGTCTTCCCCACTAGGTCTCTCTTCTCCAGAATAAATCTCCCCAGCTCTTTCATCTGGTCTTCATATGCATGAGTCTAAAGCTCTTCATTACTCTGCTTGCCTTTCTCTGAACATTGTTTAACCTCTTGATGCCCTTTCACAGAACTAGAGTCAGATTTGGAAGGGACTTCAGGGGCCACCTAGTCTAGTCCATCCCTCTGACAAGAATGCCCTCTACAACATTCCTGAGAAGTAAATGGTCATCCAGCCTCAACCTGAAGACCTGTAGCAATGGGGAAACCCTTAACTCACAGAAGCAGCACTGTCCACTTTGGACAGCTCCAATTGGGAAATCTCCCGCCTTTACGGCAAATTTAAATTTGCCTCTCTACAACTTTCAACAATTGTCTGTCCTCCAGAGTCAAGCAAAAGCAAGCAAGCAATAATCAAGAAGAATTCATAAAGTACATACCATGTCTTCTGGATGTCCTCTGGCTTTTCAATGTCCTTCATAGAATTAGAGTGGGAAAGGATTTCTGTGGACCTAGCCCAAGCTGTATCATGAGGTAGTTAGGTAGTATGATGAGTAAGAGCACTTTACTTGGAATCAGGAGGAAAGGAGAGAGGAGGAGAGGGGAAGGGAGGGGAGGGAGAGAAGAGGAGAAGAGAAGAGAAGAGAAGAGAAGAGAAGAGAAGAGAAGAGAAGAGAAGAGAAGAGAAGAGAAGAGAAGAGAAGAGAAGAGAAGAGAAGAGAGGAAGAGAGAGGCAGGGGAGGGGCAAGACAAGAGGCATCTCCTTGGGCATCTAGTCCAACTCATATACAAAAGAAATCCCCATTGTAACATACCTGACAAGTGGTAATGTAGTTTCTGCTTTAAGTTCCCTACAGAAGCATCTCATTCTAGTCTTGGCTAACTCTCATGATTAGGACGTCTTTCATGCCATCGCAGGTACATTGGTCCCCTTGCAGCTTCCTCGCATTGCTCCTTGTTCTCCTTTCTGAGGCCAAGCAGAACAAAGCTAATCTTTCCTTTACTTGAGAACCTTTCAAATAGAGCTAAGTCCTGATTAGTTGAACAATGAAGCTCTTGAAGTGTTTGCATTATTCAAATTCAAACTTCAGATTTCCATTGCGCTGGGACTAATGACCATATTTTAGAAAATTATAATTTCGAATAGTGCAAATTCCAATACTTGTGACCATTCAGATTTATTGCTCATTCTAATAAGACGTCTAGGTGGCACCATAGTGGAGTGACTAGAGTGAAGAAGGCTCATCTTCCTGGGTTCAAATCTGACCATAGACACTTACTAGCTGTGTGATCTTGGGCAAGTCACTCAACACTGCCTCAGTTTCCTCATCTGCAAAATAAGCTGGAGAAGGAAATGGCAAACCATTCCAGTAGCTCTGCCAAGAAAATCCCATGAAGGGTCAGACACAACCAAAGAACAACAACAACCAGGACCTAGATATAATTGAAGACAGTGATCATTTACCAGCCTGATACCTTAGTATTCTCTTCTCCAGGCTAACTATCCACAGCTCTTTCAAGTGATTCACATATGACATGAACACAAGGCCATTCACCAGGCTGGTGATTCCCTACTGGACACTTTCCAGGATATCAATGTCCTTCATAAACAACCAATACAAGTGTGTCTGACCTCATATGCTGTATTCCATACCCATAGTCCCCCCTTTGCCAAGAAGTAATGGCAGTGCATTTTCACAGAGGAGATTCTTGGTCAGGTCTGGGTGAGGTCAGATGGCTTCTGAGGTCTCTTCCAACCTTGACATTCTCTGAATTTGAAAGGCAGATTTGGAGCCACCAAAACCCATTATACCAACACCTACCCAGACAGGATTTTTTAAATCAGTGAGTTTGTAAATCAGCTGTTTATTATCCTGGAGTCTCTCAGTTCATCATATTCATCTGGCCTTGGAAGACACTCCAATAGCCTAGTTGTCCTGTGCCCAGAGGAGCCCACAGCTTCCCATTTGTTTGACTCTCATAGGGTCTATGACTACTTAGGGACCCTTTAATAGGCTGATTGTGATGTTAGTCCTTCGCAGCTCCTGTGGATCCATGATGCTCTACTGTCTCAGCCCAGCTGCTGCAAGCCAGCCCAGCCTCTCTCTCTCTCTCTCTCTCTCTCTCTCTCTCTCTCTCTCTCTCTCTCTCTCTCTCTCTCCACATATGTGCCCTGACTCAGACTTGTGGACTCATCACCAGGGACTTTCTGGTCTCCAGATAACATCATTTGTCAACATCACTTGGACATGCAGTTATTTGGTTACATGCATCATGAAATGCATCTTCACAAGTTGTCTTCAAGCCCCTTCACCAATCAGACCTTTGGTTGCCTCAGCAATAAAATGGATATAATGATGTTTGCACTGTCTGATTCGATCCAGTAATCATTTCCTAGATGGCTACTATAAACCAGGCACCATGCAAGACTCCGGGAATATGAAGCAGAATGAAGACAGTCCCTACCTAATTATAATGGCCAACCTTGGCCTGAGAGAACTGAGAAAAATTCACCTCCATCCTTTCTTTGCTGAGGTGGGGCACTATGGGTACACAATATGGCTTATACCATCAGACACGGTTAGTCTGTGGGTTGGGTTTTCTAAGCTGCTTTTCCCCCTTGCTTTTTCATTCTGTGTTACAAAACTATGGCTCATTGGGGAGGGAGAAGGATGCATTAATAATGAAGATAATCTAAACACAAAAGGTATCAATAAAAACATAGCTAAGCCTACCCAGTTCCTGCTGGTCCTCTTCACCAGAAATACAAGTGACAGAGGTTTAGTGACTTGTCCAAGGTCACACAGGTAACAAGTGACCAGTTAGAACCAGTGTGTACTGGTTCTGAATCTGAATCCAGTGCGTGCTGATCTGCTTTGGATGCAATCTGAGATCTTGCTTTTCCTTTAATAGGTTGGCAGAGGAATGCAAAAACTGTCAGACACCTCATTGATGCCACACACCCATCCTGTGGCCTAAATATAACATGAAGAGGGAGTACCGGAGCTCTTTTTATAGCCCAAGGTGGGAGCAGAAAGTTTGGAGCTGGTGCCGCTGAATTTTAACAGTCTTCTGGTAGGGAAGCAAGGGATGGGGGAAGGAGAGGCACAGGACCAGCTATAGCAGACCAGGGATGAAACCCAATCACTGGCCTTCCTCTGTCACCTTCTGCCTCTGGGAGATTGGGGAGCAACCTGGAGTGGATACCTGGAACCAGGGGCTGCCAGGGGCAGAGAGCTCCTCCCTGCCCAGCATCCTGCAGCCTGCCACATCCACAGCAGGCTGGATTTTCCATTCCATTCTCTCCCTGAAACATGACAAGTGAGCTCTGGCCCACACTTGAACTTGGAGCCAACACATCATTATTGTTTCCTCTTGTTTTTCTTAGTTACCTGCTGGTACGTGACCACGGGGCGGTTTTGGCCGGGAGGCCACAGATCTGAAGTCAGAGGAGCTGAGAGTAAATCCCAATTCTGCTATTTAATGCCTGTAGGAATGACCTTGGGCAAGCCAGGCTGGTGTCTCTGTTCCCTCCCACCATGGGCAGGACGTCCTCCCTCCTAACCTCCACTTTCTGGAGCCCTCAGGTCTCCTTGAGGCTCAGCCCACAGGCTGCCTCCTATCAGGGGCCTTGACTGCCCTTCTCCCCAAACTCCTTTGTATTAACTTCCTGTTTTCTTAGCTGTGTGCAGACCATCTTCCTCCAACAGAATGGGAGCTTTTTGTCCCAGGGCCTCACACAATACCTGGCATACAGTAGGTTTTTAATAAATGCTTATTGAATTGAAATGTTTATTAAGTTAGATTGGATTACAATGAATTCTGAGGTTGGGATACTGGACTTGGGAAGTCAGGACAACCTGGGATACTTCCGAAGTGTGTGACAGACTTTCAGTTAGATGGAAAATGAAGTGGTCGGTGGGATGACTTCTGAGGTCGTTTCCAATTCTAAGTCTACAATACTCTGACTTGGGTTCCAGTCTTGCTTCTGACATTTGATCACCGTGTGGCATTGTACTCTTTGAGCCTTAATTTCCCATTATGTAAAAGAGGGGCAATGGGGCCACTGATTTAGAGCAGAAAGAGACCAAAGAAGTCATCAAAGCCAACCCTTCTTTTTACAGTCAAAGGGACATAAGTCCAGATTGGTTAAGTGACTTATTCTTGGTCACATGGTTCTTTCAGTCGGCAGAGCTGGGATTCAGGTCTTCTGACTCTAAATTCATCATTTCGGGGCCTCCCATGAGAACTCCCATGAGAACCCTAGAAGGCTGTTTGGAGACTCAGATTAGATCATGGATTTAAATTTCCCTCCCCTTAGATAGAGTGCTGTGGCCACATGTATGTACACACACACACACACACATTCAGTTGTGATCACCTCTCTGAGTGTTGTCTGTGAAATCAGAGGGAGGGTTAAGTACACCTCTAAGCCTATGATTCTCCATCAGGCACTGCTTTGGGGAAGGACATCGCTAGATCACTAAGCAGAGAACGCTGCCCTTTGGGACACCAAGAGCAAGTCTGTCCTCAGGGACAGCCTGACCCTGGATTCAGTATTCACTTTGCAGTCACAGCCATTCTTTGGGACATAGAGAGGTCAAAGAAAGAAAAAGGGTAAAAAAATTCATCTCTGTGTATATATATGTGTATAAAATATATAATCTAATGTGTTATTGTGTATATGTAGATATGTGTGCACACATGTTTATGCACATATGGTTGTATATAGTACATGTGTATACATGCATTTTGTGTGTATGTATGTGTGCATGAACACAGTGGTGGTGGTTGTTTTTCATTCCCAAAGAGGACCAATGGCATCATGAGGGTGATGGTGATTGCATGTGTATGTTGAACAGGAGTGTCACATACATGTTACATGTGTGTCATGCGCAGAGACGACACTGTGTCATGTACATTGCTTCCTGTGTGCATTGCACACATGCATGCCTGCATGGTTTATGCATGTGTGTGACCATGTGCATGTATGTGTTATTATGCATACATATTATTATGCATTGTGTTGTATTGTGTGTCTATGGTTATGTCTATATATGTGTGTCATATGTGTGCACATGTGTACATTATTTGATATCTGTCTATATGTGAAGTATACATATGTATGTGTGCATGTGTATATATATGCATGCAAATTTATATGTGCACATGTGCATTATAGTGTACATATATGTATATCTATATTATATTGTATGTGCATGTATGCATATACATGTATGTGTATGTATTGTAGATCTTACTTTAAAATTTGTTTCTTTAAGTTTTTTAAATTTTTTTTGCAGGGCAATGAGGGTTAAGTGACTTGACCAGGGTCACATAGCTAGTAAGTGTGTCAAGTGTCTGAGGCTGGATTTGAACTCAGGTCCTCCTGAATCCAGGGCCAGTGCTTATCCACTGCACTACCTCCCTAGCTGCCCCCTTACTTTAAAGTTTGAAAGGCATTTTTACATAGCATTATATTTGAGCTTCACAAAAACTCACTAAGCTAGTTAGATCCTGTAGGCAATAGGGATAGAGGCTAGACCTGTGACCTCCCTGGGATGGGAAAGTCCAGAATGAGAGAACTCCCTCTACCTATAGAGATGTGCCTCTTCTCTGCAACATAAAGTCTTCACATGTTACCCAGACTACTAAGAGATTAAATGATCCACCCAAGGTCACACAGCCAGTTTGAGACAAGACTTGAACATGGAAATTCCTGACTCCAAGGCCAGTCCCCTATCACCTAATATAGTGGTTGTCAAAGTGCAGTCCAGGGACTTCTAGAGGTCCCCAAGACCCTTTCAGGGAGTATACAAGGTCAAAGCTATTTCCCTGATATTGCTAAGATGTTTTAATTTCTAATACACTAAAAATGCATAGATACAACCAACATTATCAAAAGCTCTTGGGGGGGGGCTCGATAATTTTTAAAAGTATAAAAGGGCCCAGAGACCAAGGTGTTTGAGAACCCCATACCTTACTGCTACCACCGCAAGTTTTCAGATGAAGAAAGCAAAGATGAGAGATGAAGTAACTCAAATAGCCAGAAAGTGTCGGAATCAGGATTTGAACCCAGGTCTTTGATGTCCCAAGTGCAACTCTGTTCACTGTTATTCTTTGCTGTCTGTGAACTTGCCCAAGGTCATACAGCACAAAAGAAGACAATTTCAACCTTCTATTCTTACATTCAGCTCTCCCATAGAAATGCTGATGTCTTCCAGATGTTTCTCCTGACACCATCAATCAATCCACTTTATCCCTGAGACCTTCTCTGAGCTGCTTAACTGAAAATGCTCTTCTCCCTCATCTTTCTTCCTCCTAGCTCCATTTGCCCATCATTCCTTGCTATATTCTTTTCAGACTCTTCATGATCCCATTTGGGGTTTTCTTGGCAAGATACTGGAATGGTTTGCCCTTTCCTCCTCCAACTCATTTTTATAAATAAGAAAACTGAGGCAAACAGGATTAAATGACTTTCCCAGGGTCATACAGCTAGTAAGTGTCAAGTGTCTGAGGCTGAATTTGAACTCAGGTCCTCCTGAATCCAAGGCCAGTGCTCTATCCACTGTGCCACCTAGCTGCCCCCTGTTTACTATTAAAAATATATTTGTCCCCTCAGCTCTGAGTCCAGGGCTCAGCACATAGTAGACATTTAATTAAAAAAATTGCTGAAAGAAACCATTGATTCAAGAGTGTTCCATCAATTAAGGCTGTCTAAAAATGGACAAAGCTATCTTAGGGAAGTAGTGAGTTCTCTGTCTATCCATTGATATGTTCAAGTAGAGCTTAGGTTCTTAGCCCTTTTTGTTCAATAGACCCAGTGGTGTCCTGGATCTAGCTTCTACTCACTCACAACAGCCAAGTGTAAAGTTTTCAGTGCAAACATCTATACCTCACAGATCAGGGCTTAATTAATGGCTTTGTTGATTGTCTAGATTTAACAAAGTGATGGGAGAAATTCTAGTAATGCAGATTTAACTTATCATGGTCTCCAGTGTATATCTTTTTCTAGAGAGCCAGTTGTTAAACACTTACCAGCACACATTTACCACTCCACAATACCCTTTGGTGGTCTGGTGAAACTTATGGGCCCCCTTCTCAGAATAAAGTTTTTAAATAATTGAAGGAAAGGTTAAATTTCAGTTAGAGGTTAACAAAAATGGTCTCATTTGATTCTCGCAACAACCCTTCAAGGTGGGTGCTATTATTATCCCCATTTTACAGTTGGGGAAATTGAGGCAGACAGCCATTAAGTGACTTGCCCATGGTCACACATAGTAAATACCAGAGACTGGATTTGACCTCACTCCAGGTTTGCACCATCAACGGCCCTCAGTACTAATCATGGTAGCCTTCGTCCTAATCTCACCTCTGTTTCTAAATTGCCTCCCAAACTCCCTTGATATCTCAAATATGAACCCAATCCCATACACATCCCTAAGTATCTTCCCACCGACAAATTCTGAAACTCAAGTTTATTTTAAGAGAAATTTATTCTGTATGCTTCTGATCCTGTCTCATTTAAGTCATCAAAACTTTTCTAGGGTCAGAATTGTTTTTTTTTTGTTTTGTTTTGTTTTTTGTTTTTTTTTTTGCGGGGCAATGGGGGTTAAGTGACTTGCCCAGGGTCACACAGCTAGTAAGTGTTAAGTGTCTGAGGCCGGATTTGAACTCAGGTACTCCCGAATCCAGGGCCGGTGCTTTAACCACAGAATTGTTTGATGTCCAAAGAGACTCAGGAGAGCTTTTTCTTTTCTTTGGGAGGTGGAAGGAGGTAAACTGGTTTCTCTTTGATAAGAGGAAGTCAGGTTTTTTGGAGAACAAATGTGTGTAAATTCCACTGGGTCTGAGTTTAGCTCAAAGCCCTGGACCCAGGAGGAAATAAAAGGGTGTGATCTCCACATAACTGGGCTCACCTACCTTCCCCAGCCAGAGAGGAGCTAGGAGAAGCCAGGTTTTCCTCAGAAAAGTCCCAGGAAAAATAGACTCATTGCAGATGGCAGAAGATCGAATCCAGGCAAAAAAAAAGTAGGAAATATCCTTGTGGTGAGATCCCATTGGGCTACTAGTTGGCCAAGGGGGAAAAAAATCCTGGAGCTAGTTTCCAAAAGATGCTTTGAGATTTCTTTTCCTGGTGACTTTTTTTAATAGGCTTGCTACCCATTCATCTGGGATGGATTATGGTCATTCTTTTTTTTTTTTTTTTTTTTTTTAGTGAGGCAATTGGGGTTAAGTGACTTGCCCAGGGGCACACAGCTAGTAAGTGTTAAGTGTCTGAGGCTGGATTTGAACTCAGGTACTCCTGACTCCAGGGCCAGTGCTCTATCCACTGCGCCACCTAGCTGCCCCTGATTATGGGCATTCTTACTGATGGGCAGGGGTCAGGAGAGAAGTGACTGCAAAGTCACTACCCAACTCAGGATTCTTAGGGAAGAAGGTAGAGGTGAAACTCTGTTTGCTAGGGAGAATGAAGGCAAAACCGAAATCCTACTGAGTGAAATGTTCCAAATGAAGAAAGATTCTGGTCTTTCCTTTATATTCAATTAAATTGAACCAGCAACCACTACGGCTTGGGTATGTCTAGGTGCTAAGGACATGATGGCAAAATGAATCATTCCCTGCCCTCAGGAAGCTTAAGTTCTACCAGAAGGATATAATGTGCACCCAGATAAGGATGTATCTAATATAGATACAGTAAACACAAAGTCATTTCAGGAGAGAGAGGGAAGTGATGACTGGTAACATCTGAGCTGGGCTGAAGATTCTACACTGTGTCAGCAAGAGATGTGAACTTGGAGCCCAGGGAGAGATGAAGGAAGGGCCCTGAATCCATTTCCATTCAAACAGTTAATTTAGTAGGGGCAACCTTAATGAAACAATGGGGCCCTCCTTAACCAAACAACAGAGGAGAGAGAGGGACAGAGCTGAGAAAGACCGGTGGGGTCATTGAATCCAATCTCCTGATTGCATAGAGAAGAATGAGGGGAAAAAAAGAGGGCAGCTAGGTGGCACAGTGGATAGAGCACAGGCCCTGGATTCAGGAGGACCTGAGTTCAAATCCAGCCTCAGATGCTTTACACTTACTAGCTATGTGACCCTAGGCAAGTCACTTAACCCCAATTGCCTCACCAAAAAGAAGAAGAAGAAGAAGAAGATGAAGGAGACTGAGGCCCAAGAAGGTTATGTGTCCAGATTGACTATAGGTAGTAAGTAATGGGGATAGGACTGGAAGTCAGTGGGGAAGGGAAGGGAATAAGCATTTATGTGGTGCCTACTATATGCCAGGCACTGAGCTAATCAGTTGATTATTTTTTTGCAAGGCAATGAGGGTTAAGTGACTTGCCCAGGGTCACACAGCTAGTAAGTACCAAGTGTCTGAGGCTGGATTTGAACTCAGGTCCTCCTGAATCCAGGGCCAGTGCTTTATCCACTTCTCCACCTAGCTGCCCCCTCAGTTGATTTTTTTTTAACAAATATCTCATTTGATATTAACAGTGGGTGCTATTATTGTCCCCATTTTCCAGGTGAGGAAACTGAGGCATACATTCCAATTTCACAGACTCTTATTTGAACTAGAGTATTCTGATTCTGGATCTTGGCTTCTTCCTATCTCACCATGCTGAGTGAGACCCAGCATAAGCAAACCATGCCAAAGATCTATCCCTGATGCAGCCACAGTTTCTGAAAGTAGGAGTATTCAAAACGACTTCTGGCCCAGTGGCTTTAGCTGATGGGACGGCCGGAAGGACCATGGTTTATCCTGAAGGAAGAGATGATGGGGGAGAGCAGCCATGGCCCACCGGGCTTGAGGGCTCTGCAGCTGTGCCCATCACTTAGCACTCAAGTCCCTCCCCCCACCCCCCAGCCCAAAGCCTCAGCCCACAATCTGCTGCCGTGGCTCCCTTGTAACCCAGCCCTTGTTAGAACTGGACAGGGGCCAGGAGCAGAGCCCTTTCAAGCTAACTTGGCAGGGGCAGAGAATCAGCCTCAAAGCCCAGCGGCTGCATAACCATCTCATAAATCAGTCTACGGGAATATCAGAGCATGGGGCTGTGTGGAGCCAAGAGCCATTAACTGTAGGGTTTTGGTCTCCCCCCACTGACCCACCCAATTCCTCAGAGAGAGGAAGATGGAAGATGGACCCAGTGACAAGCTAGCTCACTGCTGAGCCTACCACATTAGGCCCAGTTCCCAGGAAATGATCAGCAGCATTCTATTTCTATGATAATAAATCACCCTTATCTGGTGCCCAAGTGGCCCCTCCTGTCTGGAATATTCTCCCTTCTCACTTCTGTCTCATGGAATCCCTCACCTCCTTTTTTTCCTCACCTCCTTCTACGCAAGGCATTCCCTGATCTCCCCATTTGGGAGACTCTTCTCCATCTTCAAATTATTTGGCATACATTTTTTCTATTTGTATAATTTTTATTTACTTACTTGTGTTCATGCTCTATCATCACTGATCCTTGGGAGCTGGCAATATTATATTTTTGTCTCTGTGCCCTCTCTACCTCCTACAGCACAGTACCTTGCCAGTAGTTAGCCCTGGTTCAATCAATGGATCAATCAATAATCATTTATTAAGTGCCTACTCTGTGCCAGGCACTGTGCTAAGCACCTGATAAGTATTTCTTGAATTAAGTCAATAGAATAGTGTTCTAAGGTCTATAATAGTCAATTGAATTGTGTTTGAGCTCTATAAAGCATTCTCTTTCAGGAGGAGCCTTGACTCTTGAGCCCACTGGCTGCCTGCAGCCCACAGAGACTCCCACGTGAAGCTGAACCAAATGAAAATGTTTAACAAAGTAAAAAGGTAGCACAGCATAGATACTGTTCATTCGAGATTTTCAAAGTCAATATGTGACCCCACAGAGATCTGTTTCTATTTGTTTGACACTACTGAACCCCAGGGATTAATGTCATCTCCATTTTACAGAGAGGGAAACTGAGGTTCAGAGAAGGGACTCATGCTGGCCACTTGGGACCCAAAGCTGGTAAGCAAGGACAGGAGCCAGGATTGATACCATTGCCTCTTGACTTTGTTGTTTATTATCATCCCCAGGCTGACGACTCTCAGATCTGCAAAGCAAGCTGGAGTCTCTTTTTTTCAGACCTTTAGTCCCTCATAGTGAACATCTTAGTGGATGTTTCTAACTGGGCAGCCTGTAGACATCTCAGACTCAACATGTGCCAAATGCAATATCATTTCCCACCCCACCCCCAAATCCACTCCCCTCCCAAAATCCCCTCCTACAGTCAAGGGCATCACCATCCTTCATCACCCAGGTTTGCACCACCAGGGTCCTGCTCCAACCCTCACTTCCCCTCATCCCACATATCTAATCAGTTGCCAAGTCTTGTCATTTCCGTCTCTACAATATCTCTTAAATCTGCTTACTTCTCTTTCTGCTACCACTGTAATTCATACCCTTGTCATGAATCACTTAAATCACTTGCATTTGAATTGTCTTGGGAAGATTCCGATGATCATCTGGCAAGATAAGGTACCAGATACCAGACTTTTTCAAGCTGAACTGCCAAGCATTCAAGCCCTACTGCAGAGAGCACAACTCCAATGATCTGGACACTTTGTGAAGGATGCTATGTTTCCCCTCCCCACAGCAAGATTATTTTATTCCTATTTTGTATTTTATATGTATGTGTGTGCATGTGTGCCTGTGTGTGTATGCATGCACACACACACACACATATTTGAGCACAGGTAAACTTGAGGGCAGGAACTATTTCTCTTTGGCTATGCCCACCTCCTAGCACAAGGTCAGGACTTTAGAAGGTTCTGAATAAATAATTGCTGGGGCAGCTAGGTGGCACAGTGGATAAAGCACTGGCCCTGGATTCAGGAGTACCTGAGTTCAAATCCAGCCTCAGACACTTAACACTTACTAGCTCTGTGACCCTGGGCAAGTCACTTAACCCTCATTGCCCCACCAAAAAAACACCACAAAAATAAATAAGCAAATAAATAAATAAATAAATATTTGCTGATTGATTGATTGTTGTGGAATGAGCTGGGAGTCTGGTTCTGTGACTCCAAATCAGCTCTGTCTACTATGCCAATGATGCCTCATGCATCCAGCTCTACAAGGTGTTTGTTCCATGCAAGTCCTCTCAGGAGGAAGGCAATTCATCTCTCCTTGCCCTTGGAGAAGTCCGACTTTGGAATATTAGGGCAACCAGATGCCTTTGTTTCTTAGAAAATCACTAGGCACAAAAAGTTCTGGGTTCTAGTCCCACCTTCAACAACACTCATCTGCAGAATTCTCTGGAATAAGCAACATCCACTTTCTCCCCTTAGCTGTGGAATTAGTAACAGCCTCTCAGATCAAACCATTCAACCAAACTGGACTTCAGTTTTCTCTTTGTAAAATGGGGATAGCTATAGCTACCCCACCCATCTTATGTTTGTGAGGATAAAATGAGATAATAGATATAAAAGTCCTTTGAAAAAGCAAATTCCTATGAAGGAAAGCTATTTTTTGTCTTGAGAGTGACTTTGGGTAATGGCTTGAGAAAGTTAGCCTCTTATCCCATAGTCATATTTGAGAAAAGAAAAAATTAATTAGATTTAGGACCTTATTAATATAATCTGATATTAAGCAAAAGAGAGAGATGATTTCTCAGGTCAGCCCCCAACATCATACCTGATCCATGTAAGCTGAGAGTTTGATATTAGGGGTTGATCATGCTCCCAACTGTAATTTACTCTGGGAAAACATCTAGTTCTTCACACATATAGTAAAAGATTTCCTAGATCCCAGATAAGTACACAAGGTAACTATATATATTGAGTATAGGACAGTCTCCAGAAAATACAAAAAAAAAATGCAGTAGCACATAGATAATGCAAAAAAAATCAAGGAATTCCAGGAGACCCAAAACAATAAACACAATTGTCCTCCCTCTCATATTATTCTTTTTTTACATAGGATCTTTTTTTTTCCCTTTAATTTCTCAATTACTCCTTAGGATCTTAAAGGATTCAGATGCTCATAGTTTCACTTTCATAGGTATATTGCTCTTGAGGAGGGAAACTTACTTGGGGCTACTATACAGACAACTCCTCTTCCCATTAGACTTTCACAGTCCAGATAACTCAGAAATAGCAGATACAAAGTCCAGTTCCTTTGTTCCACTATAGCACAGCTTCAATCATTTGCTACTTCTCTTTTGGGAACTACATGAGACATTCTCTTTTCACTAAGAACATGGTGGTCAGAAAATTCCCTTTCTTTTAAGAAACCATATTCCAAGACTGAAACTTGGGGATGATAGAGAGAAAACCCTCAGGAGCTCTCGTCACCTAGATGTATGGCTGCCCTCTCTTCTGTTTTCAAATGATTGAGATGTTTGCTGCAGCTTCTTCAAAGCTGAGGCCAAGAATTCAATATTATCTATGAGCTGTGTGTGCTCTCGGGCCATATAAGCCAGCATGTGTAGATGCCATGTGCTTCTTCTCCAAGGCCACTATCAATGGCTATTGGAGTAAGAGTCGAGTCTCAACTTTTAGCTCTGATGCACTCTTAGAACCTCAAAAAAGGGGGTAAGCATATCTATCTATTCCCTTCTATAGGCTGCCACAAGGGAGTGGCTCCTTCTGTAACCAAGTAAGTCTATCAATTTATCTTGTGGTGGGGGTAGCTAGGTGGTGCAGTGGATAAGACACCAGCCTTGGATTCAGGAGGACCCAAGTTTAAATCTGGCCTCAGACACTTGACACTTACTTGTTGTGTGACCCTGTACAAGTCACTTAACCTTCATTGCCTTGCCTCCCAAAAAATTTATCTTGTGATCAGTCACTGACACCTATTCTTCAGGAGGTGCCAAGAGCCATGTCTATAACCTTCCATAGGAAAACACAGAGTCCCCCAAAGAGAGTCACCTCGATCAAAACACATTTATTAAATTTTTATACAGAGTTCCTCAGATAAAGGCCTCATATCTCAAATATATAGAGAACATAGTCAAATTTATAAGAATATGAGTCATTCCCCAATTGATAAAGGGTCAAAGTCTATGAAAGGCAGTTTTTGGAAGAAGAAATCAAATATAAACACACACATATAATATTACATACATGAAACATTTATCAAAAATAGGAATTTTATAGAAAAAAATGCCTAAATCTCTAATATGTGTCTAAAATATGCTTATATATGATATATATGTAAATATATGTCTAATATATGCTTAAATCTCTCTATATATTGTCATATAAAATGTTCTAAATCATTATTTTTTAATTTAATTTTAATTTTTTAAAAGTTTTTGTTTGTTTTTTGTTTTTTTGGAGGGTGGGGCAATGAGGATTAAGTGACTGAGCTAGTGTCAAGTGTCTGAGGCTGGATTTGAACTCAGGTCCTCCTGAATCCAGGGCTGGTGCTTTATCTACTGCACCACATAGCTGCCCCCCTCTAAATCATTATTGATCAGAAAATGAAAATTAAAGCTACTTGAGGTACCATCTCACACTTTTCAGATTATCTAAAATGATAGAAGGGAAAATGACAAATGTTGAAGGATATGTGGAAAGATTGGGACACTAATACACTATTGGTGGAACTGTGAACATTTTGGAGAGTGATCTGGAATTATGCCCAAAGAGTTATAAAACTATGTGTACCCTTTGACCCAAAAATACCACTATCAGGTCTGTTTCCCAAAGTAATCAGGGAAAAAAGGAAAAGAATCTCTATGTTGTAAAATATTTATAGCAGCTCTTTGTGGCTGCAAAGAACTGGAAACTGAGGGGATGCCCATCAATTGGGAAATGGCTAAACAAGTTGTGGTATATGATTATGATGGATTACTACTGTTATGTAAGAAATGATGATCAGGTTGATTTTAGGAAAACATGGAAAGACTTGCATGAAATAACGAAGAGTGAAATGAGCAGAACCAAGAGAATGTTGTATACAGTAATAGCAACATTGTTTGAAGAGTAACTGTGAATGATTAAGCTATTCTGAGTGATGTAAATATTCAAATCATCTACAAAATGACTTCTGAAGGAAAATGCTATCTGAGAAAGAATTGACATATGGAACTATGTATTGTATAGCTTCACATACATGTGTATGTGTGTATTTGTCTGTCTATGTGTGTGTATATCTGTGTCAAATGGTGGCTTTCTTTGAAAAGCATTTATTATGTATATCGTGTCAGACTTTGTGCTAGATGATAGAGATGCAAAAACAAAAATGAAATAGCCCCTGTCCTCAATGAGCTTATATTCTAGCAGGAGGGTCAACAAGTATATAAATAAGGATATTAAAAATATATACCAAATGAATTCAAGACATTAACAGTTAATGGGAGCAGCAAAGGCTTGTGTAGAAGATGTCACCTGAACGGGGTTTTGAAGGAAACAAAGGCTTCTTAGAGGCAGAGGCGAGGATGGGGCATATAACAGGGATGGAGAACATCCAGTGCAAAGGAGTAGAGACAGGAAACAGAGTGTTGTGTATGAGGAATAGCTATAGGCTAATTTGGTTGGATCATGGGGCAGGAAGAGGAGGAAGGTACAATAATATTAGAAAGCTCATTGAGCTGATCAAGGAATTCCTTTAATACAAGTTACATGGAGACAAAATCTCTCTCTAAATTCCATGCATTGTTCCTATTTCTGCCCTCTGGGACCATGCAGAGGACAAATCTCATCTCCCTCCCCCCTCCCCCGACAATCCTTCAAATGTTCAAAGACAATAAGAGGATTATAGTAAGTTTCCTATAAGTTCCCTTCCAACTCTCAACCCATGATTCTATGAAAAAGTCTTCTCATCTTCAGACAAATATCCCCAGTTCCTACAACCAATCCATTCCGTGTTTAAGATGTTGAGATGAGCCAAAGCACCAGGGCAGTGAGAAGGGAAAGAAAATAAAAACAAAACAAAACACCTCAATGGGATTCCCTGGACTGACACCTCACCTTGTGGCCTTTCAGTTTCAAGATTCTGTAAACACATGGACCAGACCGACAGGATGGCTTGGGTTTGGCACGGAGAGACTGTGCGCTTGAATACCTTGATGGCTGTCATCTTCCCATGACCAACCACTCCAAAACAGGCCGATACTCGCCAGGAAGGATTCCCCCTCTCCCCGCAAAAAGTCTGCATCCTTAAAATGCAGACCTTGCTTTGGGAGCCCAGAGCCAACATAAGGCCCCACCCTTCACCCCCAAGTGTTGGTGCTTCTTCAGCAAACACCATAACTCTCTATCTCCCACTGGTACCACTCAGAGTACTTCTCAGTGTTCTTTGGAAAAGTTGAGTGACTCAGAAAAAAAAGACCCCTTGGAGCTTTTGACTAATCAGAGACTACTTGAGCGTTGGTAGAGTGTATTGTTTTGCCCTGTTCTGCTTATAAAAAAGGAGATCAGACATGGAGTCAGCTGGGAAATCTGGGTTCAAATCCTAGCTCTGCTTCTTAACTAGCTATGTGAACTTGGGCATGTCACCTCATCTCTCTGGGCCTGTTTCCTCATCTGAAGTCTCAATCTATGCTTTTATAATGCTAAAAGAGAAAAAATGCTTCCCCAAACTTAGAGATTTAGGCATTTTCCTAGATAATTTCCCATTTTCCACAGATAAGAAGGAGGTCACTCTTAAAGAGGATTGAGAGAAACCCATGATGGGAGAGCATCCCAGACCTTTACATACCTTTAGTAATTGGTGCAGTGGATAGAGTACTAGCCCTGAAGTTGGGAGGATCTGAGTTCAAATGTCACCTCAGATACTTACTAGCTGTGTGACCCTGGGCAAGTCACTTAACCCCAATTTCTTCAAGCATCCAGGGCCATCTCCAGTCATCTTGCTATCTATTTTGCCACTGAACCCAGATGGCTCTGGAGGAGAGAGTGAGATTGGTGACCTTGCACAGCCCTCCCTCACTTAAATCCAATTCAGTGCAAGTTATTACATCACTTCAATGTCATGGTCCTCTTTGAGAATGAAGGACCGACAACAACAACAACCATCCAACACTAGAGATTTTTTTCCAACCTGGAGATGATGAGATTCTCATTCAGAAGACCTTGAATATCCTACCCCCTGTGTATGAGCACAACTCCAGACTCTGTGCTATGCTTCTCTTCTTGCCCAGGAAGCTTGACAATACAGCTGAACTTGGACTCAGGAAGACATGAATTCAGATCCTGCCTCAGATACTTTCCATATGGGTGACCCTGAGCAAGTCACTTAACTAAGCTCACTTTCCTCATCTATTAAGTGGGAATCCTAATAACACCTGCATCATATAATTGTCATGAGGATCAAATGAGGTTATATATTTAAAGAACTTTGCAACTCTTAAAGCACAATATAAATGTTATTATTGTTACAATTTCTTTATACCCTCTTGGTAATATCACCAGTTACTATGGGTTCAATTATTATCTTAATGCTGCATATTTGGCCTTCTTTTCTCTCCTGAGACCAAACCCTGAATCACCAACTGCCTGATGGATATTTCTACTTGTATATCTCAGGGTCATTGAAAACTCAAAAAACAATCATTTCTCCCCAAAACCCACCTCTTTCTTAACTTCCTTATGTCTTTCAAGGGCACCACCATATATCCTCCATTCACCAAAGTGAACAAGCTCAGTGTCATCCTAGACCCTTTACTCTCCCTTATCCAATAAGTTACCAAGTCTTGTCAATTCTTCCTCCACTACATCCCTCTCATGTCCCCTTCTCTATACTCACATGGACATTATGCTAGTTCAGGCCCTCATCACCTCTCACCTGGACTATTGATGTATCCTCCTAATTATCCTCACTGTTTTTGGTCTTTCCGCCTCTCTGAGACATCTTCCACCAAGTTGCCAAATTGACATTTCTAAAACACAGGCCTGGCCATATTTCTCCCCTGCTCAAGAAGTTTCAGGGTCTTCCTATTATGGATAGGAATAAATACAAACTTAGCACCTTTCCATTAGCTGGGAGGAGCAACAAGGGACTAAAGCTCTGATAAGGAGAATCATAAGTCCTTGACTTTGCTCTCTTTGACTTCCATGAGTTATGCAGACAGTTCAGGTGTGATGGGAAGATATCTTTCTATATCATATTCCTTCCTTGAGGAATTCAAGCTCTTGGGGTAGTATAAGGTTGGTGGCTTCTATAGGTCTTGAGGCCAAGAAGGGACTCATCAAATATCCCATTTGTCTAGCAAGCCCAAAGTTATATCCCTTCTGAAGGAATGCAAGCCTTCCATAAGGCAGGACACCTGGACATCTGCATGGTTTCTTGGATGAAACCGGTGTTCACTGCAATGTCAGGGGTTTGCCCCCTCCCCCTTCCAAGGGAAGTTCAAACCATAGGAAAGTACTATGAATATGGGGGACTATACAGGGCCCAAGTGTTTATAGGTCACTGGGTGTTCTTTATATTTTTTGGTATTTTCTCTAGGATAGAATAAAAACTGTCCTGTACCAGATATATACATTGCTACCTTGAGTGTTTGCACATGACCCTTTTATCTACATCTGTAGAGAGCTTGTGTTGAGCTATATTTTACTTTTTTTCTTGTCTTTGTAATCTCAGTATCCAGTATGTGTCTGACATATAGTAAATATTTAATAAATACTTGTTGAATGGAATTGAATAGTATTATGACATTTCCCAGAGACAACTCTGGGTTGAGACACAGTGATTCAAAGGATTGGGGGGGGGGTGTTCACTCCAAAGACTTAAATCAGTCTGAGTATGCCCTGTGCTTGGGGTGCTAAGTCATAATTTATATCAAACCAATCAATAGAAATGGCTATAGATTCCCATCTAAATATCCCTCTTGGGGAAAAGTTTGCCATTATAAAGTTTTGCAAATGAAGGGAGGAGAAAGGCTGCTTGTGCATGTGCTAATAATTTACCCCCTCAATATTAGAGGTTCCTTCTTCTTCTTCTTCTTCTTCTTCTTCTTCTTCTTCTTCTTCTTCTTCTTCTTCTTCTTCTTCTTCTTCTTCTTCTTCTTCTTCTGCCGCCTCCTCCTCCTTCTTCTCCAACTTAGAGAAAAGGCCTTTTCCCTCTTGTCAGGAGAAATCTGTAAGCTAGAGTAGGGACCAACCAGAAAATAATAGGGTACTTGTTCAGTCACCTGTGGAGGGATGATGAGTTTTCTTTGATTTTCAAGGAAGAAGAAGGAGCAGCTGCAGCCAAATTCCCTGGAATTCTTACCCTGTGGTCTGGCATCCATGGGCTGTGTCCAATCTCCTTAGAAGAGACCTTCTCTCCCTGGCAGAACCCTGCATGATCTATGTGCTAATGGTGTGTCCCAGGCAACCACAGTGGTCTGGGACAGACAACGACACCATTAATGAGATGTCTAATAAATATGTGTTGAATGAATGAATTTGCCTACTCTAGTTAAGACAAATATGCATATCACAGTCATTCCCACACACACCCAGAATGAAAAACAAACCAAAAACCCTCCAAAGACCCAAGGTCCAGGGCTCAGTAACACAGGCACCTTTAAAATTGGTTTAACAATTATATATTAAGTACAGCTTAACACCAGCTATTTGCAAAGTCCTATGCTTCCTTGAGACATAAATGACATTTTTAAATGACATATTCCTTGCCCTCAGGTAGCTTACTGTGTCCTAGGATGGATAAGCCCTTCTCTAGATTTTTGTGATCCTGCTTTTTCATATTTGTATTTGTATCCAGAGCTCTTAGCACAATGCATGCCACATAGCAAGCACATAATATATTCTTTTTCATTCATGTATTCACTATATGGCATATGCACATAAGTATACGTACACATATACATGCATATACATGTATATGTATGTGAGTACATATGTGTACACATAAACATATAGCCACATACATGTGTGTACACACGTGTGTATGTATATGTATACACGTACATACATATATATACAGAGAGAGAGTCAGAACTGGTGAAATTTTTCTCCTTTTCCCATGCTGGGAGAAGGGATTTTAACTACTTGACATTTCTATAAGTCTTTTCTTTCCACCTGGAGAGCTGAAAGGGCTTTTACAAATATTACCTCACTTTTACTCATAACATTTCTATGCAATTAAGATGGAAGGTCACCCAAAGGGCAGTGGAGAGCAGTACTGTATAGTTGGCCCAAAGAGGTTGCCATCCATTATGAATGAAGAATTATGCAGAAGAAATGGAATAAAGAATGTTATCAAGACTAGAAACAAACAAAAAGATGAGCCAATCCATCAGGAAGGAAAACCATCTGCAAGGACCAGCCTGGAAAGACAGATGAGGCAAGGGGTGATGACAGAGTCATAGACTGGTGGAATCTCAGAGCTAGAAGGGTCTTCAGAGCTTGCCCAGCCCAATTCATACTGAGGTCTTCCTGACTCTGATTCTTGGGTGCTGTGATACTTTCCATAAGCAGCCTCATCTATTACTTGGTCTTATTAGATGCCTCTAGAAAGACAGAAGCAAAAATCTCTAGGCAGAAAATATGTTTGCCTTGCAACCAGGTACTCCTTAATAAGGAAGCAAATTTATTTCAGGAATTCTCTGTCTAGGTCTTAGTAGTGTCTTATTTCTTCATTTTTGATAGACTGGTAGACCAGGAGAATGCTTTAGAAATAGTTTTCTGAGATTTTAGAAAAGCATTTGATAATCTCCCAAGGTATCAAAGAAAAGGGAGAAATATGGGAGCCAGCTGTCAGGATGGTTAATTCATTGGATTTAGAACTGATTCAATGGACATACTCAAAAGAGTAGCCCTTAATTATCGAATTAGAGTTCAGAAGGAGACCACCAGTGGAGTACCCAGGTATCTACTTGGTTTTCTCTCTTCTCACTTCTCCCTCCCGTCCTCTCTCTGTCTCTGTGTCTCTGTCTCCCTCTCTATCTCTCTTCATCTATGTTTTTTGTGTCTCTCTCTGTGTCTCTCTGTGTCTCTGTCTCTCTCCTCTCCTCTCCTCTCCTCTCCTCCCTTCCCCTCCCTCCCCCTCCCCTCCCCTCTCCTTTCCTCTCTTCTCCTCTTCTCTTCCAACTGCACCCCAGTGTCCCTAATAACTAGATTCAGACATTGTTCCCCTGTGGTGGTGGGGAAAGGGTATGGAAATGCTTCCTCTTTCAAGGTCATAGTGATATTAAAATATCCCCTTTTAAACTTAGCTTTGATGTCTTTGAAAGGTTGAAACCAGTTCTCTTTTGGTCTTCTGAAGCAATACATACCCTCCTGCCTGCAATGAACATGGCCTCCCAAGCCAGGCTCCTTCCTATAAAAGGAGTTTGCGTCTATTGAGAGAAAAGAGGTGTGGCTATTTTTCATGCTGGATCCCACCCCCAGTAACCACTGGGGTACAATACTTGTCCCATGGGTATGACTTTGGAAGGAAAGTCTGGCCTGCACCCATCTTCAGTGTATACCCAGGATTGTGATCACCATTATAGAGGTATCTTTAGTACAGTGACTCTTTTTTTGTGTTGGTTTTGTTTTGTTTTGTTTTGGTTTTTTGGTGAGGTGATAGAGGTTAAGTGACTTGCCCAGAGTCACACAGCTAGTGAGTGTCGAGTGTCTGAGGCCAGATTTGAACTCAGGTCTTCCTCCTGAATCCAGGGTCAGTGCTTTATCCACTGCATCACCTAGCTGCCCCCTAATACAGTGACTCTTAAACAAACATAATAACTTATAGAAAAATCAAAGCCCAGATTTCCTCCCACCATCTCAGCAAACACCACCTTGGAATTCTGGGTCTGATTAGGAAAAGAACATTGATGAACTCCCTAAAGGTAGAAAACTGTGAGGTACAATCCTTGTATCACAAATTCAGAGCAGAGAGGAACCCTGCCCCCCTCCACCCTGGATCAGCTGGCCATACAGTCATAGCTCTAGAGACCTCAGAGACCATTTAGCTTAATTCTCTCATTTGTCATACAAGGAAACCAAGGCCAATGGTGGGGAGTGACTTGTCCACGGTCACAGAAGGAGGAAGTGTGAGCTCAGTTTGTCTGACCACAAATCCAACAGTCTTTCCAAGCCTCCCCAAATTTCAATCAAGGAACACTGGAGTTTGAGACGTGTGTGTGTGTGTGTGTGTGTGTGTGTGTGTGTGTGTGTGAGTGAGAGAGAGAGAGCATGCATGTGCTTCTGTATTTGAAAAGAAGGGAAAGGTTTAGGCCCAAAGAATATATAGGGCATATCGCACTTATTTTTTTAAACTTATATTTTATACCATGTTTTACAAAGTTTGTAAAGCTTCTCCAACTACTACTTGAACCTTTTGTACTGTCCTGTAGACATCTTAAACTCAGCATGTCCAAAATTGAACTCATTATCTTTTCCCAAAAATCCACTCCCCTCCTACCTTTTCTATAATTGTAGAGGACATTACTATCCTCCCAGTCCCTCAGGCTCACAATCTAGGAATCATCCTGGTCTTTTCACTGTCTCTTACCTCTCATATATAAGCTGTTACCAATCCTGTCCATTTCACCTTTGCCACACCTCTTGTTGATTTCACCTCTGCAGCATCTCTTGTTTGTTTCATCTGAATACATCCCCTTCTCTCCTCTGACACTGCCCCCCTACAGGCCCTCAACACCTTACACCTGAACTATTGCAACAGCTGCTGGTGGGTCTCCCTGCTTCAAGCCTCTCCCCACTCCAATATAGCCTCCATTCAGATGCCAAAGTCTTCCCATCATATCAATGCCTTCCCAGTTGATAAGCCCCAGTAGCGCCCTCTAAGACTAAATATAAAATGTCTTCTTTGGCACAAAGGCAGCTAAGTGATTCATCTCTATGAGTGATCATCCTATATCTCTCCTCCCCTTCACAGCCTGACTCCTTAAGAAAGCTGTCTGCAATAGATGCCTTTACTTCCTCTCCTCTCATTTTCTTCTAAACCCTCTGAAATTTGGCTTCCAACCTCATCATACAACTGAAACTGAAACTCTGTACCTCGGCTTCCAACCAAGCCCAGGATGTTTTACATGCCTCTGCTTTTGTAGGATACCTGACTAACTCCTAATCAATGGAGGGAACACTGACAACACTGGTGATCTAACTGAGGGGCAGAGTTGGAAGATCTACTTGGGAGAGAGACATGTGCAGTTCAAGACGGGCTCCAGGGAAAAGAGAATGTCTTTGGAAGCTATAGGCTTATAGGGAAAGCTGGCTCCTCGATATGTCCCTTTCCAGGGTGCTTCCCCAGAGACTTGGGAGACTTTCCCCATGAATGAGATGTCATCTTGTTCCCAGCAAAGAGCTCATTTTCTTTTGTTTATTTTCTGGTTTCTACTGATCAAAAATCTGGGGTTTTTTCCTGTTTACTTGGATAAATTGATTTACTCACTATCTGTGATGGTCTTTTGTGTAACTGTAATTTTGTGGGAAGGAAATAAGCTAGTGAGTATAAACTAAGGGCTATTGGCCAAGGAAGCAGATTTTGCTCTGAACAAGTCTTGTACCCTGAGACCAGCAATATTTATTTTGGGCAGATAGATATAAATATAGCTCATTGCCCCTCTCGGAGATAGGTGAGAAAAGGATCAAATGCCACCTACAGGGGCAGCTAGGTGGCGCAGTGGATAGAGCACAGGCCCTGGAGTCAGGAGTACCTGAGTTCAAATCCAGCCTCAGACACTTAAAACTTACTAGCTGTGTGACCCTGGGCAAGTCACTTAACCCCAATTGCCTCACTAAAAAAAATGCCACCTACAATCCTTCAACTGCTCCCCTCAAGGCAGAAATCATAGTCACCCTTGGAGAGGGAAGGGTCAGATTCCATCTAGTCATACCACCCACAAAGCCACATTTGGACAACCCTTATGGCTATAGATGTCTTATGTAGACACACACACACACACACACACACATACACACACACACACGCATCTTACATCTCCAGTGAGTTGTTAAAGTTCCAAGTCTTAGTCAGATGTGGAATTGGGTTAAGTGCTTGGTCATTGATTTGAAACTAGAGAAAAAAGAAAATTTTCTCCTTGAACTCCAGTTCATTTTGTTCTCTTTACCTGATCATTCACTTATAAAGGCTGATGGCCAATGAAGCCCTCTTTCAAAGATGCAACCATCATGAGGGCTTTGAGGCATCTCCTACCCTTTGGACCTCAGTTTCCACATCTGTAGTAGTCATTGTGATCATGATGGAAAGGCAGACCGATTGCTGCACTTGGGGCCTCGAAGATCTGGTTTCAGAACCCACTTCATAGACTTAGGAATTTATGATCTTAAGCACATTACTAAGCCTCTCTCGGCCTCATTTCCTCATCTGCAAAATGAAGGACTTAGACTAAGCCTCAAAGGTCCCTACCAGCTCTCAGTCTATGATCCAATGGTCGTCATCATTAATATTTATATTTATATAGAATCTTTTTGTTTTTGTTTGTTTTTTTGTTTTGTTTTGTTTTTGCAGGGCAATGAGGGTTAAATGACTTGCCCAGGGTCACACAGCTAGTAAATGTCAAGTGTCTGAGGCCAGATTTGAACTCAGGTCCTCCTGAATCCAGGGCCGGTGCTTTATCCACTGCGCCCCCTAGCTGCCCCCTATATAGAATCTTAAAGCCCACAAAAATGTTTTATCTTAGTAAGGAGGTATGTTCTTAGGATTCAATTTCCCACAAGAAAGCGTCTCCCAGAGAGTTGTGTGTAAGTCTGCAGTGTGTGACATCACCAGGTAATTGATTGGTGAGAAAGCTCAACAAAGGTTTAAAATCACAGTGCTGCATAAGGAGATAGAGACTAGCCCAAGCAGAAAGAAGCACCAGTAGGTGTGGTGCCTTTCAACCCCAGTGTCATTTCTGGCCCATTGGGAATATAGACTTTTCAGTGATTCTTGAGCCTGTGGCTTTTGTCACAGTCCTCGAAAAGGTACTTACTCCAAGAGGCAAATGGGACCATGTTCTGAGTGCCTGCCTCTACAAGTTTGAGTCCTGGAGTCATTTGTTTTTTCACTATGTTAGAATCAGAAATACTGAAGAGGAATTTTATTATAACTCCTTTCATAGTACAGGAGATTGAATTCCTTTGTGAAAAGGGACAAAAAAATGTTTTACTCTTTAATTCTCTTCCTTGTTATTTCTGAATATAAATGTTTTTGCTATTGGATTTATCTGTTCCAACTCTCACAAGAGAGTAATATATTCTATGGGGGCTCAGACCATGAACTGAATAGTTATTATCTTGCAAATGGTCACAATGAACCTGTAATCTCTCTCTCTCTCTCTCTCTCTCTCTCTCTCTCTCTCTCTCTCTCTCTCTCTCTCTCTCTCTCTCTCTCTCTCACACACACACACACACACACACACACACACACAATCTCATTTGATTGCCTTCTATAAAATTTGGGAAGGGGATTTCTGGAAAGGAGTGGTGGTGAATTAGATGGTCTTTGAGGTACCTTCCTACTCTAAAAGTCTATGATTCTATAAGTCTGTGATTCTAATCTCTACCCCATTGGTTCCTTATCTTCCAGTAAGCTTGAGTAAGTTAGGGGGAAAAAAAGGATACAAGTATTTCTTTCTTGGATTCTTCAATTCAGCCAGGAAGAGGTGGGTCATGCTGCAGACTCCAGAAAACCTACCCTGAGAGGAAAAGGGGAGGGAATCCATAGACCACAGCCAATTCACTCAGGCATGTCAACAGAGGCCAGAACAAGCTATGGATTTAAAAGAGAAATCATTCTTTGCCCCCTTTCTTTGGACTCCCACATCTTAGTGGGAGCCTCTCATTTTTAGGGGTGTACTGCATCTATCGCAGCTCCTCTTCTGATCTGCAAACAGCCAGAAACTTCAGAGGAAAAATGAAAATGGGGGCCAGGATCCAGTTACGTGAACTTAGAAACTGAGGCAGGGAAGGAGTGTTCGATTCCCTGGTTACTTAAACCGTGGGTTGAATAATTGAATGTAGGGGTCGTTAAAAATTTGGCAACAATAAAAGGTTATGTATACCTATTTTATATGCCTATATACCCAGGGTCATGTAAAAATTTTCAGGGTGAAAAGGGGTCTCAAGTGGAAAAATTTAAGAAATCCTGGTCTAGAAGCAGGTAGCTGGAGAGATGAGGAGTATTGAGCTGACAAAGGCTACCTCCCTGTTCCGATTATCTTCTCTCCCCTTTTCTGAAACGCATTTGCCATAGGCACCCTCCATCCCCACCTCACTCCTGCCCCATCCTGGAGAGGCCCCCTGCACAGCAGCTGCAGTCAGAGCTTGGGGACCCAAGGCTAGGAGGCTCCTGAATAGAATTGGGGCCATGCTATGGGGAGGGCTTTAACAAGCCAGCAGGTTCACACTGGGGATTAAAGGAAAACAAGGCTGCACTGTGGCTACCGCCCCAACCAGCCCTGGCCCAGCTTCTCTTAAAGCTGTTATTTTTATGGTTGGCATACGGCGACCAGAAGTCATGAAAGGTGCCGTTGTAGGCAGCCTGGAACAGGGAGGGCTGGGATTGAGGGGAGCTCAATGGTCATGGCCCCGGCCTTAGAATCCACTTGATCCAAAGGAGTCACAGAATTGCAAGAGCCTGCCTTTGTCTAAATCTGAGCCTTCTGCGGATTCAGTAAATATGTGAGCACCTCCCTGCACCTTGGTTTCTCCATCCGTAAAATGGGAACAATAATAATACCCGTACCACCTACCTCAGAGGGTTGTTGCAAAGATCAAATGAAGTCACAGGATCATAAATCGAGAGAGTCGGGATTATGTCGACTCCAGTGAAGCATCAAAGGCAGAATTGAAACCTTCATCCTCTGCCTCCAGAGCCCGAGCTCTTAATGTCATGAGATGATCTGTGAAAAGTGCTGAACAGAGAATGGACACACATACACCCGAATATTCATTGTTGTTTATGTCTGTCTCTCTGTGATCCCATTTGGGGTTTTCTTGGCAGAGATACTGCAGCAGTTCGCCTTTTTTTTTTCCCCTTCAGCTCATTTTACAGATGAGGAAACTGAGGCAAACAAGGTTACATGACTTAACCAGGGTCACACAGCTACTAAGTGTCTGAGGCCAGATTTGAACTCACAAAGATGTCCTCCTGACTCCAAGCCCGGTGTTCTATGCACTATGGCGCCACCTAGCGCCCAAATATTCATTTTGGCACTTTTTCATGAAAGTAAAAAAAATCTAGAAACAAAAGTGAGTACCCATTTAGGGGAATGACTGAACAAACTCACTAGGATTTTTAAAGGGTATGGATCAGAGGACATCCCTGATTAAATGAATGAGTGAAAAACCATTTATTAGACATTTCTTTTGTGCCAGGCATTGTACTAAGCACTGAAGATACAAATACAATTGCTCTTTCCAAATCGGGGGGGTTAAGGGTGTAGCATCCCCATGATTTAGAAAATCCACGCCAAATTTTTTGGCCCTCCCTTCGCACCAGAGGAGTCCAAATCATTATGATATTAAAAGATAAAATATGTTTATATCAGACAATCCTAAACATATATTTCATGCATTTCTGAGTTTCTAAACTTTTTCTGTGTTGTCTTTGGCTTCCACAAAACTACTAAAAATTGCTATTTAATTTTTTGGGGGGTGGCTGGGCAATGAGGGTTAAGTGACTTGCCCAGAGTCACACAGCTAGTAAGTGTCAAGTGTCTGAGGTCGCATTTGAACTCAGGTCCTCCTGAATCCAGGGCCGGTGCTTTATCCACTGCACCACCTAGCTGCCCCCCATTTAATTTCTTATGCTGATCCATGATATATGGAAACTGAGATGGGGAAAGTCTCCATGTAGAAGGGATAACTGTATAAGCAAGCAAGACAAGTCCTGCCCTCGACAAGCTTACATTCTCATAAGGGAGAATGATCTACACATCATAAGAAATGGGGAGGGATACAGAACCCAGGTTTAGAAATGGTCATGGTTCTGGACATACACAAAGGCTGATCTATAGGATCCCAGGGTTCCAGGGGGCAGAGTCCAGTTTCTTATGGAAGAAGCACAAAGAAGATGATTGGACTAAAGGAAGCGTGGTTGGAAATGATGAGGAAATGGGATTTCCTAAATGCCCTGATAACCTAATAAGTTTTCATTAACGATTGGTAGTTGCAGATCAAAGGAAAGAATATCTTTTCTTTTTCTTTTTTTTTTTGTGTGTGTGAGGCAATTGGGGTTAAGTGACTTGCCCAGGGTCACACAGCTAGTAAATGTCAAGTGTCTGAGGTCGTATTTGAACTCAGATCCTCCTGAATCCAGGACTGGTGCTCCATCCACTATACCACCTATCTGTCCCAGGATAGAATATCGTTGATAATCCTAATGGGATTACATGGTTGTTAAGGTGTTCAGGGAGAACTAGCCTCTGGTGTGAGGGCTTAGCTGAGGCCTCCTCAGGGCTGCTTGGTGTCCACCTGTCACCCAGCTTTCACCCATGGCTCCAAGAAGCTGTAGCATGTGAAGCAGCCACACTGTTTTGGCAGATGGGCTAAACCAGGTTGAGTGAGGGTAACTGACAGGTCTTAAACCCTTTGATCAATTGGGGGGGGGTGCCCTAATCAAGGACTTAAGATGAGCCAGATGCTGGAGACGGTGTAGACGACAGCCAACCAGGGAAGAAATATACTCCAAGGGGAGCAGACCCAACAAGCCCAGCCATGTGACATGCATAGTCAGGGTATCTTGCCCAGCAAGAAGCTGCTTAGGAGAAAGGAAAGGGTAGGCATGGGGAGGGATTAAAAGAAGGCACTATATCACATTTGAGTTTGTAACTACAGTGCCTGCACATAGTAGGAGTTTAATAAAAGCTTGTTGGCTTGTTTGTCTGATTGACTCTTTGTGAACGTGTTGTATCCTCCATTAAAAATGTAAGGGTCCTGGAGAGCAGGACTATTGATGGTTTAAGTAGGCTCCAATCCAATCCAAACAGCAATGATTGAGTGCCCACTACATCCCAAGCATTGTGCCCGGTGCTTCAGATACAACAGCAATGCCCTCAAAGAGTTTACATGTCAACTAGTCAAGTAAACAAGCATTTATTAAACACTTACAATGTGCCAGGCACTATGCTAAGATCTGGAAATACAAAGAAAGGATTTCTTTATTTCTTTCTTTTAATAATAAACATTTTTTTTGGATGTTGGAAGGGATGTGGGAAAGCTGGGACGCTAATCCACTGTTGGTGGAGTTGTGAAAAGATCCAACCATCCTGGAAAGCAATTTGGGATTATGCCCAAAAGGCTACAGAACTGTGCATACCCTTTGATCCAGCAATACCACTGCTAGGTTTACATCCCAAAGGCATCCCCCAAAAGAGAAAAAGACCTATTTGAACAAAAATATTTACAGCAGCTCTTTTTGTGGCGATTAAGAATTGGAAATCAAAGGAATGCCCATCCATTGGGGAATGGCTAAACAAGTTGTGGTATACGATGGTGATGGAATATTATTATGCTATAAGAAATGACAAGCAGGGTGATTTCAGAAAGGCCTGGAAAGACTTGTATGAACTGATGTATAGTGAAGTGAGCAGAACCAAGAGAACATTGTGCACAGAGACAGCAATGTTGTTTGATGAAAAACTGTGAAAGATTTAAATATTCTCAACAATACAATGATCCAAGATAATCCCAAAGGACTATTGATGAAACATACAAAGAAAGAACTGATATTGATGGAACACAGACTGAAGCATGCTATTTTTCACTTTCTTTCATTTTTTTCTTTTATTCAAGTTTTCTTATACAAAATGACTAATATGTTTTACATAATAGTACATGTATAACCTATATATCTGATTGCTTACCACCTCAGGGAAGGGGAAGGAGAGGAAGGGAAGGAGGAATAAAAATTGGAATCCAAAACTATAAATAAAAATGTTTATTACTTTTAAAATAATAATAATAAATAATAATAATAATAATAATAAACATTTTTATTTATATTTTGAGTTCCAAATTTTATCTCTCCCTCCCTCTCCTAATCCCTCCCTGAGGCAGTAAACAATCAGATATGGGTTATACATGTGCAATTATGTAAAAGTTGACCATATTAGTCATTTTGCACAAGAAAACTTGAATAAAAGAAGAAAAAAGAAAGAAAGTAAAAAATAGCATGTTTCAGTATGTTCCATTAATATCAGTTCTTTCTTTGGAGGTGGATAGTATGCTTAATCATTAGTCCTTTGGGATTGTCTTGGATCCTTGTATTGATGAGAATAGCTAAGTCATTCACAGTTCTTCATCAAACTAATATCTCTGTGCACAATGTCCTCTTGGTTCTGTTGACTTCACTATATATATCAGTTCCTACAAGTCACAAAGAAAAGATTTTTTAAAAACCAACACAGTTCCTGCCCTCAAGGAGCTTACATGTGAAGTAGTTAAGTAAACAAGCATTTATTAAGCACTTACTATGTACCATGCACTATGCTAAGATCTGTGCATACAAAGAAAAGTTTTTGTTGTTTTTTTTTAAAACAGCCCCTGGGGGCAGCTAGGTGGTGCAGTGGATAGAGCACCGGCCCTGGATTCAGGAGTACCTGAGTTCAAATCCGGCCTCAGACACTCAACACTTACTAGCTGTGTGACCCTGGGCAAGTCATTTAACCCTCATTGCCCTGCAAAAAAAACCCCAAAAAACAACCCAGCCCCTGCCCTCAGGGAGCTTACATGTTAACAAGTCAAGTTACCAAGCATTTATTAAGCACCTACCAGGCACTGTGCTAGGTGCTTAAGACAGAAGCGCAAAAATGAAACAGCCTCTGCTCTCACAGAGTTTACATTCTCTTGATGGAGCAGCAGCATACACATGGATAAGTATGAAGTCAAGTCACCTGGGGAGAGAAGGCATCCACTATGAGGAAAGGCTTCCCCTCACAAGTGCCACTTGGTTGGATTGAACTTGGTTTGTCCAGTAAAACTCTAGCAAGCAGAACTGGGACCACAAGGACAAGTTGTAGTGAGGCAGGTTTAGACCCGATGTCAGAAAAAACTTGCTAACAGTGAGAACTGCTTTGAAAGGTGATGGGTGGGCTCTCTCCCAGTGGAGGTCTTCGGGCAGAAGCTGGACAACCACTTGGGTATGTCACGCTGGGGTTTGGGTAGAAGTTGGACTCAGTGGTCCCTGAGGTCCATTTGGATTCTCAAATTCTGTGATCTTGTGATTCTGGGACTCTGGCTGTGGAATGCTTACAGAGGCAGAGCTGAGAAGGGAAGGTATTTCAGGCATGGGGAACAGCCCATGCAAAGACATGGAGGTGGGAGATACGATGCCAAGCCTGAGAACACTCGATGTTTAACTTAAGTATTTTAGCACTAACTGGCATAGAAGTAGCATCACCAAAGCTGACTCTCTGTGCCAAGTCCTAGGTTTGAAGGTTGGTTTCTTTCCATGAAGGCCAGTCTGCTGCTGGCTTCCTTCTCCTCTGGAGCCAATTGGTTTTATATTACAGCTGAGAAAATAAAGTGGGAGCTGTGTCTGCAGCTTGTTGATAAAGTGATTCTGGGGGGAAAATCTAGGAGCACGTTTGATTTATGGGGACAGAACATTGGACTCTTTATGTTTATTTTACAGTTTGCCAGCCAGCTTTAAGAGAAACAAACAGAAACCCCTCTCCAGCCTTGCTGAGGCTAAGCAAACCCAGCTAACCACTGTGTTTATTCTGCAGGAAACACAGAAGTGACTGTTGTCTGAGAATCTGGGAATGGTGGCGGCTGTCGAGCATCTTCTAGGGCCCTTCTGAAAGAAGTCGTGCTTGTGTGTGTGTGTGTGTGTGTGTGTGTGTGTGTGTGTGCGCGCGCGCGTGTGCACACATACGCATGCTGGTGCTGGAAACTAGGGGAGGGTCTGAAACAGAAGCATACTAGGGGATTTGTGTACCTTCTGTCAGCTCATGTAAGAGATGCCTCCCATGCATCACAGAATCCCAGACAGACCTAGAAGGGACCCTCGAGGTCATTGCATCCAACCTTCTGACTTTATAAAGGAAGAAACTGCAACCCAGAGATTAAACCAATCAGGACCATACATTTGGAACTGGAATAAATAAATAAATAAATAAATAAATAAATAAATAAATAAATAAATACATTTGGAACCTTAGAGGTGTAACAATTGGAATGACGCCACCTGCTGGAGACTTACTGTAGGAAAGCTCTGCCATGAGGAGAAGGCGTCTGAGGGCAAGGCCATGTGGCTTTTCTTTGGTGTCAGGAAGTGACGTTTGCTCGTGGGAGGACACGTGGGTCCTTTTCTCTTTTTTATGATCTCTTTGGGATATAGACCTAGTAGTGGTATTGCTGGGTCAAAGGGTATGCACAGTTTTAAAGCTTAAGTTTCTGGGCATGTTTCCAAATTGCTCTCCAGAATGGTTGGATCAGGGGCAGCTAGGTGGTGCAATGGATAGAATATTGGTCCTGGATTCAGAAGCACTTGAGTTCAAATCCAGCCTCAGACACTTGACACTTACTAGCTGTGTGACCCTAGGCAAGACACTTAACACCAATTGCCACGCCAAAAACAACACAAAACAACAACAACAACAAAAACAGAATGATTGGATCAGTTCACAACTCCACCAACAGTGCATTAGTCCAACCTTATTTTATGAAGGAGGAAATTGTAGCTCCCAGAAGTTAAGCAGTTAGGTTTAAAGCAGTGGATACAGTGACACAGTGGATAAAATAATGGACTCAGAATCCAAAAGACCAGAGTTCAAATTTAGCCTCAGACACTTACTATCTGTATCACTCTGGACAAGTCATTTAATCTCTGTGTGTCTCAGTTTCTTCATCTGTAAAATGAGGGGATTGGACTCAATAGCTTCTAAAGTCACTTCCAATTCTAAATCTGTGTTCCTACATGATGCAGTATCAAGATAGTGTTTTCAAAACTCATAACAATAATTCATAATAAAAATAATAAAATTATTTTAGGATTTTCAAAATGCTTTAAGTATATCATGTTATTTGAGCATCCCAACAGCCCTAAGAACTAGCTACTAAAGTTTCTATCAGCCACATCTTACAGATGAGAAAACTGAGGCTCAAGACAAAGTACTTCAAACTGAGGTCACATAGGTAGTTAAATGACATTCATAGGGTTTGAACTAAGACCTTCTGGTTTCAAAATAATGATGATTCCCATTATACCTTGCTTCTTCTGGAACTTGTTGCTTATCCTTCATCATGATGTTTTGACTCCTGCATGAATTGGATTTAAATGAGGCAGAGTTTCACAAAGTCATCAGCCTCGCTCTCTCTTCCAGAGTCATTGAAATCTAGTGAGGACAAAAGTCAGGACAACTGGAGATGTCCCAGGATTCAATGGGTGACCTTCACATCTTGGGTGTCTGACCAAGCTCTAAAAGTTCCACAGCACCTACTTCAGCCGTCTTCATGACCATTGGAGCAAATTATTCTCATCCACCTATTCCACTGGGGAAGTCTTCATATGTTTGGGGTAGACATCCCTTAACTCACCGATGAGTTTGAGGCCCATTGGTTACAAGATGGTTTGACCGGGGTGTGGCCTCATGCATGCTACATTTTCTAGGAGCCACAAAATCTATAAGGAAAACAAACATTTTCTGGAACTACCATATGAACAGAAGAATATTAGTTCCTTGGGGGCAGAGACTGTGACATTTGTTTTAGCTTTGGTTTTCCAGTACCAGGGAAAGGCAATATGGCAGAATGGACAGAGGGTTGGCCTTGAAGTCAAGAAGACCTGGGGTCAAGTCACACTTCTGACACATATTGTGAGACCCAATCTCCTGCCCAATATGCCCCTCACTTCCCCCACCAAATGACTTAACCTTTTAATTCCCCCAAGCAATTTTTTAAGTTCAAGTTATATCCCAAGGGCAGAGTTGCATTGATGGAGGGAATTTTCCTCACTGAAGAGCATCTTATACCAAGGAAACCATAGGACCAGACCAAAAAATAAATAAAAAAATAGAATTCACATCACCTAGTAGAGTAAGTAGGTAATAAATAAATGTTTGTTGACTTGAAAACCTGTTAAAAAGGTTAAAAGAAGCAACGGGTTGTGTTTAGAAAGAAGTACTGGCCCTTGTTTGGGTGGAAGGTAACTAGCAAAATATTGTTATCCTTAGCTTTAGATGAAAGTCGACTGAGTGAATGTTGGGCAATTTGCATATGCAGCATCACCAATGGGAAATTTCTGAAACAAACACATAATGTAGCCAACAACCATCAGGTGGGACTGGTGGAAACCAGACTAACCAGGTTCAAGTACTTACCAATTAGCTGCTACTCACTTGTTTCTTTTTTAAATTAATTTTTTATTCAGTTAACAAGCAGGTATTTTCTCTCCCTCCCACCCACCTCAATCGTGCCCCCTCTCCATTGAAAAAGAAAAAGAAAACACTTGTATAAAAATGTGCATCATCAAGCAAAACAAATTGCTTTATTGACCATATCCAAAACCATACATCTCATGCTAAATCTTGAGCCCATCACCTCCATCAGGAGGTGGGTAGTCTTTTTCATCAGGAGTCCTTTGGAATCCTGGTTGATCATTACCCTAATCAGAGGTCTTAATTTTCTCAAAGTTGTTTGTTTTTCAGTGTTTTCGTGACTGTATAAATTGTTCTCCTGATTCTGCTCACTTCACTCTGTATCAGACCATACAAATCTTCCCAGTTTTCTCAGAAACCATCCCTTTCTTACAGCATATTATATTATATAAATATTACATAAGTATTCCATTGCATTCATATACCATAATTTCCTGAAGAAATGTCTATTCATACTCTTTATCAATTAGGGCATGGTTCTTATTCTTATATCTTTGAATCAGTTCCTTATGTGTTTTTTTATGCTTCAATCTGTATTCAGACACCATCAGTTTTCTCTCTGTAGATGGACTGTATTTTTCATAGGACCTTCAGAGTTGTCTTGGATCATTGCATCACTGAAAATAAGCAAGTCAGATCATCTTACACTATTGCTGTTATTTTGTATACAGTACATTTCATGTTGCATCAGCTCATGTAGGTCTTTCTGGGTTTTTCTGATAGCATCCTGCTTATCCTTTTTTTTTTTTACAGCAAACTACATTTATATAGTACTTCAAAGAGAGATTTCCTTACAATAAACCCATGAGGTTGATTCTTGAAACAACAGTAATAGATAACATTTATAGTACCTTATACCTGACAAAGAATTTTTTTCACAATAGCCCAGCAAAGTAAGTACCATATGTTTTATCATCATCAATCCATCTTCATTGTCATCAATGAATTCCCATCTTCATCCAGTCTTCATCAATTCATCCATCAGTCATTATCATCATCTTACCTTACCTCTGCTTCAAATTTTTTTTCACAATTACTATTGTTAACTGTGTCCCTCCATCCTATTCCCTTCCCCATGATATTGACTCTATTTTCTATCTTCTTTCACCCTATCCCTCCTCAAAAGGGATTTGCTTCTGACTGCCCCTTCCCCCAATCTGCCCTCCCATCTTTCACCCCTCCCTCCTTATCCCCTTCCCCTCCTACTTTCCTGCAGGGTTAGATAGATTACTCCACCCAATTGAGTGTGTATGTTATTTCCTCCTTGTGCCAACTCTGATGAGATTGAGGTCTTTGAGCCAATTCTGATGATTGTAAGGTTCATTCACTGCCCTGCTCATCCCCCATCTCTCCCACCACTCCAAGTGCCCTTTCCTGTTTCTTTCATGTGGGATTTCACCCCATTCTACCTCTCCCCTTACCCCTCCCCCAGCGCATGTCTCTCACCCCTCAATTTTACCCTAAAGATGTCATCATGGGGCAGCTAGGTGACCCAGTGGACAAAGCACCCACTCTGGACCCAGGAGAACCCAAGCCCAAATCTGACCTCAGACACAAGACACTTACCCACTGTACGACCCTAGGCATGTCACCCAACTCCAACCACCCCACAAAAAAGATAAACAAAAAATAAATGCTTTACAGATATCATCCCTTCATAATCAATCCCAACCTGTGCCCTCTGCCTAAACCTATTTCCAGCATCTGCCCTAATACTGAGAAAGTTCCCATGAGTTAGATGTGTCATCTTACCATGGAGGAATGTAAACAGTTTAACCTTTTAACATCACTCTTAATTTCTCTTTCCGGTTTACCTTTTTTATGCTTCTCTAGGGTCTTGTATTTGAAAGTCAAATTTTCTATTTAGTTCAGTTCTCTTCATCATGAATACTAGAAAGTCCTCTTTTTCATTGAAGTCCCATTTTTCCCTTGAAAGATTATACTCAATTTTGCTGGATAGGTGATTCTTGGTTGTAATCCCCAATTCTTTTGCCCTTAAGAATATCATATTCCGGGGCAGCTAGATGGCGCAGTGGATAGAGCACCGGCCCTGGAGTCAGGAGGACCTGAGTTCAAATCCGGCCTCAGACACTTAACACTTGCTAGCTGTGTGACCCTGGGCAAGTCACTTAACCCCAATTGCCTCACTAAAAAAAAAAAAAAAAGAATATCATATTCCATGTCCCCTGATACTTTATTGTAGAAGCTACTAGATCTTGTGCTATCCTGACTGTGGCTCCACAGTACTGGTCCTTACATATTTTTTAAATGATACCTTTATCAGAGAAATTTGATAAAATAATTTTTCCCAGTTAACCATAAAATAACCATATTCTAATCTTAGCTGCATTAAATTTGTGTAAAAACTTTTTAATAGTATGTAAGTTTTAAAGTTCTGGGTATCCTAGTATTCTCACTGATGAGTAAGGCTCTCAGAACAAGAATATGGCTTCCCCACAGGACTCTAGAGATACCCTTGATGAGAGCTCACACCCTCATTCTAGTATGTTCTATCCAATATCAATGACCAGGGATTTGTGCCTCAGTATCACTTAACAAATTAACATCAATTATCTTTTGGATTGGGTTTTTTGTTTGTTTTGGGGGGCAGGGCAATTGGGGTTAAGTTACTTGCCCAGGGTCACACAGCTCAGATTTGAACTCAGGTCCTCCTGAATCCAAGGCCGGTGCTTTATCCACTATGCCACCTCACTGCCCCCAATTATCTTTTACAAAGAGATATTTACTGAGTAGATAGAGCAAGAATTCAAGTACAAAAGTGTGTCCCCCAAAAAAAAAATCCTGGAAGAACAACTCTCCTCATTACCACCTTGGTCTCTGGGGAGAATGGGCACAAACTTGATACAACTGGTACAAAGCATTTGCCTCCCCCCCAAATCCCATTGCTGCTGAGTGATCGCAAGGGAGTTGTGATTCTAGAAAAGGAGGTCCAGAAGGAGACAGAGATAGGTAGTGATCTGGAATCAAGAGGACCTGAGTTCAAATCTGGCCTGAGACGCTTACTAACTGTGTGATCCTGAGCAAGTCACTTAAGCTCAGTTTCCTCATCTATAAAGTGAGGATAATAACACAACCTACCTCACAGGATCATTGTGAGGATCAAATGATATAATAATTGCCAGTCCCTGGCACATTAGTTATTGTTATTGTTCAGGTAGCTAAGTGGTGCAAGTGGATAGAGCACCAGGCCTGGAGTCAGAAAGACCTGAGCTCATATCTAGCTTCAGATACTTACTAGCTGTGTGACCCTGGGCAAGTCACTTAACCTCAGTTTCCTCATCCATAAAATGGGGACAATAATAGTGCCCACCTCACAGGATCATTGTGAGGATAGAATGACATAATAATTATATTAGCATAGTACTTAGCACAGAAGAAACACTATATAAATGTTAGTTATTATTGTCATTTGACCAGCTAAGTGGCACAATGGATAGATCGCCAGCCCTAGAGACAGGAAGACCTGAGTTCAAATTTGGCCTCAGACACTTACTAGCTGTGTTACCCTAGGCAAGTCATTTGACCCTGTTTTCCTCAGTTCCTCAGCTGTAAAATGAGCTAGACAAGGAAACGCCCAACACTCCAGTATCTTTGCCAAAAAAATCCCAAATGGGGTGAGAGAGTTGGACACGACTGAAAAACAACTGAACAACAAAAATTATTATTTGTAATCATTGTAATAATTATTGTAATATTAACAATAATTGTAATAATAACAATACCATGGACTTTGGAGTCAAAGGACCTGGGTTCGAATTCCTCCTCTGATGCTTACTATCTGTGTGACCTCAGGCAATTTCCTTGATTTCCCTGAGCCCTCAGTTCCCTCATCTCTAAAATGAGAGGGTTTGGACTCTTGGGCTCCTTAGATCTCTTCCAACTCCTCCAGGTCTGCAGTCTCTGTAATCCCCATGAAATAGTTAGAAAAGGAGGAAAAGGAGGGTTCTGTTTACTCCGTGATCAGCTCCCTAAGCTGCGAATGGATCCAAGCGCAGATGAATCAAATGCTTTTTGTCCCTTCCTCTCCCAGCACTCCAGGGTGGAGCCAGAGGGAGGGAGAATGAATGGGCACCTTTCCCAGAGCTGGTGCTTCTTTGATCACATTTGGCAAATTGGTTTCTCAGGGGCCCTATGGCCTTGGAATTAATGACCGCAATTACCTCGCGTGTTGTAGGCAGACAATGGTCTCCCGAGAGGCTCTCCTGACAACACCAATGGCCCTCTAAGGCCCTTTCCTTCTTCCATTGTCATAGGGCCATAGATTTACAGCTAGAAGGCACCTCGGAAGCCAACAAGTCCACTCCCCTTCCCCATTTTTACGAATAAGGAAACTGGGACCCAGAGAGGTTAAGAGACTTGCCCAGGGTCACACAGCTAGGAACTAGCAGAAACGAGATTTGAACCCAGGCCTTTAGGATGCCATTTCCAGTGCCCTAACTGTTGTCTCCTGTGTCTGCCTTTAGAGTGCTGGAAAATTAGCCACAAACCAAGTGCAGGAGGATGTAAGCTTCCTTCCTAAGGGGAATATGAGCCCCACGGAGGCAGGTGCTGTTGGGAATTTTCATCTCTGCTTCCCTGGAGGCTGAGGGAGCATAGCATAAAGGCTAGGGATGGGTCAGGAAGACCTGGCTCTGACATTGGGGAGACCCTGGGAGGGTCGCTTCATGTTTCCATGCTCTAGACAAGAGCAGAAGTTGGCAGAAAGGGCGCTGCTTGGCTTTGGTGGAATGCGCTCTGCCAGTCAAATCACAGGTGTGGTCCAGATGGAAATAGAAAAAGAAATGTATATATGCATACTTACATGAAGACATACACACACATGGATACCTAATGCATAGTGCATGTATGTATATACACACATATACAGATAGATGTGTGTGTGCGCGAGGCAGCTAGGTGATGCAATGGATAGAGCCCTGGGCCTGGAGTCAGGAACACCTGAGTTCAAATCCCGCCTCAGACAGTAGTTGTGTGACTCTGGAAGTCATTTCACCTCTATCTGCCTCAGTTTCTTCAACTGTAGCATATGTGTGTATCTATACAAGTATATTTGTATATATGTGCCATTTTATATATGTGTATATATATATAATTGCTTGTAATTATTTTTATCTAAACCTATGGTTTCATTGGTTTAGGGAACTCAAGAGATCATTGATTTACAGCTAGACAGTACTTTGAGGTTGTCTGCTCCGACTCTTCTGTTTGACATAAGAGGAAGCCTAAACCAAAGAGTTCCCAAGGTTACCTAGGCAGGGCCGGTCCTTCATCTCTAGATCCAGCTAGCTCTCCCCTGTACTGTGCTGTCTCAAAGCTTCACCTCTGGAAGCCACAACTCTTTGGTGAATGCCTCGAGCAAGCACTGAGGGATTAAAGGATTTGCCCAGGGTCACAGTCAATAGGTTCCAGGGGCAGGGCCCATGTCCTCTGGGTTTTCAGGCCAGTCCCCTCTCTGCTAAATCATCCAGCTCCCTGCCTTACACATGACGGGCACTTAATTGAATGGAAAGGAATGCAGTCTTCAGACAGGCTTCCTGATTCTGTGGGTAGAGCTGTTTTCTTGGAGGTGCTCAGCTTTTCCACCCAGATAGACCTCCCAACCTTCCCATCTTCCCTGTGACCATTTTCTCTGTGCCCCCATAAATCCTCCAGGTGGGTACCAGGGCATTCCAAGGGCTGCCCGCCTGACACCCTTCATTCTCCTTACACGATGAGCAAGTCTCCTCCTCTGCATGGGCATTTCCAGCTGATAATTCTTCAGCTAACTCTTGTGCACAAGCCATCCTCAATAACATACAACGGCTTTCTTATACATGTCACATGGCTCAGCATGGCCCTGGTGATCCCCACAATTTACTCTTTTTTTTTTTTTTGGTGAGGCAATTGGGCTTAAGTGACTTGCCCAGGGTCACACAGCTAGTAAGTTGTCAAGTGTCTGAGGCAGGATTTGAACTCAGGTCCTCACAAATCCAGGGCCAGTGCTCTATCCACTGCTCCACCTAGCTGCCCCACCCACAATTTACTCTTTAGAGAGTATGCTGTTCCATGATTTGTGGTCATGCGACATCATGAAACACACATGTGTGTAACATATGCATTGTATAACTGCCTATCTGTTTGCATATACGTACACACAAAAATATAAATGTCATGTATTTGTGTGTGGATATACAAACACATATGGACATATACACACATGTGTGTCCTGTGTGGTTGTGCATGCAAATATTTGTACATGTATTATATACATATACAAACACATACATGGGTGTTTGGAGTACTGTGTATATACATATATAACATACTAACATATATGGGCACTGTAACCACACATCTGTTTGCATACACTTACATACAAAAACATACATGCCATGTCTTTTATGTCTGTATATACAAACACATATGGACATATACACATATGTATTGTGTTTGTGTGTGTGCATATACAAAATGCATGTACCCATATGTATTATGCAAATAACATACACCAAGACATACATATATGCATTTATAAATTAATGGTGCATGTATACACATACAAACACATGTGTACATAGCATGAGCCTATGCAGACTTATACAGACACATGCAAGTACACATGTGTATATGGATACATGTGTGTTTGCTCTAGACCTGTGGTTTCATCAGTGTAGACAAGGCCCACAGAGGACACTTCCCCTGCCTATGCAGAGGAGCTCCTGATCTGGGGCTGGGGCTGGGGGGGGGGGGTTTGAGACTTGTCCGTTGTCCCACCACAACAGACAGACATATCAGAGGCAGAACCTGAGTCCAGTTTTGGCTTTGAGGCAAGCTCTCTGCACTTTGTCACACTGAGCTAACATGATGGGAAAAATCCATGACAACAAAATTTCTATATAATGTGAAGATCTCTAAGCCCCAGAGGCTTGCTTATTTCTAACTAGTAACTCAGCTAATGGGGGTAGGGCGTAGAGAGTCAGCCTCAGGGTCAGAAGTCCTACCTTGGACACCCTCTGGCCGTAATACTCTGGGAGAAGTCTGTCACCTCTCAGTGTCCTGCATTGGTGGAGGAACTTTCCTCACCTGGGAGTTCTCTATATCCATCAAATCTCAAATCCAGTCCCTAATCCCATCCCTACGCAGCTAGATCTCAGGATAACTAAAGGGTCGGGACAGTTCCTTGAAATGCATTGTAACAGAATTTTGAATTGTCCTATCTTAGTAATTAAGAGAGGCTGGGCATTTTTCTTTTAAAAGCCCTCCTAACAGAAGCAAGTGGAGTTTCTCATGCTCCGGCTCTGTCCTGATGCTAGGTGTCCTCCTCTGAGTGAAACCAACCATTCTTTGACTCTGTGGAGGAATGGAAGACTTTGCTATCACTGTGAGGAAAAGCCTTCAGAGCTGCTCCAGGATCCCCACACTTCATCTTGCTTCAGGGACCACTTACCAGGGGACCCAGGGGCCTCTGCTGGGTTTTTCTAGATGCCAGGAAAAGAGCACCAAGAAGAATGAACCAAACCATAGTAGCTGGGGGTGCAAATAGCCCTCCTGAGTGGACCTATCACTGCTCAAACCAACCTTTTCCTGGGCTTGGGCCCATGTAGGCTCCCCCCTCCCCAACCCCTGCCTTTCACTGTTCCCTCTGGCAGAATTCTACACGATTATAGCAGCATTGGAGGACAGAGCCCTCCCGGCATGGGAGGCCTTCCCTCTGCACTCTATTTTGAGGCTCTCTTTTCTTTGCTGAACAAACCAGCTTTTGGAATCTTCCCTTGGAAGCAAGCCTAGAGAGGCAGTCCAGTTGAGCCACGGTGTCCATGCCAACCAGCCCCGCCGGCGACTTTCTCTCTCCTTCTTTCACACTCCCTGCCCTGGGCCCCCATTGTAAATCTGGGTCTCTTTGGCAAGAATACTTGAGTCTTCTGAGAACACAGATGGCCTGGCTGGGTGGGGGACAGGAAAGACCTGAATGTTCTATTAATGGTAGTATTTGGGATGCAAACCCAGCAGGGTCTACAGTTCTTCAATCCTTTTTCCATGGCCAAATGCTTATTCGAGGATCATTTATTAATAAATTTGCTCCTTGCTGTAACTGTTGGTATTCATGGTGAGTCAATTCATTTCATCCTAAGCAAATGCTTTGCCAGCAGTGATCTGTTCCTATGGAAAGCATAAGGAAACACTTTATCACTATAGTATTGGTGTCGGTGGTTGCCATAGGAGTAGTTGGGAGCACACTCTTACATGTCCTAACTTCAAGGCATAACTTCAAGGTGTGAGGGGCTAAAATTCTAGCTAGTCTGTCTAAAATATCTAATGAGAGGTCGCCAATAAATTATAAGCTTTAGCAAGAGTTTTAAGCATTTATTAAGGAGAATAAGAATTTGGTGAAGAGAGAGAGAAAGGCCTAGATTCATCTATCAAAGGGAGAGCGCATTTGTAGCTCCACTCTCCACCAGAGTCCTGACAAAAGAGAGCGAGAGAACCAGCCTCGCCCCCTCTTCCTCCCACAAGCAAACGTCACTTCCTGACGCCAAGGAAAGCTGTATGGCTTGCCCTCAGACACCTTCTCCTCATGGCGGAGCTTTCCTACAGTAAGTCTCCAGCAGGTGGCATCATTCCAATTGTGGTTTTCCCCAAAGGGATAATTCCAATCAATATTAGAACCAATTCCTAGAACACATCTAGAATGCTGGGTCTGGGTACCATATTTTAGGAATAGACATTGATGAGCTGGAGAGCATCCAGAGGAAGGCAAACAGAATGGTAATTTAATGGTGATGATGGTGATGGTGCTAACAGCCAGGATTTATATAGCATTTTATATATATTCTCCCATTTGATCCTTAAAACAACCTTGCAAGGTAGGGTCTATGATTATTCCCATTTTACAGATGAGGAAACCATGTCTGAAAGAGGTTAAATGACTTGTCCAGGCTCATACAGCTAGGAGATCTCTAAGGAAGAAGGTGAACTCAGGTCCTTCTGACTCCAAGTTCAGTGTTCCATCCATCATGGCATCTGGCCACCTCATACCATAATAGGATGAGTCAAAGGAATGAAGGGTTACTTGGTCATTCATCCTTTGTTCTTGAAGAGGACCAATGAAGGAATTAAGGATATTTAGTCTGGAGAAGAGAAAATTCAGAGGATTGGAGGCACAGGCTAGATGTCTTCAAGTATTTGAAGAGCTGATATGTGGGAAATGGGTAAGGAAGATTTATTCTGCTTGGTCCCAAGAGGAAGAACTAGGGGGAACAGTTACAAAGAGGAGGCTTGAGGTTTGATGTCAAGAAAAGCTTCCTAACTGTAATGATTGGAATGACACCACCTGCTGGAGACTTACTGTAGAAGAGTTCCACCCATGAAGCGAAGGTCTTTGAGGGCAAGACCAGGAGTCTTTTCTTTGGCGTCAGGAAGTGACGCAGGCTAGAGGGAGGAGGAAGGAAGAGACTGGCGCTCGGGCTCACTCTCCTTCCTCTGGACTCTGGTGGAGAGCGGGGCTAGAAATGTGCTCTCCCTTTAATAGGTAGGAATCTAGGCCTTCCTTTCTCTTTACCAAATTCTTATTCTCCTTAATAAATGCCTAAAAGTCTAACTCTTGCTAAAGCTTATAATTTATTGGCGACCACTCATTAGATATTTTAGACAGTTTAGCTAGAATTTTAGCCCTTAACATAACAATGAGAGCTTTCCAAAAGTGGAATGAGCTGCCAGGTAGGGGTTAGATTTAATGTCTTCAGGGGTGTCCCCCTATACACACACACACACACACACACACACACACACACACTTTGATTCTAAGTTTTGGCAGCTATAAAACCAGCAAATATGATACCTGTAAATGTTAGCTCCATTCTAATTTGCCTAAAAGGATAATGGAGATATTGTAGAAGCAACATCTGAGAGAAGAACTTCTGATGATAGAGTAGTTAATGCACTGGTCCAGAGAAACCTAGGTTCAAATCCTCAGCTACTTAATACCTGTGTGACCTTGGCCAAGTCACTTATTCCCTCTTTGCCTCCGTGGTTTTTTTTCTATAATATATTAGAGTTAGACTCCCTGTACTATAAGATCCCTTCCACATCTAAATCTATGTTATCATAACAAGCATTTTAAAAAAAACAAACATTTTTACTTAAAGGTTTGAGTTCCAAATTTTATCCCTCCCCGGCTTCCCCACCCACCCACCCCAGGCAGTAAGCAATCAGATATAGGTTATACATGTGCAATTGTGTAAAGCATTTCCATATTAGTCATTTTGTATAAGATGACTCAAGTAAAAGAAAAAAGAAAGTGAAAAATAGCCTGCTTCAGTCTGTGTTCCATCAATCTCAGTTCTTTCTCTGGAGGTGGATAGAATGCTTCATCATTAGTCCTTTGGGATCGTCTTGGATCATTGTATTGTTGAGAATAGTTAAGTCATTCACGGTTCTTCATCAAACAATATTGCTGTCACTGTGCACAGCCTTCTCCTGGTTTTGCTCACTTCATTATACATCAGTTCTTGTAATTGCAAACATTTTTTTAAAAGAGTTTTTAGGAAAACCCTCATCACTCTAACTGATAATGCGTTTCCTAGAGCATAGCACACTGATGGGCAAATAGTAGCATTTAATAAATATAATAAATGCTTATTGCCTGACTGACTTCCTTGAATCAATCTTCCTCCTCCTCCCCCTCCTCCTCCTCCTCCTCCTCCTTCTTCTTCTTCTTCTTCTTCTTCTTCTTCTTCTTCTTCTTCTTCTTCTTCTTCTTCTTCTTCTTCTTCTCCTTCTCCTCCCTCTCTCTCTCTCTCTCTCTCTCTCTCTCTCTCTCTCTCTCTCTCTCTCTCTCTCTCTCTCTCTCTCTTTGCAGGGCAATGAGAGTTAAATGACTTGCCCAGGGTCACACAAGTAGTATCATGCTTCTGAGGCCAGATTTGAACTCAGATCCTCCTGAATCCAAGGCCTGTGTTTTATCCACTTCACCACCTAGCTGCCCCCTTACCTCTCTCATATTATATATCATAATATAGTTGTATACAATAATCATTACATATTATTTTATTATCCATAAATAACTCATTCAATATCCATTACTATAATTCTATATAAATACATGTACATATATGCATAATTATATACAAGACATACACAAGGTCACCTTGGAGGGGAAGGTCCACAAGACCCTTTGTGCCCATCCTCTCTTGACACTCACCACAGCCATAGGAGCCATTTTTTTTTTAATTTTTGCGGGGCAATGAGGGTTAAGTGACTTGCCCAGGGTCACACAGCTAGTAAGTGTCAAGTGTCTGATGTGGGATTTGAACTCAGGTCCTCCTGAATCCAGAGCTGGTGCTTTATCCACTGCACCACCTAGCTGCCCCCACCTAGGAGACATTTTTAATCTCTATTTCCCAGATAGAGGACTCTGAAATCCTTTTACTCTCCTTCACACATTTCAGCCAAACTGTCCTTGCTCTTCTTCATACTTAACCCTCCATCTCCAGCCTCTGTGACTTTGCACAGGAAGTTCCCACACACCAAAAATGCCATTCCCTGCCTCTCCTTAGAATTCAGAGATTCATTTTCTAAAGCCTCAGCTCCAGTGCCAGCACTTACAGAAAACCCACCCTGATCTCCACCCAGTTGCTCATCCTTGCCACATCGCACCCCCAGTTATTTTGCAGATATTTATCTTTCTTTTTCTGTATATACATCGCCTGGTCCCCATTCTCATTTACATCAGGGTTCCCTCGGGTTGCCCCTCCATGCCTGGAATGCTCTCTCTCTTCCATTCTGCCTACTGACCTCCCAGGCCTCCTTAAGTACCAAATAAGATCCCACCTCCTACAGGAAGCCTTTCCCAACTGCTCTTAATTCCAGTGCCTTCCCCTCTCCTAATTATTTCCCATTTATCTTGTATATAACTTGCTTTGTCTATACTTGTTTGCATGTTGTCTCCTCCATTTGCATGTTATGCCCTCCTTGAGGGCAAGGATTGTCTTTTGCCCTTTTTTTGTATCCCTAGTACTTAGCCCAGTGCCTGACACATAGTAGGCACTTAATAAATGTTTATTGATTGACTGACTGATGTATTTTCATTCTTATTTGTAAAATTAGTTTCTAAAGGACAGGGGCCGTCTCTTCTTAAAAATATATGCCCTATACCCAGCATTTAGTACAATGTCTGACACAGAGGAAGCACTTAATAAGTGTGTTTTTTTTTAATCATTCATATTGTTTCCCCCATTGGAATGCAAGTTCTTAGAGAGGAGGGGCTGTTTTGTTTATACCCTTGTTACCATCACCTAACACAATCCATGCAGTAGGTACTCTTTATAAATGATTGATGAATGAATGAATGAATGAATGAATGAATGAATGAATGAATGAATGCTGGGGGAAGTGACTTGCTCCTGGTCACACCACTAGCAGCTGTGAGGATTTAAACCCTATCTATGCAGCAGACTTTCCACTCCAGGATGCTGCTGCCTCTCTGAATTGCATGTGGGCTGAGAGCCTATGTTTCTAAGCCAAGTGATTACTGATGAATTACCAGGTTAATTCCATCACTGCTGACAGCCGCTTGAGATGATTCAGGATTAAAAGTCCACTTGGGAACCTTAATTATCCCCATCAAATTCATCAGTTATCTGCTTCATGCTCCCTCCTTCCCTGATGCTGCCTTACAGGTGCAAGCCTCCAGGGCACAAATGAATCCTTCCTCCTTAACCAAAGCTCTCTGTCCATTCAGTACAATGGAAAGAGCAGAAATTTGGAGATAAAGGACCTGAGTTCAAATCCTAATTCTCCCCCTTACTCTCAATGTTAAGGGGGAGAAGACGAGGCAAATATCTCTGTAAAATAAAATAGTGGCGTCAATGGCATCTGAAGGTCCTCCCATGGCTAGATCTGTGAGCCTATGGATTATTACTAGAGAATTTTCCCCCTTCAGCGTTTCCATGAATGTGGTGAGGCTTTAATCCAGGAAACAAGGGGGTGGGGGTGGGGGGAAGTATTACACTATTTCAGAAAAAATATAATTAGATCCAAATTTCAACAGTATGGCAAAAGTTGAATATGACTCAAAACACACTTTAGACCTGGGTCGGTTTCCAAAATAGTTTCTGGGGAGTGAGAGAGAAGGGGAAAAACACCACCCAGGACTTTTTTTTTCCAGAAGCTTCTTTCTCCCTGAATATAATGCAAGGAGGAAAGGACAGGGATCATCACAGCTGTGGCATTTTTGCAGAACCTTTCAGAGAGCATTACCCATTGGCTGCTGGGAGACCCATTACTTGGGTGCTGGATGGGATGAGCTTCCGGAAATGCTGCAGAGGATCCAGCTGGAAGAGAGAGGGAGGCTGGCGACTTTGTGCAGCTCTGCCTCCCTTAAATCCAATTCACGCACAAGTCAAGACATCACCTGTGATGTGATTGGTCCTCTTCGCAAAAAGGAAGGATGAACAATAACTATGTGCCAGACATTGTACTAACTGCTTTACAAAATATCATCTCATTTGATCCTCACAACAATCCTGGGAGGTAGGTGCTGTTATTATCCCCATTTCACAGTTAATGAAACTGGGGCAGATAGAAGTCAAAGGAGCTCATGGCTAGGAAGCATCTGAGGATAAATTTGAACTCAGATCTTCCTGACTCCAGGTTTAGCACTCTATCCATTGCACCAGCTAGCTGGAACATTCCTCAGAAACTCTCTAATTCAGTCTTCTCATTAAGGAGGAGAGGGGCTGGGGAAAGGGAGTTTGGTCTCTGCAAAGGACCACTCGTGCATACCATACCAAGAACAGCACTGGGTCTCATCAGTAAAGCTTGAGTTCATATCTAGCCTCAGACACTTCTGAGTTGTATGATCCTGGGAAAGTCACTTTAAAATGTTTTGTTTAAGGGGCAGCTAGGTGGCGCAGTGGATAAAGCACCAGCCCTGGATTCAGGAGTACCTGAGTTCAAATCCGGCCTCAGACCCTTGACACTTATTAGCTGTGTGACCCTGGGCAAGTCACTTAACCCCCATTTGCCCTGAAAAAAAAAAAAGTTGTTTGATTTTAAAATCCCTTCCTCCCTTTCCAGTCTTCTTACACTTTTTGGCTTCCGGGCTGTTCCCCACTCCATCTCCAGACACCAGGCATTTTCTCAGACTGTGTCCATTTCCCATTTGCCCTGTCTCCCCCTTGTTTGTCCATAGTTGTTTACAAGTTGTCTCCCTATTAGACTAGGAGCTCCCTGAGGACAGGAACTGTTTTTTGCCCTTCTTTGTATCCTCAGCACTTAGGATAGTGCCTGGGCACACAGTCAGTGCTTAATAAAGGCTATTGATTGATTATTCTGTACCTATTTATCTATCTACATGTTGCCTCCCCTGATAGAATGTGTCTTGCAAACTAGTTATTCTTTGTCTTTGTGCCCCCAGTGCAGGCACCTGGTAGGCTCCGAAGACATGCTTGTTGGAGTATTTGACATGAGCTCAGCCTTGAAGGAAGCCCAGGATTTTGAAAGGTTTCAGTGAAAAGGTGTACAAATAGGGGGCAGCTAGGTGGGGCAGTGGATAAAGCACAGGCCCTGGATTCAGGGGGACCTGAGTTCAAATTTGACCTCAGAAACTTGACATTTAACAGCTTGTGTGACCCTGAGCAAGTCACTTAACTCTCCTTGCCCCGCCCCTCCCCAATTACTCTAGTGAAAAAGGTCACTGGGAAAAGTTTAAGAAGCCCTGGTCTAATTTAACTAACCTAGGTTGCTCCATAGATTAGGCAATTTAACCTACTTAACTAACCCAGAGAGTTCCATTAGATTAGACAATTTACCAATTTAACTCAATCTGTGCAGCTCCATAGATTGTGGCAATTTAAAGACAGGAGCAAAGATTTAAAGGAATTGAATTGGGCTTCTGCTGAGGAGTAATGATTCTGTGAGGAATTTCACACTGCAACAGCCCAGGCGCCTCAGAGCAGGGGGCATTGGGACTTTCCAGGACATAGGCAGCCAGAACATTATAACCTGGGAAGGAGAGATCCTTACGCCAGAGGGGACTCTTTTCTCGGGCTGACCACCAGTTCTCTAGATTCATGCTACAAATCACACAGCGGATGGGGCCAGAGCTTTAAACGCAAGCCCGGGTCCCTTCTCCCTTTCCTGCAAACCAGTAGGTGCGACCAACCCATTTGAGCATCTTGAGTATTTCAAGGGATTTGGGCTCATTTCTGGAGCTAAAGAGTGGAACCTCCCCTTGGAATGTCTTGGAAACTAAATGAAGCGAAGAGGGGGCCAGCGGCAAACTCAGCCGAAAATAGGGCAGAGAGGTTTGCCAAGGAAGCCCAGACTCGGAGCGAGAGAGATAGTGTTTGATCCTTGCTTGTGAAATTGAAGCCGACCTTCCTAGCGCTTCAAAACAGTAGTCCTTTCTTTGAGTTCAAGACGAAGACACGAGCTTCAGGGCTGGGCCAAGGGGAAGGAGAGGACTGAAACCTGAGCCTGTCAGTAATCCATAGTTTCAGATTCAATAAATCGCCATCCCAATCATAAACAGGATTGTCGGCGGCATCCCAAGAACATCCCGGACCTTGACTTCTGGAGTCATTTGCCCGTTAAAACAAAACAGGATTCTCTCTATTTATTGATCTGGAAAATTGGGCTCTACATGCAACCTACAGGGTGTTCTGGGAACAGAGGAAGGATGAGGGTCTGCAATGTCAAAATGCTAAGACATATTCGAGCAACTAAAAAAAAATCACTTTTAAAGTAGATACTTGGCATCCCATAGATGCGAGGTGAAATAGTGGTCTGGAATCTGTCCCCAACAGAATCACAGATGTTGGAGATGTCAGAAGTCATTTAATCCAATTTAATCCTGAAAAAAGGCTGTCTTCTCCAACATATTAGCCTTTTCTTGAAGACCAACCCAGATGTGGGTGGAGAGGGGAATTAGCTGTCAGCTCATTCCTTTTGGGGATGGCTCTAACTGTTAGGAAATTTTCTCTTGGTTATGCTTAACTCTGGCTTTCTGTGATTGGTCCTCCTTCTCCTTTTTGGGACCAAATAGGGATAAAGATGAGAACTGGACCTGTGATTCCATTGCTATATGGAATTCCCAGGTGAGAAAACTTCCTTCACCAATACAGGTTAGCACCTTCTCTGCAACCTATAACCTTCAAGAGTTGCCTAGAGTTCTGAGAGGTACCTGCCCAACGTCATGCAGTCAGTATATATTCAAGAAGGGACATGAACCCAGGTCTTCCTGCTGCTTTTTGCTGGCCCAGAGTTAGCACTTAACAAATGTTTATTGATTAAGCATTGATTCCTCAGCTTCAAGGTCAACTCTATTCATTAGGTCATGTGTTCCCACAGAGCCAAAGAACAAGTCTGATTCCTGATGTATACGACTGCCTTTAAAATGCTTGAAGATAGCTCTTATATCCCCTGAATTATCTCTTCTCCAGGTTAAACATCTCCATTTTTCTCCAATGATCCTCAAGTGGCAGGGACTTGAGACCTTTCACCATTCCAGTTGCCATCCTTTGTATACTCTCTGATTTATCCTTCCTAAACCACGTAATCAGGTCTGCACCCAATACTAAAGATGGCATCTTACCAGACTAGGACACAGCAGGACTCTCACCTCTTTCTTCTTGAAAGCCACGCCTGCCTATGCCTCCCTTAATGTAATTCCAGATCATGGCAGCTTTTTTGGCTGGCACATCCCACCCATGAGTCATAGTGAGCTTGCAGCCCACTGAAACCTTCTGATTTTTTCCCCAGTAAAGTGCATTCTCAATATGCCTCTCCTATCTTATATTTGTGAAGGTGATTTTTTTTTTTTTTTGCAGGGCAATGTGGGTTAAGTGACTTGCCCAGGGTCACACAGCTAGTAAGTGTCAAGTGTCTGAAGTCACATTTGAACTCAGGTCCTCCTGAATCCAGGGCCGGTGCTTTATCCATTGCGCCACCTCGCTGCCCCCGAAGGTGATTTTTTTTAAATCCAGGTACAAATCTTCACATTTACCTATTAAATTTTATCTTGTTAGAAGTTCTACCCTACCCAGAACTCTTTTAGATTCTGACTTTGGTATTTTGTGTTAGAGGCTAAAGGGTTAGACCCAAAGTCAAGAAGACCTGAATTCAAATCCAGCCTTAGACACTTACTAGTTATATGAGACTGAGCAAGTCACTTAACTTCTGTCTGTCTCAGTTTCCTCATTTGTAAAAATGGGATGAGGTGGCTACATAGCACAGTGATTAGAGCACTGGGCTTGTAATCAAGAAGACTTCCTGAGTTCACATCTGGTTTCATATACTTACTAACTGTGTGACCCTGGGTAAGTCACTTAACCCTGTTTGCCTCAAGTCCTCATCTGTCAAATGAACTGGAGAAGGAAATGGCAAAGCACTCCAGTATCTTTGCCAAGAAAACCCCAAATGGGGTCAGGAAGAGTCAGACACAACTGAAAGACAATGGAACAAAATGGGGATGATAGTAATAATAGTACCTACTAATAAAGCACCAGGGTTTATATAAGGATCTAATGAGATAATATTTGTAAAGTACTTTGCAAACCTTAAAACACCAATTAAATGCTAGCTATTATTAGTATAATATTTTATTGAAAATACAATATTATATGGCAGTTTTACATAATTCCACATGTATAACCTATATCTGATTGCTTACTGCCTCAGGAAGGGGGAAAGGGAGGGAGAGGAGGGACAACATTTGGAACTCAAAACTTTAAATAAAGGAGTATTTACTGAGGAAAAAAAATAAAATAAAATGAGACAAAAAAAATCTCTACTACAAAATACAATATTATATATTATATTCTAATAACTACAATACTATACTAATACCTAGTAGCTATTGTGGGAATTTATTGTGATTTGGGGACCCTGCCTTTGGGCTGAGATTAAAAGGCCTTAGGCCCTCAGGGGGTTTTTCTGTGTAAGAGGGGCTAGTGCCCCTCCCCCTCCAGGAATTAGCTTGGTGTGTTGGGGGCACAGGGAGCCCGAGGTTTGAGGGGAGAGAAGGAAAATATATACCAGGGAGTTAGAAAGTAGGGGAGGATTTACAGAAAGAGAATGGACAGAAAGAGGACGGACAGAAAGGAGGGACGCCGGAGCACTAGGAGGATGCAAGAGGTCAGTGAGAGAAGAAGCACTTGGGGGTTCATCACGACAGTACAGAAAGGGGGTTCACTAAGGAGACTGAGACGACGGTTGTGAGAGAGAAGTTAAAGAGTGAAGCAAGGGGCTTGGAGTTAGAAGAAAGGAGCTGAGCAGTGAAAGTGCAGGGGAGCTGGAGTGAAGGTGAAAAAGAGTGAAAGTTGGAGAGGATTGGAGGCAAACTGGTCCAAGCAGCATACCCTCAGGCAAGAGGCGGCAACAAGGCCCTTATTATATTAAAAGCAGACGGGCATAATTTGCATTTCTTTACCCTTATCTTTTACATTGATTTTTATAAATAAACTCAGCTTTGATTATTTAATTAAGAGGCTTCTTAATCGTTTGCTTATCAATTTGGGAGCAGCATGGAGAAAAATTTAAATGGACCATATGAAATTAATAGTAGTCAGATAGCCAGCCAGTCAAAAGTCCCCCAGATTAGGCCCAAGCAAGCTAGTGAAAAATATTTTTACATCTGAATGGCAACCTCAAAGGGATTTATGGCCCAATTATAATTTTTCTTATAGATATCATTTTTCATATAAGTACAATTATAAGTTTTTTTCAGATTAGATTAGGATGAGTTAAGTAAATTTTTTTTACACACTATTAAGAAAAGCAAACAGGATCTGGACCTAAATCTTTCTAATTCGAAGCCTAGCACTCTACCTAGGTGGCAAGATGGTTAGAGTGCTGGACTTGGAAGACCTGAGATCAAAATCTGCCCTAGACACTTACAAACTGTGTGGTTCTGGGTAAGTCAATTTGGGCCTTAGTTTCCTTATCTGCAAAATAAGTATGATAATGATAGCCCCTTCCTCCAATGGCCAATATAAAGATCAAATGAGATAATGTGTATTTAAATTAATCTAAAGATAATATATATCTCAAGTTCTGTATTAATGTTAGATAGTATTATTATCAATCATCCTATCGACTCAACTGCTTTTCTTTTTTTTTTTTTTAGGCAATTGGGGTCAAGTGACTTGCCCAGGATCACACAGCTAGTAAGTGTCTGAGGACAGATTTGAATTCAGGTCCTCCTGACTATAGGGCTGGTGCTCTATGCATTGTACCACCTGGCTGCCTCCACACTGCTTTTCATAATATCACATGATTTTCCTATTTCTAAAATTATTTTGCTGCTATGTTTCTGAATAGAACACAAATATCCAAATTCAACATCCTCCAAAACTAGTTTCCCAAAACTGTGTATGGTATGGCTACCCCCCACAACCCTAATAATCCTCTACTCCCTTCTCTTTCCCTCCCTTTCTCTTTTAGATACAGCTGTGGCTCAGACACCCAGCAGGCCTGCCTACCATCAGCTGTGCAGCTTAGACAGAGGGTGCATTTTTGGGAATCCAGCTACCCATGGCACTGTGTTATTCTGTCATCAACAGACCCATTCTCTAGATGTCCTGCCAAACCAATCTAATGTCCTGCCACTCTGGGGTTTGGCCACTTCAACAAGCAACCGAAGAAGATTAAGACCCATGAAACTTTTTTTTTTCTTTTTAAAGAAATCCCAATGAAGGAGAAAATCAAGAGTCACATTGATCTAATCCTCATTTTCTTAAAGAAAACACACAACATTGGGACTGTTTATAGTACATAGCCCAATACAGACAACATGGCACTGGGGAGAGAGCCTAGATTTGGAGTCAGGAATATTGGGGTCCCAATTCTACCTCTGACACTCATCAGCTGTGTGATTCTTGGTAGGTCACTTAGTCACTCTGAGACTAGGTTTCCTGATTTGTAGAATGGGGTAATAACAACAACAACCACCACCACCATCATCAACAACAACCACCACCACCAACAACAACAACAACAAACCAACCAACAACCATCAACAACCATCAACAACTAACCAACAACAACAACTAAACAACCAACAACAATCAACCATCAACAACAACAACTAAACAACCAACAACAACTAAACAACCAACAACAATCAACAACCATCAACAACAACAACTAACCAACAACAACTAACCAACCAACAACAATCAACAACCATCAACAACAACAACTAAACAACCAACAACAATCAACAACAACAACTAACCAACAACAACAACTAACCAACAACAACAACTAACCAACCAACAACAACAACTAACCAACCAACAACCATCAACAACCATCAACAACTAACCAACAACAACAACAATAAACAACCAGCAATAACCAATAACCATCAACAACTAACCACCAACAACAACAACCAAAACAACAACAAGAACAAGGCTTTATATAGCACTTTTGTTTTTTGTTTTTTGTTTTTGTTTTGCAGGGCAATGGGGATTAAGTGACTTGCCGAGGGTCACACAGCTAGTAAGTGTCAAGTGTCTGAGGCCAGATTTGAATTCAGGTCCTCCTGAATCCAGGGCCGGTGCTTTATCCACTGCGCCACCTAGCCGCCCCCAATATAGCACTTTTACATTTGCAAAGCACTTTACAGATATCTCACCTTAAGAGGTTGTTGTTGTCCTTCATTCTCATGACATCGGGAGATGATGTCATGACTTGCAGTGAATTGGATAGGAATCAGGAAGATTTGGGAGTTTCAGTCCTACTTCTGAAACTTAGCAGCTGGGTAAGCTATTTAACTATTCTCAAACACGGTTTCCTGATTTGTAGGAAAGGGTAACAAAAACAACTAATATTTAATATTACTTTTTGTTTTGCAAACAATCAGATCATCTCAGTGTATCCTCATGGCAAGTCTGGGAGGCAGGCATTATTTATATGCTTTTTGTTTTGTTTTTTGTTTTTTGCAGGGCAATGAGGGTTAAGTGACTTGCCCAGGGTCACACAGCTAGTAAGTGTCAAGTGTCTGAGGCCGGGTTTGAACTCAGGTCCTCCTGAATCTAGGGCTGGTGCTTTACCACTGTGCCATCTGCTGCCCGGAGGTAGGCATTATTATTCTCAGCTCCATTTTACAGATGAGGAAACAATGGATGCAGCTGTGTGGCTCTGAGCCCAGAAGCAGAGCAGGGACTCAGTTCTAGGTCAAGGCGAGCCTGAAGCCTGCAGTGGAAAAATCAAGGCAGGATTCCAGACCAAAGGGGAGCCTGAAGTTCAGATACTCTGACCCTAAAGATCTTCCTCGGGGTCTGATGGCAGCCAAGTTCAGAAAAAAAATCTACTGAAATGTACATGCAGGGATGAATGAGTCAACCCGGGTCTTGGTCAGAACTGATCCTGGGTCAGGAATGTACAGAACTCAGACCAGGAGGTTAGCGAGCAGACTTGACCCTGGATCATATCACTTTGGGGCCCTGAAAGCTTATGGGTGCCCAGCCCAAGCTGTACATGAAACCCTGGAATAACACAATAATCAATACACCCAAGAAAGCAGTAAAAGGACCCAAGATTTCAGAAACTAATTCCAGAAGTGCACAGAGCACAACTATAAGATAAAGTCTAAAGGATACTGGAAGAATGAGAAAACAAAGATAATCCCACTAAAAGCACTGTTATGGTGACAAGGAAGCTCAAGACACAAGGGAAAGGAATGGGGGGAGCACAAGGAATAAGCATTTATTAAGCATGGTGCTAAGTGCTTTATAAATATTTTTCTCATTTGATCTTCAAAACAACCCTGGGAGTCAGGTGTTATGATTATCTCCATTTTAAAAATGAGGAAACTGAGGTAGGCAAAAGTTCGGGGACTTGTCCAGGGTCACATAACTAGTAAGTATCAGAAGTTGGATTTTAAATCTGGTCTTCCTGACTTTAGGACTACCATCTAGCCCAGAAGAAGAGAATGGCTTCAAAACATCCACACAAATCCTCAAAGAAAAACATAGCTTGAGTATAAATCCAATAAGAGTTCCTAGAAGAGATAAAGTAAAAATTGTTTTTGTTTTAATAGTTAGTCATTGTTTTTAAAACCAAGTGAGAGCAGTAGAGGAAATATGGGGAAATGAGAACTATAGAAGAAATATGTGGGAAAAGAATTAATAGCTTGAAACAAAAGCTACAAAATCTTACCCAAGAAAATGTTACCCAAGAAATGTTTCTCTTTCTTTCTTTTCTTTTTTTTTGTGGGGCAATGAGGGTTAAGTGACTTGACCAGGGTCACACAGCTAGTAAGTGTCAAGTGTCTGAGGCCAAATTTGAACTCAGGTCCTCCTGAATCCAAGACCAGTGCTTTATCCAAATGAAATGTTTCTCAAAAAGAAAATAGATCAAGATAATTTAAGAATCATTGGATTAACTGAAAGCCATGACCAAGAAAAGATTCTAGACCTCAAATTTTAAGAAATCTTAAAAGAAAATTACTCATATTCCTGAGAACCAAGTGGCAAAGTAGAAATAGAAAGTCCACTAGTCACCGCCTGAAAGAAATCCCAAAATGAAAACTCCTAAGAATATTATATCTAAAAGTAGAGAGCTCATAAGTTAAAGAATACAAAGAAGGAATACCATAAGCAGCCATAAAGAAAGAATTCAGAGGCAGCTAGGTGCACAGTGGATAAAGCACCGGCCCTGGATTCAGGAGGACCTGAGTTCAAATTTGGCCTCAGACACTTGACACTTACTAGCTGTGTGACCCTGGGCAAGTCACTTAACCCCAATTGCCTCACCAAAAAAAAAAAAAAAGAAAGAATTCAAGTACCAAGGAGTCACAATCAGGATCACACAATATTTAGCAACCGTCACCTCAAAGGAGCAGAGAACTTGGAATGCCATATTCCAGAAGGCAAAGATTATAGGCTTATAACTAAGAATAATTTAGGAAGAAAACATGAGTATAATCCTGTGGGGACTGGGGCAGGGAGAATGGACTTTTAATGAAATAGAAGATTTCCAAGCATTCTTGAAGAAAATATCAGAGCTGAATATACAGTTTGACAAACAAACATAGGAGCCAATAGCATCATAAAAAGATACACGTTACCAAACAACTTTATCATATGGGGAGATCATACTTGTATCCCTTCAGAACTCTATCAACATTAAGGATCACAGAGGGAGTCTAATTATACTAGGAGCCTGAAAAGAATTCTGTCATATTTGGGGGATCTTGAAAAAATAATGGAAAGGTAGGGAGAAATGAATATACTGTGTAGGGAAGAGGGAGAGGAAGAAAGCAGAAAATCATCTTACATAATTATAGTACACAAGTAGAAGCCTATACAATAAGAAAGAGGAATTGGGGGAGCACATAACACTTGAACCTCACTCTCATCTGAACTGGTAAAACAGGGAAGAATACACAGAAAATCTGGGTATGGAAATATATTTCATCCAATAGGGAAACAGGAGGGAAAGGAATTAAGGGAAAGGGGAGAATAAGAGAGGATAGATTAAAAGAGGGCTTAGTCAGAAGTCCTTTTCCTTTTTCTATGATCTCTTTGGGAGTATCTAAATTCTTAAAGGAAAAGCTAAATGAGTTCTGGGGAGAAATAAATCTATAATAGTTGAGGACTTTTATTTACCTCTTTCAGACCTAGATAAATCTGACCAAAATATAGATTAAAAAAGAAATGAAGGACCTGACTAGAATTTTAGAAAAGTTAGATATGATAGGAAAGTGAAAACAGACAACAAAAACTATAAACCAATATATGTAATGAATATTGATATAAATTTTTAAAGGAAATGTTAACATAGAAACTACAGCAACTCAACACAAAGATTATACATTATAACCAGGCTAGATTTATACCAGGAATGCAAGACTGATTTAATGTTAGGAAAACTATAAGCATCATTGACCATATTAATAATAAAAACAAAAAAACATGGTTAAATTAGTAGATGCAAAATAGCTTTTGACAACATAAAATATTCTTTCTTTTTAAAAAGAAATATAGGGGCAGCTAGATGGCGCAGTGGATAGAGCACCGGCCCTGGATTCAGGAGTACATGAGTTCAAATCCGACCTCAGACGCTTGACACTTACTAGCTGTGTGACCCTGGGCAAGTCACTTAACCCCAATTGCCTCACCAAAAAATCAAAACAAAACAAACAAACAAAAAATAAATTAAAAAAAAAAAAGAAATATAGGATATAGACCCCAAAGACATCAAAGAAAGAAAAAAGGAACCATATATATAAAATATTTATTTAGAGCTTCTCTTTTTGTGGTGACAAAGACTTGGCAACTCAGGAAGTGCTCATTCATTTCGGAATAGGTGAACGAGTTATAGTACCTAAACGTGATAGAATGCTGTGAAAAATGACAGAGGTGATGATTTCAGAGAAATGTGGGAAGACTTGTGTGAACTGATGTGAAGTGAAGTGAGGAAAACCAAGAGAACCATGTATACAGTAACAATAAAATGGTAAAGACAAACAACTTTGAAAGACTCAGGAACTCTGATCAATCACAATTCCAAAAGACTCTTGGTAAAACATTCTACCTACCTCCAGATAGAGAAATCATTGGCTCAAGAGTAAACATTGAGGTGTTTGCTTGCTTGCTTGCATGTTTTGAACATGGACAATTCAGGAATAAGTTTTGCTTGACTATATGTGTTGTAGTAGTTTATGTTTTTCTTGCACTCTCAGGTGATGGAAGGGGAAGGGAAGAAGGGATGGGAGGTAAAGAATTTGAACCTGAAAATAAAGTAAAACTGATTTTTTTTTAAAGCAGCACTCCCCTTTAGCAATCCCCAGGTAGGTCACTTAAAGGGAAGTGTTTTTCAACTTTAAAACATTATGTAATTGTGAGTTGTTAGTAAAAAGAAAGAATTTGGGGCAGGGGACCTTTTCTGGAACACCAAAAGACAAACCAGTGTAGGAAATTGCCTGCTCTGTGACTAAGGCTTACCCCAATGCTAGACAGGGAGCAGTTGAATGAGACAGAGCTGGAGTTTGAAAAAGCTGTGGAGTTCTTTTCTTCAGTGTTTTCCTTTGCCATATGTATGCAATTTCACAGTGATAGTTCAGCATTAGACAACTGAATTGGATTAGGAATTCTCCCTTTCTCTGACCTCCCTCCTACCTCCCTGCCAAAGCCATGTGCCTTTCAAAGAGGTTAATTAGGCCATCCTGGACCCATAGCAAGAATACTCAAACCTGGGATCTTGAGGCAGTGTGGTCCAGTGGTAAGAACCCTAGGATCCCATCCTGACTCTGCTGCTTTCAAGCTGGGTGACCTTGGGCAAGTTACTCCCCATCTCTGGGCCTCAGTTTCCTCCTCTGTAAAATGAGAAAATTGGAGTCAATGACCTCAAAGGTCCCTTCCAACCCTAGATTTATGATCATTTGATTCTTAGGAATCTGCCCCCTGAGGAATCTGTCCCCATTCCTACCCAAAGTGACCTAGAGGAAAATATCTAGATTCAGGCTCCCAAATTGTCTCCTATCCCACTTTCTCCTGAGCATCTTTGCCCCCTTGGGAAGATAATCTCACCCTGCTTCCATCTTCTAGCACCATTTATCCTCCCATCCCCCACCCACAACCCCCTAGAATGTAAAGTCCTTGCAAGTAGGGATTGTTTCATTCTTTGTATGTCTTTACCCAGTACCCAACACATAACTGGAACTTGCTGATTTAATTTGATTTGCTGTCAGCTTTCTATTTGCTCTATCTACTTGTTTCTTCTCTTAGAAAGGAAGTTGACCAAAAAAAAAAGTCAGCAGTAAAAACCTTAAGTCCCACATTTTATAGGAAGTCTGTCCCAACCCCTCTTTTTTTTTGGGGGGGGGGGTGAGGCAATTGGGGTTAAGTGACTTGCCCAGGATCACACAGCTAGTGTTAAGTGTCTGAGGCAGGATCTGAACTCAGGTACTCCTGAATCCGGGGCCGGTGCTTTATCCACTGCGCCATCTAGCTGCCCCTGTCCCAACCCCTCTTAACTCCAATGCCTTCCCTTTGTTAATTATTTTCCATTTATCCTAAATATAGCTTATTTTGTATATATTTGTTCATGTTATCTCCCCTATTAGATTGCAAGCTCCTTGAGGGTATGGACTACATTTTGCCTCTTTTTTGTATTCCTAGCACAGTGTTCAGCACATAATAGGTACTAAATGAATGTTTATTGATTGATTGACTGGAAAAAGAGAAATTGTGCCAGAAACAGGCCTGTGGTCTTCCACTAAGAGAAAAGAACAGTTGAGGAAATCAGGATTTGGGGCCCTTCCATCAGCTTAGAAACATTATTCTATACTTTGTGGGTAGAAAACAGGCTTCACACCAATTAATTTCATATTTAAATTATATTTAAATAAATTCATTTCATTTTTCATATACACGTATATGTATACATACACATATATACATGCATATCTGTGTCTCTACATGTTTACATATATACATACACCTATATGCATAGAAATATATCCATATATGCATGCATATATGGATAGTGTGTATGTGTGTCATATATGTGTATGTTTATATGTATATATACCTATAGCTCTAGATAACATCTTTCCACAGACTTCTATTGCTCCTAGGGAGCAACTTTAGGGGAGATGAGAGGAAGAATGGAGGGTCTTTCATCTCATTGTCTTCAGGAGCTTTTGTGGTTGTTTTCATTAAATACCAAAGGGGCATATTGAAAAAGGGATAGATGTCTCATGGGAGAGGGCCTACACTCTGGGAGTTATTGGGACCACCCAGGGATGTCAGCTGCTCCTTGACAAAAGGGGTTCCTGTCCCACCCCTAGGACAGAGGCTGAGCGATGAGAGCAGCAACTTGTGGGAAGGACAGAGCAAAGACCCCTCTTACTTGCAGGCTTCCATGGATCTATGATCTTACCTCTATGGAGTCTTTACCCAGGAAGATGGCGGCCCATCCATCACTCTTGCCCATATGACTCTTGTTGCTGTCATTCCCTGGATGGGGGCATAGATATCAATGAGGTATCATCTGTCCCTATATCTCAGGCAGAGTGTATCTCGGATAATATCCTTTATATTACTTCTCAAGGAAGGAAGGAAGAAAACAAGCATTTATTAAGCACCTACTTTTGCCACTCATTTCATCCTCACCACAACTTTGGGAGCTAGCTGCTACTACTACTACTATAGCAGCTTGTTTTGTGGTGTTTGTGTTTACCTGTTGTTTCCCAAATTAGACCATGAGCTCTTTGAAGGCAGGGACAGCCTTTTGCCCTTCCTTATATCCCTGGCACTTAGCAAAATGCTTGGCACAGAGTAGGTGCTTAATAATTGTTTGTGGACTTCACCTGATTAATAATCCATTATTATTCTGTTGTTTCAATCCTGTCTGAATCATCATGGCCCCAGTTGGGATTTTCTTGGCAGAGATGCTGGACTGGTTTGCCATTTCTTTCTCCAGGTCATTTTACAAATGAGGAAACTGAGGCAAACAGGGTTAAGTGACTTGACCAGGGTCACACAGGTAGTAAGTGTCTGAGGTGAGATTTGAACTCAGGTCTTCCTGTCTCTTGGACCTGTGCTCTATCCACTGTGCCACCTAACTGCATGGGATTAAGAGTCTAATGGAGGGGGAAGTAGTAGAAAGGTATTACATATGTCTATATAAATGTAACAACAGTGTGCAGTAGGTACCTAAGGGGGCTACATATATTGAGCTAGGGAATTTTCTCTTCCAGCAGGAGGACAAGCTCAGTGAAAGGAGGAAGGTGGCAGGGGGAGATTCCCAAACAGATTCTCAAAGGATGAGTCCCTCTCAGCAGGTTGGGGAGGAATTTTCAATTGTGGGGACAATGGGAGCAAAGGCAGTTCATGTTTGGGGAATGGTGAGTAGTTTTGTTGGAATAGATGGGAGAGGAAGGGGAATGCTGTGAGGAGGCTGGGTGGGGCCAGGAGACCCTTCCGAAAGTCCTTGAATGACAGGCCAAGGTACAGAACTTTTCTTCAGAAGTCAGTGGGAGCCTCTGGGGGATTTTAGGGATCCAAAGTGCCTTCCAGTTCCACTTCTTCAATCCTGCCAACATACTTCTAATTGTATATAGTCTAGTTGGGTTTTTTTTGGGGGGGGTGATGGTGGTTTTTTTTTAAGGTTCATAGATATAAAATTAGAAGGTCAAAGGGAACATGGTACCATGGAAAGAACATTGACCTTACAGTCAGAGGTACTGGATTCAAATTCTGCCTCTGATGAACACCCTGCCTCTCTCAGTGTTGTGGAAGGTGATGCCTGGAAGGTGCTGACCTGCGCTAGTGGAGGGCACTCCCTCAAACAAGAATTCCATCTACACTGATATCACAGGTCCAGGTGGTCCAGTGGACAGAGGGCTGGGCCTGGAATCTGGAAGACCTAGATTTAACAGCCTCAGATACTTATGAGCTGTGCGACTCTGGGCAAGTCACATAACTGCTATCTATCTCAGTTTCCTCAACTGTGAAATGGGGATAATAATAGCCCCATCTCACTTGTGATAATCAAACGATATATTTGTATAGTGCTTGGCATATAGTAGGTGCTCAATAAATGCTTTTTTCTTTCCTATCATACTTTGTATATTGTAGTTTTGTATGTGCTTGGCTAATAGTAGGTGCTCAATAAATGCTCGCTTCTTTTCTATCATACTTTGTATATTATTGTTTTGTATGTGCTTGGAATATAGTAGGTACTCAATAAATGCTTGCTTCTTTCTTGTCATATTTTGTATATTGTAGTTTTGTCTGTGCTTGGAATATAGTAGGTGCTCAATAAATGCTTGCTTCTTTCCTATCATACTTTGTATATTATAGTTTTGTCTGTGCTTGGAATATAGTAGGTGCTCAATAAATGCTTGTTTCTTTCCTATCATACTTTGTATATTGTTTTGTGTACATTTACTTGTATACATGTTATCTCCCTCTCTAGAATATAAGCTTGTTGAAGGCAGAGGCTGTCTCACAATGCCCTCTCCTTTGCTAGGAGTGTAAAGTCCTTCTCAACATGACCTTTTCCATGTATATCATGCATTACTCCCCTTCCTGCCCTCTACATTCCAGATGATCTCCTTCTGAAATCCTTTCCAGCCAATCCTAGCCGTGTCCTTCTTTGGGTCTTTGGACACCAGGTGCAATTCCCACTTCTGCACCTTTGCCCAGGCTATCCCCATGCCTGCACTGCACTCTCCCAGGATCCCTAGCTTCTTCCAAAGCTCAGCTTAGATGCCATTTCCTACAGGAGGCCTTTCCCAATCTGAGGTGCCCCATCCCACGGTCCCAAAATGAGTCTGTATTTCCTTTTTACTCTTTCATGTTTACTTATCTATGAACATGTTGTTTTCCCCTAGCAGAATGTAAGCTCCCTGAGATCAGGGAGTGTCTTTCATTTTTTGCCACTGTATTCTCAATTCCTAACACAGTTCCAGGCACATGGGACATGCTTAATAGATACTTAGGGAATAGAATGGAATAAATGATTCCTCCCCCTATGAATTTCATGCCCGTTGTCCCAGTAAGCCTTGTGCAAAGGCCCCTTGCCATCTCAGGAAACCACCTGTGCTCAATGCTCACATGTGATATTAATTTTGTCCTAATTCCCTTTGGATCGCTTGCTTAACAAACAGCCTGGCCTCGCTGATCTGTATCTGATGCCTGCCAATAGCGAGAGCGCTGAGGTCAAGCAGGCCCCAGTTCCTGACATGGTTCAATTCTGAGATAACCATGAGCAGACATTTGGGGCCTGGCCTCAGAAAAGATTGATGTCACATACAAGCATTGGGGGATCAGGCAGAGTTTAGTGTCATGTACCAGTTGGCCGGAAAACCGACAGTCTTCCTTTATTTTACCAAAAACAGGATGGTGAGGATGGGAAAGCCTCGGCTCTCTCTTGGCACCAGAGACCTGTAAGGATCCCAAAGCATTTTGCAATCCAATTCAGCTATGTACTAAATGTAGCAGAAGGTCTCCAACATCCCTCCCAGCTCTGACATTCTGTTCTCCAAGGGCCCTCCCAGTTCTGACATCCTCCATTCTAAGGGCCCCGCCCAGCTCTGACATTCTATGTTGTAAAGGCCCTTCTGGGTCTAAATCTATGATACTCTGAACTCAGCTAAATGTCCGATGACGATCTCATAAAGAGACAGCCTAGTGTATCTGATTGTTATTTTTGTTGAGTCATCTCAGTCATGTCTGACTCTCTGTCACCCCATTTGGGGATTTTCTTAGCAAAGATATTGGAGTGCTTTGCCATTTCCTTCTCTAGCTCATTTGACAGATGAGGAAACTGAGGCAAACAGGGTGAAGTGACTTGCCCAGGGTCACACAGCTAATCAGTGTCTGAGGCTGGATTTGAACTCAGGTTCTCCTGACTGCAGGCCCAGCCCTCTATCTAGATGCCCTAGTATAATTGATAGAGTGCTTAAATTGACATAAGGAACCTGGGTTCAAATCCATCCCTGATACTTACCAGCTATATGACTATAAGGAAGATGCCTTACCACTCTGAACTTCAGTATTCTCCTTTGTAAAAATGGATCAACAGTCAGAAGGTACTGGCTTTGTATTCCAATCCTGCTCCTTACCTGTACGACCTTGGTCAAGTCACTTAATTTCTCTTGCCTCCACTTCTTCATTTATAAACTTAGGAGGCAGGGGTAGCTGACCTCCAAGGTCCTTTCTATATCTAAGTCTATGATCTAGTAAAATGTTCCAGGTATCTCCAACTCGACACAATGCAAACAGAACTCATTATCTTTGTCACCAAATCCACCCATTTCCATTGAGGCCACCATCATTCTTTCTTTCACATGGGTTCACAGCCCCAGTGCCTCCTCACTCTCCCTTACCACCCCACCCCCCCATCCAATTAGTTGCCAAATCTTTTCATTTTTACCTCCACCACAATCTCTCACAACCCTCCCCTTCTCTCTATTTGCACAGGTATAGCCCTAGATCAGGCCCTCATCACTTCTCCCCTAGACTATTTCCATAGCCCTCTAATTGGTCTCCCTATCTCAAGACTCTCCCATCCCCAATCCAGCTTCCACCCAGCTGCTATTGTTCTGAGGGGCACGTCCAACCATGTCACTCCCCTCCTCAATAACCACCAATAGCTCCCTATTGCCTCTAGAATCAAATATAAATCCCTCTGCTTGTCATTTAAAGTTCTTTCATGCCAATCTATTATACCATCCTTATTACACATTCCTTCCCCCTTCCTTTATGTACTTCACAATCCAGCCAAACAGGTCTCGTTGTTTGTTCCATGACAGTTCATCTCCAACCTCTGTGAGTTTGCATGGGCTGCCCCAGGCTAGGGGGGAGCTAGAGTCAGCTTCTACCAGCTGATGGTTAAATTTGCAGTGTGGGTATTTACACGTCAGAAACTGGAACAACAAATCAGAACTTGATTTATCGTTTTGTTGCTTGTCTAGACAAGAAAGTGAAGGGAAAAACGTTGATAATGCAGATTAAATTTAAAAGGGCATTGTGCCTTTTTTTTCTTTGAGAAAGCTGGTTATTAAACATGTACCAGCAGGGCAGCTACGTGGCACAGTGGATAAAGCAATGGCCCTGGATTCAGGAGGAGCAGAGTTCAAATTTGGCCTCAGACACTTGATACTTACTAGCTGTGTGACCCTGGGCAAGTCACTTAACCCCAATTGCCTCACCAAAAACAAAACAAAACAAAACAAAGAAAAAAACAACCCATGTACCAGCCTGCCCCTGAGCTGTCCCTTCAAACCCTTAAAATCTCTAGTTTCCTTCAAACTTAAGTCAGCTGCACCTCCCACGTGAAACCTTTCCTGACCTCCCCAGACACTGATAAGTACCTTTTGTCTCATTTGCATATACTCGTAAATGTACATATTTTCCCCTCTACTAGAACAGAAGCCCCTTGAGGGCAGCCTTCTTGCTTTTGTCTTCATATCTCCAGAGCCCAGCAGAAAACAAGTACTTAACACTGGGCTAGGCACTGGGCCCAGAGATGATGATGATTCAAATACCAAAGTGAAATTAGCCCTGCCATCAAGGAGCTTAGAATCTAATGAGGAAGATAACATGTACACATATAAGTACATAGAGAGAATCAATGCCAAAAAAAGAATGCAGGGTAGTTTTGGGAGCGAGGAAACTAGCAGTGGGAGTGAGGGGAAGAAGGGGAAGCAGGAAAGACTTCCTGCAGAAGGTTCCATTATATAGCACTTGGAGATCAGCAAAGTGCTTTACAAACATCTCATTTGATCCTCTCAACAACCCTGGGAGGTAGGTGTTATTATTAGCCCCATTTTACAGATGAGGAAACTGAGGGAGGCAGCAGTTAAGTGACTTGTCCAGGGTCACACAGCTAGTAAGTATCTTAGGCTAGACTTGAACCCAGGTCTTCCTGACTTCAGGTCTGGTGCTCTATCCACTGAGCCACCTGGCCTAGGAGTAGGGGCTGCTTTATCCTTTGTACTTGTAGCCCCAGTACCTGGTACACAGTAGACACTTAAAAAGATGGTTAATCTTTTGAGTGTTCTATAGACGTCACTTAACTTTTACTGTGAAAAGAAGCCACAAATGTGTGATTGCTGTCCATTCCTAGACGTGGGAAGATTCAATTAGTGTAGTGTGGAATAGCTGAAATCACAGTCAGGGGGCCAAACTCTAAGACTTCCTGTCTTCGCAGGACCCAGGAGAGCTCACGTCCTGCTAGCTTGACCTTCAATTCACTTAACTTTGATTCAATAAACATTTTGATTAAAGTACCTACTGTGTGCAAAGCAATGAGAGTCAGTTCCTCAATAAGGGAGCACATAGGAGAGGTATCTTGGTTCAGTGGAAAAGGCAATGGTCTTGGAATCAGAGGTCCTGGGTTCTAATCCTGCTATTCACATATAATAGTTGTGTGTGCCCTTGGCCAAATTAGTCTCTCTGGGTCCCATCTTCTTTATTTGCAACGTGAGAGGATTGGACTAGATTACCTCTGAGGTCCCTCCCAGCTGGAGAGCTGTGATTCTATGAAGTGCCTACTATGTTGCTTTACAATACTACAAATAATGTTAAATGATAAAGACAGATTGGGACAGCTAGCTGGTGCAGCAGATAGAATGAGGAGGACCTGAGTTCAAATCGAGCACCAGACACTAGCTGTGTGACCCTGGGCAAGTCACTTGACCCTGACTGTTGCTGCTGCTAGTGATGGTGATGGTGATGATAATGATGATGATGATGGGGAAGAAGAAGGAGGAGGAGGAGAAAAACAGGCGAAGGAGAAGGAAAAGAAGAAGGAGGAAGAGGAGGATGAGAAGGAGAAGGAGAAGGAGAAGGAGAAGGAGAAGGAGGAGAAGATAGATAGTGGTGGTGGTGGTGGTGGTTGGTGGTGATGGTGATAAAGACAGATTATGACCTGCTCCCTAGAAAAGAGCTTTCTCTGTGTTAAGCTCTGGTAATACAAAGATAGAAACAATTTCTGCCCTCAAAGAGCTTATATTCTATGAAGGGAGACAACATATATATATATATGAGTATAGAGGACCAGTCTTGGTATGTATCAAGAAGACCTGGGTTCAAATCCTGCCTCTATGAGAGCCTGGACGGAACACAATTTAGTGCCCCCAGAAACTCTCTAAGACCAGAAGCTGATTGGCAGGAGTAGTGAGTATCAACGCCAAGAGTTTCCTATAAAGATAAAATCATAAACTCAGATTTAAGGGGAAAATGTTTTAAGCACTTTTGTTACTGTTGTTGTTCCATCCTTTTTCAGTTATATCATCTTTTTTTTTTTTTTTAGTGAGGCAATTGGGGTTAAGCTACTTGCCCAGGGTCACACAGCTAGTAAGTTTTAAGTGTCTGAGGCCAGATTTGAACTCAGCTCCTTCTGAATCCAGGGCTGGTGCTCTATCCACTGCGCCATCTAGCTGCCCCTATATCATCTTTCCATGACCCCATCTGGAGTTCTCTTGACAAAGATACTGGAGTGTTTTGCCATTTCCTTCTCCAGCTCATTTTTCAGATGAGGAAACTGAGGCAGATAGGATGAAGTGATTTGCCTAGGGTCACACAGCTAGAAAGTGTCTGAAGCCAGATTTGAACTCACAAAGATGAGTCTTCCTGACTCCAGGCCTGATGTTCTATGCACTATGGCACCACCTAGCTCAGCTGTTAGGTGCTATAAATACACAGACACAAAAAGAAATAGTCCCTACCCTCAAGGACCTTACATTCAATTGAGAGATCAAAGGTTGAGATGTGGAAAGGATCTGAAAGGCCAATGAGGTCAATACTCCTCTTTTTATATATGAGAAACTGAGGCACAGTAAGATTAAGTACCTTGCCCAAAGTCCCACAGCCAGGAAAGAGTAGGACCAGGATTAGAACCCAGGCCATAGAACTTGAAAAGACCTCAGAGCCTGTCTGGGAAGGCTCAAGGAAGTTAAGCGATTTGACCAAGGCCACACAGATAGTGTCAGAACAGGATCTGAATCCGGGTCATCTCCCTCTAGGGTTATTTCTTTCCACTACTCCACAGAATCCTTCTGAGCTCATGGGAATACACAGGAAAAGAGTCCATGGGACATTCTTTGCAAGAGGTAGAGGTGACTGAGCATCTTTCATGACAACTCCTGGGGCCATTCATGGTTGCTGTGGCGACGGGACACTCAGATGCCCACTTCTCATCCATGGAGCGCCTCATGCCTACAGTCAAACACTTACAGGAACATGTAACAAAACTGGGAAGCATTTAAGAGCTTTGGAGGGCAATGGAATCCACCCACCATAGGAACACTTAATAAGGCCACTTAGTGATAATTACAGCCCTTCAGAAAGCTCAGCCTAAGGCGAGTCTCCCACTCAGTGCCCCGCCCTAGACAATATTGACAGACATCAGGAGCAGAAAGGACCTGATTTTGGGGGCGGCTAGGTGGCGCAGTGGATAAAGCACCGGCCCTGGATTCAGGAGTACTTGGGTTCAAATCCAACCTCAGACACTTGACACTTACTAGCTGTGTGATCCTGGGCAAGTCACTTAACCCCCATTGCCCCGCAAAAAAAAAAAAAGAAAGGACCTGATTGGGTTTGAAATCAGCTACATTCTCAAGCAGGACCCAGAATAATTGAATTGGCAGTTCTCTCCCTGACACCAATTTCCACGATGTTTCACCTTTTGGGACCCCATCTCACATGGTCCTGATTTGAGATTTCATTTCATAAGCTGAGATCTGGTTTCTGTCTGCCCAAGAAGGGGGGGAGTGGGAGTACAAAGGCAGAACCTGGCCCTGAAGCAAGGACTCAGGTTATGAGTTTATCCATGTCCTAAACATCTGAAGCAACTCCTTCAGGAAAGGGGGAACAACGAGAGAAAGTGGCCATGACCCTGGGTGGTACATTTTCAAAGGCTTGGCAACCCCCTCCAGGGCGTATGAAAATGCTGATGGCTCAGAGACAAAGGGAAGAAACAATGAAAAAGCTGGAGATTTTCTGAGAAAAGGATGACATGGGGGCTGGGGGGAGGTCAGAGTGCTTAGATTGCCTAGATGTGAGAGGGAAAGAAAAAGAAAAGAATTAACCACATGAAACGATGTGTCTGGCTGCTTTGGGCTCTGTCAGTGATCAGCCCCCATGGGCCACAGGCAGTGTGTGCATGTGCATGTGTGGATGCCTCTGTGTGTGTGTGTGTGTATGTGTGTGTGTGCATGTGCATGCATGTGCATGCTTGCTGGCAGGCTACAAAGTCCACTATCACCTTTCTCCATGGGCAAGAGTTTATTAAATGAATCCAAAGAAGGACACATGCTTAGGGCATGAGTCCCAAGTGAGAGGGGGCAGGGGGCGGGGGGGGGGGGAGGCATGGAGAGAGAGAGAGAGGGGGAGGATAAGATGGATGCATATGGATAGATTAAAGACACAGGTGGATGGACAGAAAGTAGATGATAGACAGGTGATAAATAGATAGATAGATAGACAGACAGATAGATAGATGGATAGATGCATGGGTGGATGGGTGGGTAGGTGGACAGACAGATAGATGGATAGACAGAGAAATTGATACATACATACGTACGTACTTACATACATGCATGCATACATGTATGGACAGAGAAGTAGATGAGTGGACAGAAGAGATAGATACATAGATACAAAGTTTCATAGAGAGAAAGATGAATGAACAGAAATAGATACATAGATACAGTGATGGATACAAAGAGACAAAGAGATAGATGGATGGACAGAGATGAGAGATAAAGATAGAGAAAGATAGAGAGATGATGGATGATAGAAATATAGATGATAGATAGATAGCTAGATGCATGGGTGGATGGGTGGATGAGTAGGTGGGTAGGTAGGCAGACATAGATGGATAGACAGAGAAATTGATATATACATACATACGTACTTACATACATGTATGCATGCATACATGCATATACAGAGAGATAGATGAATGGACAGAGATAGATACATAGATAGATACAAAGTTTCATAGATAGAGAGAAAGATGGATGAACAGAAATAGATACAGTGATGGATACAAAGAGACAGAGATAGACTGATGGACAGAGATGATGATGATGATGATGATGATAGATAGATAGATAGATAGATAGATAGATAGATAATGGATGATAGATAGATAGATAATGGATGGTAGATAGATAGATAATGGATGATAGATAGATAGACAGACAGAAAGAGGGAGTGTGTACGAAGGCATTGTGCTAAGAGCTACAGACACTAACACAAGCAAACAGGAGAGTCCATCACCTAAAGGGGAAATGGAAAACTAGGGGAAGGGAGGGGGAGGAAGCAAGGCTCCTGGCAAGGAGGAGAAGTCTAGGGAATGAGTCAAGATGTAACAGAAGTGAAGTGTGGCTGGAGCCCCTCACACTCAGTGCCCCAGCTGCCCTCAGGAGATCAGGGCCTCGGAGCAAGGGTCTTTCTAGGAGGGCAAGGAAGCGGGTAAAATGGAGATGTGCCCAGTGTGCCCAGAGTGCCCAGAGACGTGCGAAGGAGGAGTTTTCTAGCTGGGATGCTTCTATTCAAACAAGTTCCTCTTCCCTCAATTCCTGATCCCATAGATCTCACCCCCGAGCTGGGATATGAAGATATCAAGGTTTTGTTGGGGTTACAAAGACCAAAATGAAATGGTTCCTGCCCTCAGAGAGCTTATGGTCTACATTGCACAAATGTTTACCTTTTTTATTTAAAAAAAATTCCTTGTTATCATCAAAAACTTAATATCATTTCCTTATACAAAGAACAAAATGAGGAATGTATATGAAACTATGAATCTCTAATATAATAATAATTGTTGTTGTTCAGTCGTGTCTAACTCTTCATGACCCCATGGACCAAAGCATGCCAATATTATCCATGGGGTTTCCTTGTCAAAAATACTAGAATGGTTTGTCGATTCCTTTTCAAGGGGATTAAGGCACACAGAGGTTAAGTAACTTGCCCGGGTTCACACAGTTGGTAAGTATCTGAAGTCACATTTGAACTCAGGTCTTCCTGACTCTAGGCCCAGAGCTCTATTCACTGAGCCAGATAGCTACCTCAGTAATAACAATTGTAACAATTGGAATGACGCCACCTGCTGGAGACTTACTATAGAAAAGCTCTGCCATGAGGTGAAGGTCTCTGAGGGCAAGACCATGCGTCTTTTCTTTGGCGTCAGGAAGTGACACTAGAAATGCACTCTCCCTTTAATAGATAGATGAATATAGGCCTCTTTCTCTCTCTTTACCAAATTCTTATTCTCCTTAATAAATGCTTAAAAGCCTAACTCTTGCTAAAGCTTATAATTTATCAGCGACCACTCATTATCATCTATCTATCAAAGGGAGAGCGCATTTCTAGCTCTCTTCTCCACCAGAGTCCTCAGGAAAGAGAGAGAGTCCGAGCGCCAGGCTCCCCCTTCTTCCTCACACCAGCAAACGTCACTTCCTGACACAGAAGAAAAGATGCATGGTCTTACCCTCAGAGACCTTCACCTCATGGTGGAGCTTTTCTACAGTAAGTCTCCAGCAGGTGGCATCATTCCAATCGTTACACAATAGCTAGCATTATAAAGTGCTTTACCATTTACAAAGTGCTTTTACAAATGTTTTACTCTCCCAACACTCCTAGGAGGTAGGCCCTTTTATTATTTCCATTTTACTGTAAAAAAAAAATTAACAACTAATCCTATCTGAAAAATTATAGAACTGGACTTATATGAAAAATTATAACTTTAGAAAAATTAAAAGTGGGCTGTAAGTCCCACCTGGGTCACCATTCAAATGTAAAAATGTTTTAACTTACTGGGGCCTAATTTGGGGGGACTAATCTGACTGGAGGACTTGACTGGGGACTTTTGACTGGCTGGTTATTTGACTGCTATTAATTTCCAAAGCCAATCTGTTAGGGCCTTTTAAAAATTTTTCCACACTGCTCCACTCCCAAAATTGATAAGCAAACAATTAAGAAGCCTCTTAATTAAATAATCAAAGCAGAATTTATTTATAAAAATCAATGTAAATGATAAGGGTTAAGAAATGCAAATTATACAACCTGTCTGCTTTAATACAATAAGGGCCATTACCACCTCTTGCTTTAGGGTATGCTCCAGCTTTCTCCAACTTTCACTCTTTTCCTCCTTCACTCCAGCTTCCCTGTGCTTTCACTTTTACTGCTCCACTCCTTACTGTAGCAATGAACCCCTGAAAAGCCTCTTACTCTATACCACTCCTTCCTGTGTCTGTCTCCTCTCTTACTGCCTTCTTTTTTTTTTTTTTGAAGTGAGGCAATTGGGGTTAAGTGACTTGCCCAGGGTCACACAGCTAGTAAGTGTTATGTGTCTGAGGCCGGATTTGAACTAAGGTACTCCTGACTCCAGGGCCGGTGCTCTATCCACTGCGCCACCTAGCTGCCCCTCTGACTGCCTTCTTAATCGCCTGGCCTCATTGCGTCCTCCTAGTCCTCCTGCATCCCCTCCTCACTATCTCATTCCCCTGTATATATGTTCTTTCTCTCCCCTCAAACCATGGGCTCTCTGCGCCCCACACACCAAGCTAATCCGCAGCTGCACTAGGGCTGTGCCCAGCAGGGCTCGAGGGGCCTGTGCCCCCTCCTGCGCACCTGGGACCTCCAGATGGGCTATGCTAGGGCCTGGTAGGATAAGTTTGGTATCTCCACTGCAGCTCCCCTCAGAGCGTAGGGAGCTGGGGCTTTTTTTTTTTTTTTCCTCCAGCCGGCTCAGCTGAAGTGGAGGGGGAGGGGCACTAGTCCCTCACACAGAAAAAACCCCTGAGAGCCTAAGGCTTTTTAACCTCAGCCCAAAGGTAGGGTCCCCAAATCAAAATAAATTCCCACATTACCAATGAGGAAACTGGGGCAAACAGTGGTGAAGTGACTTGCTCAGGGTCACACAACTGGTAAGTGTCTGAGGTTGAATTTGAACTCGGGTCTTTGTGACTCCAGGCTCAACAGACTAGCTACTGGATTACCCAACTGCCATGAACAGCTTCTCTATATAGCTACAAGAAGTATTTATTATATATAAGACTCTGTGCACAGTGCTAAGGAGACAAAAAGACAAAAAATAAAATAGTCCTTTCCCTCCATGAGATTTCATTTTATTCAGTGGATGATGATGGTGGTGGTGGTGGGGACATAGGATAAGTCATTATTAGATCACTATTCTGCCCTAGTCAGACTTCATGTGGAATATTGTGTCTGGTTCTGAATACCACATTTTTTGGAAGGATACAGGTAACCTGGAAAATGTCCAGAGGACAGTAACCAGGAGGATAAAGTTCATGCCACATAAGAAATACTGGAAGAAACAAGGGATGTTTAGCCTGAAGGAGAAATAGCTGAGGAGACACATGGCAGTCATGCTCAGCATTTGAAGGAGGAGAGAATAATTCGTTTTCTTGTAGTGAGTCCCAGAGGGCAGAACTGAGACCAAAAGACAACAAGTTATATAAGAAGGAGAATTTAGGTGCAAATGTGAGAAAAAGCTTCCTCACAATGTGAGCTGACCCAAGGTGTAATGCACTTTCTCTGGAGTTGCTTGGCTTCCCCCCACTGGAGCTCTTCAAGTAGAGGCTAATGACACTCTGGAGGGGATTGACCTTTGGTGCGCATAGACTGGACAAGGTACCTTGTGGGGTCACACGCCAAGGTTCATTGAATCTATGATGAGTATAAGCCAAAATGTGGGATACCCAAACAAGAAGACATCCCTGTGTAAATGTTTGTTAGAATCCTAACCTGCATTTGGCTCCTTACAAAGTTAGGTAAGTAAATATGTCTGGGCTCCCTCATTGCTTATGATCTAAAATAAACAGAAGGGGTTTATCTTAGAGGGCATATCCAGAACTAAACTCACTATTAAGAATGATATGATAAGGGGCAGCTGGGTTGCACAATGGTTAAAGCACCGGTCCTGGATTCAGGAGGACCTGAGTTCAAATGCAGACTCAGACACTTAGCACTTACTAGCTCTATAACCTTGGGCAAGTCACTTAATCCTCATTGCCCCACAAATTTTTTTTTAAAAAGGATGATGTGGGGGGCAGCTAGGTGGCACAGTGGATAGAGGACTGGCCCTGGAGTCAGGAGGACCTGAGTTCAAATCCGGCCTCAGACACTTAACACTTACTAGCTGTGTGACCCTGGGCAAGTCACTTAACCCCAATTGCCTCACTAAAAAAAAAAAAAACTTTTATTACTTATAAAATAATAAATGTAATTAATATATAGTAAACATCAATACTATTAATAAGTGTGTGTTGATATTAGCAATATTCTTTGTGATTAATATAACACAATAAAATAATAGCTCTTTGCTATGTGGCCCATTGGGAAGATGGCTGGATTTCAAGCCAGAGGATCTGGTTTTGATTCTTGGCTTTTTCCCCACATAATGACTAATTATGCTTTGGTTTTTAATGACAATGAAGAAGAAGATGGTGGTGGTGATGAAGAAGACTGATGATGGCATCTACAACGATGAAGATGAAGATGATGGCATTGATGGAAATGATGATAATGTTGACACTGACAGTGATGACAACAATGACAACAACAATGAGGAGATCTGGCGAAAGAGGTAGTGAGTAGATAGATGATCATCCTCTGGGTCAGTATAATTTAGATTCGAGTCCATCCTGGCTGGGCGACCCTGAGCAAAGTACTTAAACTCCAAATGCCTCAGGAAACTCTCTAAGAAAGGCATTCTTCACGGGGGGGGGGGGGGGATCTGGAGGTGGATTTCAAGAGGACCATGAACTTGGATGGGGAAAAAATAGCATCTTTGCTTTCACTTCCTTTATTATTATTTTTTTTAAGTGAGGCAATTGGAGTTAAGTGACTTGCCCAGGGTCACACGGCTAGTAAGTGTTAAGTGTCTGAGGTTGGATTTGAACTCAGGTCCTCCTGACTCCAGGGCTGGTGCTCTATCCACTGCACCATCTAGCTGCCCCTCTAACCTCCTTTATAATCCTATTTATTTGATGCATTTAAAACCAGTGGAGTCAAGTACACACAGAAGACTAAGAAATTCTGTTCCAGGCCTATAAAATGATATCTTAGGTTCTGAACTACATGGATAAAGGAAATTTCTCATCAAGGATAAAATCAAAGGTCCAGTCCTTTAAAAAAAAAAAAGTTTTTCAAAACACTTAACATGCCTCATCTCTTTTTGTTTTTTGTTTTTTTAGTGAGGCAATTGGGGTTAAGTGACTTGCCCAGGGTCACACAGCTAGTAAGTGTTAAGTGTCTGAGGTCGGATTTGAACTCAGGTACTCCTGACTCCAGGGCCAGTGCTCTATCCACTGCACCAACTAGCTGCCCCCCATCTCTTTTTAAATCCTCTCAGAAACCCAATGAGACAGGTGGTATTATTATTATTATACTCATTTTACAGATGAACAAACCGAGGCTCAGAAAGTTGAAGTGACTTGCCCAAGTTAACACAGCCAGCGTGTCAGAGGTGGCACTCAAATTTCAACGGGGCTCTCCTGGACTCTCAGCCCAGGCTTGTCAGCTATACACATTTGTATAATATCTAATTCACACACCCAGTTACTGGTGGGTTTAGACAAATTTAGCTTTTCCTTAACTCTGGCCTACAAAAGCTCCTCTCTGTCATGCCTAGCTGAATTCAGTTTACTCTAACCAGTCTCCCTCGGGCCTCTCCGACCAGCAGGAGACCCTAACACACAGGTTGGGTTATCCTCAACTCCACTTGAAGGTCTATATTTGCATTACAGAGGCAATTATGAGAGTAAGATAAATATCCCCCAGCCAATTAATGGGAACCAGAAGCTTTGGTTTCTCTTCCTCAAACACAGCTCTGGCAAAATGTCCATTCTGAAAGTTGGAGGGGGCAGGGGATCGTTTTGGAAACTGGGAAACAAGGCAGACATTGCAGCAGTGGAGAGGTTCTCCTGGCTCCAACCCGCCCGGCCTTGGGCAAGAGCTGCTTCTGCTGGGTTTATTTGCTCAGGGAGCCTGTGATTGATTGGGAAATTCACAGGCACAGACTCTCCAAAGAAGCCATCCCAGAAGAGTATAAACATCCATCGGTCCTGGCAGCCGCCCTGTGTTGGGAGCATGGTGATTGGTGGTGAAGCCTCATTTCCCCCAGAGCTGTGGGAGGACCAGTGTAAAGGCATGTTTGCTCTAGAAGGCAGATGGACCGCACCAACAGCAAAAAGGCCGGTTTGACTGGGATGCCATAGAGTCAATGGGCAACTGGAGTCAGGAAGACCTGAGTTCAAATCTAGCCTCAGACACTTACCAGCTGTGTGACCCTGGGCAAGTAACTTCACCCTGTTTGCTTCAGTTTCCTCCTCTGTAAAATGGCAAACCCACTCCAGTATCGTTGTCAAGGAAACTCCAGAAGAGGAGAGGACACACCTGGAAAATGACTAAACAATAACAAAGTGTTAATGAAGGAGAGGGATTAATAGTTAAGAAACCGGAGGAGGTGGATCAGAGCCAGACAATAAAGGGCTCTAAGGGGGCAGCTAGGTGGTGCAGTGGATAAAGCACCAGCCCTGGATTCAGGAGGACCTAAGTTCAGATCCAGCCTCAGACACTTGACACGAGCTGTGTGACCCTGGGCAAGTCACTTGACCTCCATTGCCCCACAAAAAATTAAAATAAAATAAAATAAAAATAAAGGGCTCTAAATCCCAAAATGAGGAGTTAGTATTTTAATCTAGAAACAAAAGGAAATCGATGGAGGAGTTTGCCAAAAGGAGTGACAAGGTCAGACTTGTATTTTGGGAGATTCCCTTTGACAATTGTGTGGAGGATGGATAGGGGATAGCCAATTGGGTGGAACGGTGACCAATTAGGAGGCCATTACAATTGTCCGGTCAAGAGGTGATGAGGTGGAGAGGAGGGGACGGACGTGAGAAATGCCGAATGGTACAAGGTCATTGGAGAGACGAAGAGACATCAGAGATTAGAGGTTGGAATGTGCTGTGAGATCTTCTCATTCCTGCCCTGTAGATCCACTGCTCTCCCCACGAAATGACTCATTCATTGTTGGGGATTATCGCTACATTGTTCATCCCTCAGAAATGTTCCTCTAGTAGCTCCGGCAAAGCCCCCCCACCTCTATCCTATCCCTAACATTTCACACTCTGGATTTGACTGGCCAGGGCCGAGAGTTTGGAATCACCCTGTAAATCATGGTGGGGGTGGGGCGGACTTGAAAGAGTCCTTATTTATAATGTCTTCTGAGAGAGAAAAAAAAATCTGTGTCCCATTATATTTTTGAAGGACTATTTATGGGTTTTGGTCCAAGCTTTGTTTAAACAGCACGCAGCAAACTGCTGCCTTCACTACACACCCCTCCGGAGAACTCCAGGGATAAAATGAAAATAAAGGCAGGCCTTGGGTACGTTTTCACTCATGATGAAATGTCTCTTCCCCCACCAAGCTTGTCCTCTTCATCAGGGTCATATCACCATCCTGCCAAGGCTGTTTTCTGTCACCTTGGTGCATTCCACCCCCCAGCTACCAACCCAAAGACTGAGGGAGAACTGGGACCACTGGACATGGGATCCAAGTCAACAGTGTTTGATCTACAAGGTGGAGAAGAGGAAAAAGATGAGAAGGAGAAAGTGGAAGGGGAGGGGGAGGAGGAAGGGGAGAAGGAAGAAGGGGAGAATGAAGAGAATGAAGAAAAGGAAGAGAAAAAAGAGGGAAGAAGAAATGGAAGAAGATAGAGATAAGAAGGGAAAGGACAATAGGAAGAAGAGGGAAGAAGAGAAGGAGGAGAAAGGGGGAAAGAATAGAAGGAAAATGGAGGAGGAGGAGGAGGAGGAGAAGAAGAAGAAGAAGAAGAAGAAGAAGAAGAAGAAGAAGAAGAAGAAGAAGGAAAGAAGAAGAAGAAGAAGAAGGAAAGGAAAGGAAAGGAAAGGAAAGGAAAGGAAAGGAAAGGAAAGGAAAGGAAAGGAAAGGAAAGGAAAGGAAAGGAAAGGAAAGGAAAGGAAAGGAAAGGAAAGGAAAGGAAAGGAAAGGAAAGGAAAGGAAAGGAAAGGAAAGGAAAGGAAAGGAAAGGAAAGGAAAGGAAAGGAAAGGAAAGGAAAGGAAAGGAAAGGAAAGAAGTGCAGCAGTGGGGAAAGGTGGAGGTTTTCTCTGCCAGCTATCCACACACATTTCCCCAGTGCACTTGGACTGGTCCTGCCATTGACCTGAAGATCTCCCAACTTGACCTAGAAAAGTAGGGAAGCTATTTCTGGATCTGGATCCAGTGCCCCACCCCGCCTAAAAGATTCCTCTATAGCTGGATCCTATCTAAGGTGTACCAAAGAATGACAATGTTCTTCCTCATGGTTTTCTGGGTGACCCTGGCCAAGGCCCCTTCACCTTCTTATCCTCACTTTGTTCATCTATAAAATATAGTTAATGCTAATTATGATGCCTACCTCACAGGTCTGTGGCAATCTTCCCCCCCACACACACACACACCCCCGACATCTATATATTTGCATAGATCTTTGTACAGGCTGCCTCAAATATCTTAGAGCACCTTTAAGCTTTAATGGCTTAGACCAACATTAAAACTTTTAGGACACCCAGTAATATCTTTTTTCTTTCTTTTTTTTTTTTTGTGTGTAGGGCAATGAGGGTTAAGTGACTTGCCCAGGGTCACACAGCTAGTAAGTGTCAAGTGTTTGAGTCTGGATTTGAACTCAGGTCCTCCTGAATCCAGGGTCAGTGCTTTATCCACTGTGCCACCTAGTTGCCGCCCCCCCCAGTAATAGCTTATTTGCTGTTATTCTCCCCCATCTTATAGCTGAGAAAACTGAGGCACAGAGAGGTTTGCCTAAGATTTGCCTAAGGTCACACAGCTAACCAGAATCCTGAGGCAGGATTCAAACCTAGGTCTTACTGACCCCAAGTCCAGCACACTAGCCACTAGATCACTGCTGTGGTAAGCTAGTAAATAGGAAAAGCCACGATTTGAACCAGGGACTCTGGACTCCAAATTCAATGAGCTTTCCACTAACTCACATAGCCTCCCATTAAACCCCACCTAATAAATCACACTCAAAAGAAACTCTTCAAACCTGGCATCCAACAACACTGACCTTCTTATACCCTACACATGCTTTGTACTGGCTTTCCTCCGTGCCTGGGATGCTCTCTCTCCTCACCGCAATCTCCTGGCTTTCTCCGAGATGTAACCCAAGCAACACATCCTGCAGGAAGCTCTGTTCCTCCCATTGCCTTGCACCTACTCTGTATATATTATATGCACCTGGTTGTTCACATGCCGCCACCCCCATTAAATGTGAACTCCATGAGACCAAGGGCTACTTTTGCCGTCTTTTTGTCCCTCGTACTTCACAGAGCGGCTGGAATATAGTGGGTGCTTAATAAATCCCAGTTGACCTAGTGACCGACTGCTTTATTCTGAATGACGCTACCTGGAGAGCCATATTCTGTCAGTTTGGGTATGGATTGTCTGCAATAAGCCAAACCGAGCTCTCTTCCCGGTCTTCATGAAGACGATGGTCATCTCTGAGAGTGGGGAGCTGGACCCGACACAAGGACCTGCTAAATTCATTTATCCTTTGCCCCTTTGTCAAGACTTCATTCCCACCACTGCCTTGTAAAGCCTCTGCTTTCTCAGCTGTGCCGATCTGACATTGCAAAGAGAATCTAACCACAGACTATTTAAAAACCCATTAGGATATTTTTGGATCCATTGACTAGGGCCCTCAGTCCCACCCTGGAGAACAGTTTAAGATCCAGTTACGTGGGAATCCAGCATCGGGCACTTTCTTGAAGGACCAGAGGAAGCAGAAATTAAGCCAGTTTGTCTTTGTAAAAAAAATAATAATAATCCATTCTCAAAAGCAGTCCGACTTAGGTGGCTTTATGTAGCATGAACCGGGTTTCTTTTGGGTTTGGAGTCGTTTGTTTTTCCTCTTCCTCTCATTCTTCTAGCGTGAAGTAGAGCTACACTTTCCCACCCATCCTCCTATATGCAGAAAGATGCAGCCTTGGGTAATTCAGATGTCCCTGCCCAGATGACCCAGAGGGATTCACAGAGCTTGAGTGAGAGCATAGATAGGGACATTCTCACTTGGGCAGGAAACCTACTACCTGGGGATCTGGGGGAAAACAGGCATCAGACTTTGGAGTCATCGTACCCCAAATGTTGGTGTTGGTGGAGAATAGAATTTGAGAGGTTGGTGGAAACTATAGTGAAAGAGATTTCAGGATGGAAGTATGTATCTCAAACTACATTCTGTCAGTAACATGGGCAGACAAGTAGAACCCTGCCATGACAGGGGAACTCTGGGATACTCCCCTCTGGAATACAAAAATGGGGTTGATCATGAAAAAGTGTTTTCCCTGTTTAAAAAAAAAACAGATTAGCATAGCCAGGCGTGTGATAATAAATATTTAACAACCAGGTTTGGGTACGATAGTAAATATTTAACAACCAGCTTTTGGGGGGGGATGGGAATGGAGGCAGTGTATATATGGCATACTTTTAAGCTTAATCTGCAATATCAATATTTTCTCCATCACTTTCTCAAGTCTAAACAGTCAACAAAACAATAAATCAAGCCCTGATTTGTAACATTTGCTAATTTCTGAGTATACGTGCTCACACTGAACATCTGACAGTGGGTTCTTGCTGGTACAAGCCAGTTTGAGCACACCCCAACATACTACCCTTATACACTGGAGGATGTGGTGATTTAAATTTTCTCCAAAAGTTCATAAATTTTAGAAATGGAATGAATGAATGAATGAATGGAGAAAAACCCCAACATTTTAAAAATATCTACTATGTGTTGGTCAGCGTGCTAAACACTGGGGATCCAAGTACAAAAAAATGAGAGAGACACTGCCTAAAATTCTCATTTTATTCATTAAATTTAAAATAAAAAAATTTTAAATAAAAAGAGATACTGCCTAACTTCAGGAAATTTACATTATAATGGGAGAGAGAAGGGAGTGGTGTTGGGGAGTGGAGTTTTGGTCTGAGGAGTTACAGGAAAGGTGAATAGAGCAATAAGGGATTCATGTGCCATGGTCTTCCCAAAGACAATGGTGATATTGATTTGATTACTGCTCCTACAACAAAATGGAAAATCGTCTGGGTGTATGGCTGGATGGTATTTACCCATCAAGCAGTAATCGTTTTTTAAGCGTTTGCTATGAGCTGGGAATTGTATTGGGATGGAGAGATCCTAACATCCCTTTGTTGGCCAGGGAAAAAGAGTTTAAGAGAAGTTGAGGTGATAAGAATACTGAAAATGGAACTAAAGCATTTGAATCCAATCGACTTTGGCCAATTACAGGCAGTGTCTTGGACAAATCATTTAACCACTCTGGACCTCAGATTCCTTACCTGTAAAATTGGGGAAATATTTCTATTATGATCCTCCCAGGGTTTTTGTAAAGCTTAAATAGACAAATCTGTTTGTAAATTGTTAAGCACTACACAAATGTTATTATTCCTCACATAAGAGATGGTATTTGGGGCAGTTAGGTGGTGTAGTGGATAAAGCACCGGTCCTGGATTCAGGAGGACCCGAGTTCAAATCCAGCCTCAGATACTTGACACTTAACTAGCTGTGTGACCCTGGGCAAGTCACTTAAGATGGACGGGGGTAAGAACATGATGGGCCCTGAAGGCCAATCTTAGCCTTCGGGACTTTAAGCATGGTATGATTTGGAAACCTTACTTTGGTTTTGAATCCCAGATCCGACATTCACCACTTATGGGATAAACAGAAGGTAATGGGATGGAAGAAAATACACAATAATCATAACTCTGAATGTGAATGGGATGAGCTCACCCATAAAAGGGAAGCAGATAGCCCAGTAGATTAAAAACTAGAATCCAACAATATGTTGCCTATAACAGATACACTTGAAATAGAAAGACACACACAATTAAAATAAGGGGCTGGAGCAGAATCTCTTATGCTTCAGCTGAAGTAAGAATGTTAGGAATAATAATCACAATCTCAGACATATCAAAAAGAAAAAATAGATCTAATTAACAGAAATAATCAGAAAAACTACATTGCTAAAAGGTACCCTAAGCAATGAAGCAATATCAACATTTTTACAATAAATTTCTCTGATATAGGTGTCATTTCCCAAATATATAGATAGGGAACTGAGTCAAAATTCTAAAAATAAGAGCTATTCCCCAACTGATAAATGGTCAAAGGATATGAACAGGAAGTATTAAGAAGAAGAAATCAGGGTTATCTATAATCATATGAAAAAAGTGCTCTAAATCACTACTGAATAGAGAAATGCAAGTTAAAACAGCCCTAACATACAACCTGACACCTATCAGAAATGACAAATATTGGAGGAGATGAGGGAAAGGTAGGTAAATTAATAAACTCTTGCTGGAGTTGTGAACTGGTCCAACCATTCCGGAGAATAATTTGGAACTATGCCCAAAGAGTTTTAAAACTGTTGCATATCCTTTGACCCTGTAATACCACTACTAGGTCTGTATATCCCAAAGAAATCAAAGAAAAGGGAAAAGGACCCATATGTACAAAAATCTTTATGGCATCTCCTTTTTTCGTGACAAAGAATTGGACATTGAAGAGATGCCCATCAATTGGGAAATGGCTGAACAAGTTTTGGTATATTGTTGTGCTATAAAAAATGACAAGGGAGATGGTCTGGGGGTGGCTAGGTGGTGCAGTGGATAAAGCACCGGCCCTGGATTCAGGAGGACCTGAGTTCAAATCTGGCCTCAGACACTTGACACTTACTAGCTGTGTGACCCTGGGCAAGTCACTTAACCCCCATTGTCCTGCAAAAAAAAAAAAAAGAAAAAGAAAGAATACAGAGACAAGGGAGATGGTTTCAGAAAAACCTGCGAAAACTTATATGAACTGATACAAAGTGAAGTGAGCAGAACCAGGAGATCACTGTACACAGTAACAGTAATATTATAATGATGATCAACTTTAAAAGACTTGGCTGTTCTTGGGGCAGCTAGGTGGCGAAGTGGATAAAGCACTGGCCCTGGACTCAGAAGTACCTGAGTTCAAATCCGGCCTCAGACACTTGAAACTTACTAGCTTTGTGACCCTGGGCAAGTCACTTAACCCCCATCACCCTGCAAAAAAAAAAAAAAAAAAAAAAAAAGACTTGGCTGTTCCGATCAATACCATGATCTAAGACAATTCCAAAGGCCTCATGATGAAAAACTTCTATCCACTTCCAGAGAAAGGACAGAAGAATTTTCTCACTTGATTCTCCTGGCTTCTTTGTGATGTGGCCAATATGGAAATATGTTTGGCATGATTACACACATACAATTGATATCATATTGCTTGCCTTCTCAGTGGGTGGGGGAAGGTAGTGGAAGAGGGAGAGAATTTGGAACTCAAAAAAATTTTAAGAATGTTAAAAATATGTATAAATCATATTTTTAAGAGAATGAAAGAAAATGGGAGCCCTCTGAGGTCTCTTGAACAGAGAAAGGAGAACAGTGCTTTGTTCTCACTCCATCTGCTGACTCTGGGCATTTTCATTGGCTGTTCCTGGAGGTGCCTGGAATATTCTCTCTCCTCATCTGTTTCCTGGATTCCTTCTAGTCCCAGATAAAATCCCACCTTCTACAGGAAGCTTTTACTGATTCCCTCTTAATGCTGATAAATTCTTTCTGTGATTATCTCTAATTTATCCTCTATATACCCTGTTTGTACATAGTTATTTCCATTCCAGTTAGACTCTGATCTCCTTGCAAGAAGGAATTATCTTTCACTTTTTTTGCATCTCCTGTGCTTACAATATTGCCTGAAACATAGTAGGAACTTGTTGGCAATGTTTGCACTAGGAAGTTTATGTTCTTCAGCTGATGGGCATCTACTTTGTTGGTTTCTGTTGGGGTTTTTTAGGGGCAATGAGTGTTAAGTGACTTGCCCAGGGTCACACAGCTAGTAAATGTCAAGTGTCTGAGATCAGATTTGAACTTGGGTCCTCCTGAATCCAGGGCCAGTGCTGTATCCACTGCACCACCTAGCTGCCCCTGGGCATCTACTTTGTTTCCAATTCTTTGCTACCACAAACAGTGCTGCTGGAAATATTTTGGTGTATGTGGAGCCTTTCGTTATGTCTTTGTCTTCCTTGGACTATAGGTACAGCAACAGACTCTCTATATCAGACATTATTATTTTAGAACATGAAGAATACACAACGTGACTCATCAAGACCTTCAGCCTCCAGAATGCTAGTCCCTCCCTTAAGCCCCAAGAGAAAAAGATCTTGTGTCCACAGGCTAACGCCTGGAAGTTAAATATTTGAAGGCTGAAGCTACAACCTGTTGCATCTGCTTAGAAGATGAATCCTCTCTGAACTCAAACCAAGTTAAGAAGATTCGCTGTCGAAACACAGACTCCACACTGTGCCCAGGGAAGCAGTCCAGGCAGGACCAGGCACAAGTGAGGAAACTGGAGAACAAGGTCTGCCTTTGGTCCCTTCCAGCTCCTCTCCCACACCTCTTTTCTTCATGAATAGAAGCATTGAATCTGAGGAAGAGAAAAAGGCACTTCCTTCTGTGGGCTGAGAGTCACTCTCTGTTCCTTCCCACAGTAGTCCCGAACAGGACAATACCCATTGGACAAAACTACCCACGTAGGGGACTCTACCTTATTTGGAGAATTTTTAAATGAAGTGGCTGGACTCGGGGAAGAAAAGACTTGTCCCAGGGTGCAGCTAGGTGTCGAAGTGAATAAAGAACCGACCCTGGATTCAGGAGGACCTGAGTTCAAATCCAGTCTCAGATACTTGACACTAGCTGTGCCACCCTGCGCAAGTCACTTAACCCTCATTGCCCTGAAAAAAAATACTTGTCCTATCTAGGTACTAATAGAGTATTTTTCTTTATATTGTATATTTGCGTTTAAACATTTGTCCCGACAGAAGAAAGAGGTAGCCTGGCATCATAAAGAGGGGACCAGCATCAGAATCAGGAACACTGGAATTTAAGTCTTCCCTGGGACGCACATGAAATATGTGACCACTGACAAGTTGCTTAATCTCTCAGAGATGGGGCAAATCTCTAAGACTATAAATGATAAGGACAGCTAGGTAGCTCAGAGTATATGTGCCAGACCTGGAGTCAGGAAGATTCATTTTCCTGAGTTCAACTCTGGCCTCAGACTGGGCGACCCTGAACAAGAAGTCACTTAACTCTGTTTGCCTCAGTTTTCTCATCTGTAAAATGAGCTGGAGAAAGAAATGGCAAACTACTCCAAAATCTTTGCCAAGAAAATTCCAAAAGGAGTCACAAAGAGTGGGATACGGCTGAAAGTGACTGAACAATGATGAGTAGATTATAAAAGAATTGTCAAGAGGGCAACTAGGTAGCGCAGTGGCTAGTGCACCGGCCCTGGATTCAGGAGAACCTGAGTTCAAATGCAGCCTCAGACACTTGACACTTACTAGCTGTGTGACTCTGGGCAAGTCACTTAACCCTCATTGCCCTGAAAAAAAAGAAAAGAAAAGAAAAACAATAAAAGAATTGTCAAACCAGGAGAGTTTCCACAGCAGGACTTCCTCACATTTGTCTCTGGAATGAGAGGTTTTGAATTCAAATCCCCTTTCTGATGATTACCACCCTGTGTGACACTGGACAGATCACTGAACCTTTCTGAGCCATAGCAGTAGTAGTAGTCATGGTAGTAGTAGTGGGAATAGTAGTAGTAGTTGTGGTAGTAGTAGTGTTGTTGTTGTTGTTGGTGGTGGTGGTAGTAGTAGTAGTAGGGTGATAGAAGTAGGAGGAGGAGGGTGGTGGTAGTGGTGATGGTGGTAGAAGTACCAGCAGTAGCAGCAGTAGCTAGTAGTAACTAGCATTTACTTAGTACTTTAAGGCTTGCAAAGCATTTTACAAATATTATCTCATCTTCCCCTCACAATAATCTTGGGAGGTAGGTAGTATTGTTATCCTTATTTAACAAATGAGGAAGCTAAGGCACTGAGTGGTTAAGTAACTTTCCCAGGGTCACACAGTTAATACCTAAGGCTGGATTTTAACTCTAGCCAGCTAAATCTAGCTGGCTTATTAATATCAACTGATGATAATCATGAAGGGAAGTATACCAATGGGGGCATGTGAGCTATCCCATTAGAAAGACAGCCCTCAAACCCTTAGGATCACTCCCGGATCCCTGAGGGCACATAGAAGCCCATGCTCTAGGCACCCAACTAGTCAGTTTGAATGATTACAAATGAGGAGAGACCCAGTGACTCGAAACAACTCATCCAAGGTCACACAAGGTAGTAAGCATTAGAAGCAAGAATTTTAGTCCAGTTTCTCTGACTCCAAGGGTCTTTCCACTCTGAAACACACACATAATCAACCCAATTCATCTCCTTCTCTCTGGTCCCATTTTCCCACAGTTCTAAAATCCTCCAGACTATCCCTCAGAAAGAAAACAAACTTGAAAATTCTAGGGGGACAGTACCCTGACATCCAGGCTAATGCTTCTTTTTTCTTTTCTTTTCTTTTTTTTTTTTTTTGGCAGGACAATGAGGGTTAAGTGACTTGCCCAGAGTCACACAGCTAGTAAGTGTCAAGTGTCTGAGGCCGGATTTGAACTCAGGTCCTCCTGACTCCAGGGCTTGTGCTCTATCCACTGTACCACCTAGCTGACCCATCATGCTTCTTTAATGCTGCAGAAAACCCTGTCTTTATGAACATTTTTTAAATGACAAAATGGTATAAAAAACGTCTTCATGACATTGAGCCTAATGGAGGCCTCTTCCTTAGAAGAGAAGCCTACTTGAGATGACAAGACAGGCAAAATTCACCTCTGCACCACAGATTAGATGATATGTAATGGTTTTCCTGTAATGTCCATCTATACTATGGTCACAGGTCAAAGGAAGAACAGGCACAAGCTCTGGTACTGAAATTGAAAAAAAAGAGGCTAGAAAGGATTCTCATCCAGTTATGGGTTGAACTAGATGGCCTCCGAGGTCCCCTCTGATCCAAGACTCTGCCTATCCATGATTCCTTCTAGAAGGTATATGTATAATATAAGCATTATCCAGTCACTAGAGTTTGGGGGAATGAACTTTGAACCATGAGTTGGAAAACTTGGTCTAAGTCTCCATTTCATTGCTAACTAACTGCATGACTTAGGACAAATCTCTGTAGTTAAGCTTCTTCTACCCACCCTCCTTTGTTTTCTCTTTCCCTCACAGGTGGTTGTGAGGATAAAATGACATAATGTATGTAAAATTGCTGTGAAACATATATCTTATATATTGCACTTTCTCTTTTACTTACATTATCTTATTTTATCACACACATATGTATACACACATATATATACATATATGGATATGGAAGCGATTTACAATAACATATTTGCTCTTGATAGGGTCACTCCCGTGTAATAACCCCACTCAATAGCAGATGTGACTCCACGTAGTTATCCACTTTTCAAAAATCCCTTGGCCCAGACTACAAAAATTGGTTTAGAAATTGATATGACCTAAGGGTGAGTAAATACAGAACATAAATCACTGTGATCAAGGCCAAGGGGAGGACCCAGTGTCCTAGCCCTGGAGATAGTGACGGAGGATGAGACCCAGAGATACTTAGTCGGGAGAAGAAAAGACCAGGGTGCAGCACTGTTGACATCTTCAAATATTTGTGAGGAAGAGAGGTTGGTCTCATTCAGTCTAGTCCTCAGGGAAAGAACTAGGAGCAAGAGAGTGGAAGTTACAAAGGGAGAGATTTAGAGGGGAAGTAAATTTCCAGTAATTTATCCCAATGTAGAATAGACTGCCAGGAGAGGCAGTTTCCTGTATCTGTGGTGAAAAGGGGGTCCTTGTTCAGGTCTGGGGTGTGGACTGGGACCTCTGAGGATCCTTCTGAGTATAAGATTCTGGGATTGGGTATTTCAATGATAGAGAGAGGGAAGGAGAGAAAGAGAGACATACATGGCGGGGGGGGGGGGGAGAAAGAGACAGAGAGAGAAACGGAGAAAGAGAGAGGAAAATTGTCATTTCTCCTAGTGCAGTAAAATCCCATTATATTCACATACCACTTTCACTTTTTTAGCCCTTCTCCAAATCAATGCATATCTGCTTTGTTCCAGGATGCTAGGTCAAAAACCCAAGTAAGGGAAACCAAGGCCCAGAGTGATTGACAGCCCTACCCAACGTCTGCACTCCTGCACATGCATGCATGCAGGCACACACACACACACACACACACACACACACACACACGAGTTAGCAGCAGAGCTGGTTTGGGAATCAAGGTCTGCTCACTCCTCATCTTCATTTAAGCTTCTTTCCATGAGATTCTCCACCATGTCCCATCAGTCTCATTACTGTGAAGCTTCCTTCTCTCTCTCCCACATTTCCACCTTCTCACTCGGTCTTACAAATACCTATTTCTGCCTTCCTGGCCCTGGGTGAATACTCTCCCTTCCCTTCTCTCAGTAGTTCCCACCAGAATGCTCTTTACACCAGGGCAAATCCTTGGAAAAACAGAATCTTCACTTCTGCTTTCAGCATTGACTTCCAAGGCATGGGGAGGGGGGACTGATTCTTCTAGCAGTCCATTAATACTTCCACGGAAACACTATTTCTCCTATATAAAGATATTTTCCATTGCCTTTTTTTTTTGGTAGGGCAATGAGGGTTAAATGACTTGCCCAGGGTCACACAGCCAGCTAAGTGTTAAGTGTCTAAGACCAGATTTGAACTCAGGTCCTCCTGAATCCAGGGCCGGTGCTTCATCCACTGTGCCACCTAGCTGCCCGCCCCCCCCCCCCCCCGCCTTCCATTGCTTTTTCTTTTTCTTTGCAGGGCAATGGGGGTTAAGTGACTTGCCCAGGGTCACACAGCTAGTAAATGTCAAGTGTCTGAGGTCGGATTTGAACTCAGGTCCTCCTGAATCCAGGGCCGGTGCTTTATCCACTGTACCACCTAGCCACCCCTTCCATTTCTTTTTAATCAATCACCTGAAGAATGTCTCGGAGGTTCACAGGACAGGCAGCTTGTGTGATAGCAGTCCCTTCTGCCGGAGCACCCCAAAGGGTACAAGACAGGATTCCTCATAACTCGGGGCAAGAGGAGCAAGTGTTAGAGGAGGATTCTATGTCTCAGAGAAATTGTGACCCTAAAGCCTAAAGCGTTTATGTAAATGTGAGTTATTATTACCATCGGGAAGGAAGGAGGGAGGATGCCCCTTGTTTATATAGTGGATTGAGTCCTGGCCTTGGAGTCTGGAGATAGCTGGTTTTGGACCTTGCCTCTGGCATTCTGGCATTTACTAGCTGTGTGCCCATGGGTAAGTCCTTTGACCCTTCCTGAACCTCAGTTTTCTCATATGTATAATGGGGATTCTTAAGACAAGTCATTTAAAACAAGGATTTATTAAGTACCTACTATGTGCCAACCACTGTGCTAAGTGTAGGGAACACAAAAGGGGGGAGGGAACGAGTGTTTATGAAGCACCCTAACAGGTGCCGGGCACTGGGCTGAGGGCTGAGGGTACAAAGAAAGGCAAAAATAGTCCCTGCCCTCAAGGATCTTGTAATCTAATGGGAGAACTCTGAAATCTACCTGGGGGGGGGGACAGGGCAATGAGGGTTAAGTGACTTGCCCAGGGTCACACAGCTAGTAAGTGTCAAGTGTCTGAGGCCAGATTTGAACTCAGGTCCTCCTGAATCCAAGGCCAGCGCTTTATCCACTGTGCCACCTAGCTGCCCCCTCTGATATTTACCTTACAGGGGTCTTGTGGGGATTAAATGAGATCATGGATGTAAATCTTTCCAATCTGAATGTGCTCTATAAGGTGAGGCAAAAAATCATATTTACTCATCTGTCACTCCCGTCCCACATCTCCCCCTTCCTATTCCCTGGGGGCTGGAGTGCCCTCATGATGTCCGGTGGCAGGAGCTTTACTCTTTGTAAATTCGTGGTATTGCCCCATGTGCACATGTACATACATGCATGCATGCATACATACGTGTATACATACATGTATGTGCATTCACGTGTGCACCCACACACCCCTTTATGTCATTCTTCAATCAACCATGCTAGATGAGGAGCAAATCAAATTAAAAGGCATTTTTTTCCAAGTCAGATGGCAAATATTTTAGAGAAACAGATGCAGGGCTACACACCTCAGCCAAAGTCAACTCCATACAACTTAAAAGATTAGTTCTGTGCCCAGCTCCTTCAAGGCTGTGATGAATGAATGTGAATAAATGACAACAATGTGCTCAGGTGCAGGAGGGTTCATGTTCTTATCTCATCATTTCCATCTAAGCAGAGAATTCTTCATGCTGATGCCCATAAGAACATCAAGCATTCCTGCCTTCCTACTGTGCACAACCAGAAGGAAATATTCATGTTGAGTTGGGCTCCAGACATCCCAGCTCACAACTGGACCTTCCATTGACTTCTCCTGCTTAAATGACAGGACCCTTTATCCCACATGTCATCGTCTAAATGATTTGGTCCTTTTGTTCTGTCTCAAGACCTTTATTACAAGATGGCGGAACAGATGGAGAACTGGCTTGGGAGCCAGAAGACCAGGGTTCAAGTCCCTTGTCTAAAACCTACTGGATGTGCAACCCTGGAACCCTGGGCCAGTCACTTAACCTCTTGGTGCCCAAGAGCACCACTCCAGCATTACAAGTTACCACTGATTTTCATTGGTAGAGGATTTGGGGTAACTGGAAGCTCCCTATACTAATGAAATTGCAAGCCTGGTCCTTATGTACTTTCCATCTTCCCATCTGAAATACACACACACACACACACAATTTCAAAGTTAGAAGAAAAGTTGATAGTCTTCAAGTCCAACCCATACTCGAGCAAGAATCCCCTCTAGAACCCAGCCAGCAGACATTCAACTTCTGCATGATGACCTCTGAGGAGGAAAAGGTCAGTCCCTCCCAGAACAGCCCATCCCACTTTAGGATAGCATTCAGTATCTCACCATTCAATCAACGTTCCACACGTAGTTCAATCATTCCTTCAACAAGCCTTCATTAATTTCTTATAATATGTTAGACACTGGGGATACAAATACAAGACTACCTTATATACCAACTCTCCCAGTCATGGTCCTAAGTCTAGTTCAGGAATATTACTGTGCTGTAAGAAAAGACAAGGGGGTTGATGTCAGGAAAACATGGAAACACTTGCATGAAATAATGAAGAGTGAAATAAGCAGAACCAGGAGAACATTGTATACAGTAATAGTGATATTGTTCAAAGAACAACTGAATGACTAAGTTATTCTGTGTATTATAAATACTCAAATCAACTACAAAGGACCTATGAAGGAAGATGTTATCCACCCTCAGAGAAAGAACTGATCATTGGAAGTATGCATAGTATGGTTTTACAGATAGATAAATCTATCTATCTATCTATCTATCTATCTATCTATCTATCTATCTATCTATCTATCTATCTACCCATCCATCCATCCATCCATCCACCCACCCACCCACCCACCTACCTACCTACCTACCTACCTATATGTTGAATGGTGACTTCCTAGTACAGGGGGGAAAGGGAGGGAGACAGTTTGTAACTAAAAAAGCAACCAAAACAAACATATAAATAAGTAAATGGAATTTTCAATGGATTATTCAGAGCCTAAGGATTCAAATAAACAGTACTTTTAATAAAAATATATTCAAATACTCCAAGGTAAAGGTGAATGCTAAAGCAGTTTAAAAACTGTTCACAGGAATACAAAAACAGGTAAAAGCCACTGGCAAGGAAGCTAAAAGCAAAGAGCAAGGAAATTCTCTAGTATCTCCAGGCTTCCCTTCCGTAGTCCTAGAACTGGTATTATATCCTTCTTGTCCAAAGGGCCCCCAGCTCAGCCCCGGATCAATCCATCTAGGGCAAAATTATTCAACCTGCCCAGGTGTGTTCCCTAGCATCTTCACTAACAATAGCCCTGGCTGGTGTTGTGGGATTGTAGAGGGATTTCTAATTAGGTCCAAGTGACTGGTATAATAGTTATGGTTATGACATTGTGATGTTTAAAATCTAATGTGGGTCCTTACCTGCCCCCCCCCCAGTTTTGAGGGGGAAACCAGCTAAGATTTACTGGAAAATTCAGCAAGAGTTTAGGCTTTTAAGTATTTATTAAAGTGTATTAGAAGTCAGTGAAGAGAGAGAGGATAGGGGCAGCTAGGTGGTGCAGTGGATAAAGCACCGGCCCTGGATTCAGGAGTACCTGAGTTCAAATCCGGCCTCAGACACTTGACACTTACTAGTTGTGTGACCCTGGGCAAGTCACTTAACCCCCATTGCCCTGCAAAAAGAGAGAGAGAGAGAGAGAGAGAGAAGAGCAGATCTCTTATAGAATGTAAAACCCTATCTTAGATCTATTCAGTATAGCCAGAGAGAAACCTTTGCCTTTCCCTAGCAGCCCTCGTGAAGTTCTGCCACCACGCTGAAGTCCTGGACCAAAAAAGTGAGATCCATTGATCCACCCCCACCTCCCTACTTCCTGTCTCCCTCCCCAAAAGGGGCGGTCCTTCAAGCTGATTGGTTGAGGGTGGTCTCCTGTTGAAAGAACAACACCCCACTCAGGGCTGGCCAGGCACGATCTCTATTTTATCAATCTTAAGTAGGTTCTCAGTCAATTTCTCAGGCTCACCCTCAACCTTCAGGTGGGGCCCCTGGGCATCTGCCAAATCCCATTATTTTATCACGACATCCTATTCTGATTGTTCTTTGTGACCTGGTCTCCAAGAGACTGCCTTGGTGCCCAGTTCCAAACTCGGCACTGTGATGGAAAAGGCAGAGAAGGAACTGTCCTGACCCATTTCACAGGTATCGCTAAGGCATGATTGATATCATGCTGTCTTATTTTCCTCCACTTACAGGATGTGAGGAAAAACTCCTGTGTTCTAAAATTCCAATAGATCTGTGATCTCATCCATGTAAATCAGTAGTTCCCAGCGTCTTTTTTGTTGCACAAACCCCTTTCAACAAAACAAAACAAAAATTTGTTGTGAACCTTGAGCATAATTTAATTGCTACTTATAATATTCTTTTAGATTTATTCATTAAGTGCTTACAATAACTACAATAAATACTTTTATCACCAAAGTGCCAAATTAAAATTTACATAATTATAAAATACAATATTTTATTCTACTTATAATTATGAAATCTCTAAATATAACTTTATTAAACTAATTATAAAATAATTTCAAATATTTTATGTGGGATATTCTCTAAAAATTAAAAGTAATCCAGCAAGACCTCATATGCTTATGATTATCTGTAAGACTTCATATTAAATTTATTTTATAAATTTTGTGGAATATAAACAATATTTTAATGAAATCAGTTAAAACTTGGAAGATGTTTAACATAATATAATAATCGTGTATAAACAATTTCAGAATTAGACTTTTTATTTGAAAAGAGGCTTGTGATATTTGGCTCAACAACAGAGGAAACACAATCTTAAATATGGTTCAACATCAAATTTCTTTCTGCATTTTGATTTAAAACAAGAATAAAGTGAAAGTACTTGCTCACACAAATATGTGGTGGAAAATGGTAAGAGAATTTTACAAGCTCTCTTGCTGAGAGGCAGAAATTCATTATTATTTTTAGCCAGCTAACCAATCAATGAAAAGTAAATGATTAATTACGACATGAAATATTTATTTTTCTACTGACTGATGATAAGCACTATATTAAATGATAAATTACTTTCAGTTCAATTATATATTGCTTCATTTTTAGCAGTGTTTATATATAAAATAACTTTTCTAAAGAAACAATCTTTCCACATATGACTTTATTCTCTCCTTTCTTTTGTCACACTGACTACACTCCCCAAAATTCTATTAAATGGCTGATTGGTTATTGCCAATCAGTTCGAAGAATAATAACTTAAGTGAAGGATACATTTAAATCAGAAAACAGCCTTAATGCTACAATGAGAGGCAGTATAAGGTTTGTTTCTACAAAATATTCTTGATGATCTGTGATGTTTTCAAGACAATTTCTAATGTACATGCTCAGGGATCATGGATTTCAAGCAGCCTAATATTTGTGCTGCAGGAATGAAAATTTTTGTAACAATTTGATTAAATTATTTCAGAGCTGATAAGGTACAATAGTAAAGGAAAGAAGGATTGAGGGAGCTACTCTGGGCCAATGTACTCAATATAAATGAGGATATGTGCATGCATCTGACCATCCATTAGGAACTGGTTTGTGCCCTAATTTAGAACCTTGATGCGGTTTGGAAATAATTTGATGACAAACTGAGAAGTCACAAGAACATGCTGCACTTAGAAGAAGCAGAGTTTAATGTAATTGCTGTTGTTGTTGTTGTTGTTGAGTCTTTCAGACATGTCTGACTCTTTGTGACCCTATGCACCAACTGTCCATGGGGTTTTCTTGTCAAAGATACTAGAGCCGTTTGCTATTTCCTTCTCCACTGGATCCTTTTGTCAGGCAATCTGAGGTTAAGTGACTTACCCAGGGTCACACAGCCAGGAAATGACTGACAGTGGATTTTACCTCGGGTCTTCCTGACTCCAGCGCCAATGCTCTATCCACTGAGCAACCAGCTGTCTCTTGTTATTCACTCTATCAGTCGTGTCCAATTCTTTGTGATTCCATGGATCAACTGTCCATGGGGTTTTTTTTGCCAAAGATACTGGAGGGGTAATTATTATACAAACACCAAAATTTTTGTGTATGTGATCATGTTGATTTCAAATCACTGAAGAAACTAAGTACTACTACTATGACCACTACTACTACTACTACCACCACCACCACCAACAACAACAACACTACCATTACCACCACCACCACCACCACCACTAGCAGTAGTAGTAGTAGTAGTAGTAGTAGTAATAAATGACACTTACATAGCATTTACTATGTTCCAGACACTGTGCAAAGCACGTTAACAATCTCATTTGATCCTAACAACAATCTTGGGAGGTATGGGGGGTTGTTATTATCATCCCCATTTTACAGATTAGGAAACTGAGGCAAATAGAGGTTAAAGTGACTTGTCCAAGGTCGCAAAATCAGTAAGTGTTTGAGACCGGATTTTAATTCAGATCTTCCTGACTCCAGATCTGGTGCTCTACCCACTGTACCAACTAGCTGCCCTTATTAATGCTTCACACACATGATCTTCCTTTAATTCTAGTGCCTCCCCATTTTTTATTATCTCCAATTTATCCAGTCTATAGCTTGTTTATAGAGTCTCCCTCATTAGAATGTATTTTCAGGGACTATATTTTCCCTTTCTTTGTATCTTGTTACTTGATTGACCAATATGCCCTTAGGGGAAATTATTTCACAGAGGAAAAATACATTTGTAATATAATTAGGCAGTTTTGATTTTTTGTTTTTAATTTTTTTACCACTTAAAGTGTCATTAAAGAATCTTTAAGTGGCAGTGCATTCAGGAGGACCTGAGTTCAAATCCAACCTCAGATACTTGACACTTACTAGCTGTGTGACCCTGGGCAAGTCACTTAACCCTCATTGCCCCACCCCCCAAATATATATGTGTGTGTGTGTGTGTGTATGTATGTATGTATATGTATATAAGCTCCTTCATTTATTTTATTCGTATGCATAATCAAGTCAGTCCATCAATAAGTATTAATTAAGTACCTACTATGTGACAGACACTATGTTAAGCACTGGGAATACAAAAAGAGGCAAAAGTCAGTGCCTGCCCTCAAGAAGCTTGCAATCTAATGAGGGAGACAGCATGCAAACAATCTACAAACAAGCTATAGCCAGGATAAATTGGAGATGGTCAACACAGGGAATGCACCAGCACTAAAGGGAATTAGGAAAGGCTCCCTACAGAAAGTGGGATTTTAGTCAGGACTTAAGGGAAGCCAGGGGGGTTAGGAGTCCAAGCAGAGGAGGGAGAGCATTCCAGGCATGGGGGACAATGCCTGATCCAAGAGATGGAGGGTCTTGTTTTCAGAGCAGCAAAGAGGCCAGTGTCGCTGAATTGAAGAATATGTAATGGGGATGGGGCATGGGGGGAGGAGAAGGTAGCCTGGAAAGATAGAAAGGGCTCAGTTATGGAGGACTTTAAATACCAGACAGAGCATTTTGTATTTGATCCTGTAGGCAATAGGGAGTTACTGCAGTTTATTGAGTAGGAGATTTGACATGACCACATCTTCCCTTCAGGAAAATCACTTTAGTGACTGAATGGAGGATAAACTGGAGTAGGGAGAGACTTGAGGAGGACTGACACCCCCTCCCCCAAAGCAGGCTATTGAAATAATCCAGGCATGAGATAATAAGAGCCTGGCACTAGAACAATGGCAGTGTCAGAGGAAAGAAATGGGCATGTTTGAGAGATGTTTTGTTGTTGAGTTGGTTTTCAGTCATGTCCGACTCTTCATGACCCCATTTGGGGTTTTCTAGAGTTGTTTTCCATTTCCTTCTCCAGCTCATTTGACAGATGAGGAAACTGAGGCAAGCAGGATTAAGTAACTTGCCCAGGGTCACTACACAGAAGGTCAAATCAAGGCTTGGCAACAGGTTAGATATGGGGGGGGGGAATGGCAAAGATAGTGAGGAATCCAGGATGACTCCTAGGTCCCTGCAGGACTGGGGAGGATGACGATGCCCTCTACAGTAACAGGGAAGGTAGGAGGAGAGGGAAGTTTAGGGGGGGAAATCATAAGTTTGGGACATGTTGAGTTCGAGATGTCTACTGGATATACAATTTGAGAGGTTTAATGGGTAGTTGGAGAAACTTTGCAAACGTTATAAAATACAATTTAATAAGTTGTGTTTTTTTTCATAGTGTGATACATCATACACTTTCTTTGTGCCTTAACCTTTCCCTCTATAGGTGTTATTATTAATTCCTATTTTACAGATGAAGAAACAGGGTCTGTGGAGGGGGGCTTGCCCACAGTTACTTAGCTTCCTGAATCCAAACCCAACAGTACGAGCGCCATGCCATGCTGTCTCATCAACAGCTACAGGGATCACAAGGAAAAGAATGGGAAAACTCTAATTCCCAAAGTGCCTATAAGAAAAGTGAGAGGACCCCCCCTCCCCCTGCCTCCTGCCCAGCACGAAAACTCCCAAACTTGTCACCATTGGCATTCCTGGAATTTGCCACTGAGGAACTCATTTGCATTCCCAGCTGTGACTTTTTCCAAATGCTCCATCCTGTCGGAATTTTCATGAAACCGCCAAAGAAAGAGACCTCAGTTTTGTCTCTGATTGATTCATCTTGGGGGGCACCAGGCCATCCAACCTCGTGGAGTCATGTGGAGTATGAGAAAAGTGGCCAAGTCCCCACGAAGATATTAAATGCCACCACAAGATACATGAGTACCACAAAAGTTTCAGCCCTAGAAACAACAATCCAAGAGGAGGATTGTTGGTATGTGTTGGCATGGGGGGGGGAGGGGGGGGAAACAATTAAAAACTCCCCTGAAAGCTACAGTTCACAGAAGGTCTTTCTAATTTCCCCAAGTATCACATAACCCGGGACATCTTACATTGCCATCATTTGCTAAATTGCTATAGGTCGAATTTTGTTGTACCAGACTAAAATGCCCAGCGTGGCCACAAAATATTATTGTTGAAAATAGGGGGCCGGACCAACTAGGTGGCGAAATGGATAAAGCACCTGCCCTGGATTCAGGAGGACCTGAGTCCAAATCAGGCCTCAGACACTTGACACTTACTAGATGTGTGACCCTGGGCAAGTCACTTAACCCCAATTGCCTCACCACCACCCCCCCAAAAAAAGAGAAAGCAATTAGATGGCACAGTGGATAAAGTGTGGGCCTGGAGTCAGGAAGACTGAACAACCCTTACATGGATTGGTAAACAAAAGATAATCTGAGGCGAAAAGAGATTGCTGATAACACTAAACTGGCCACTAGGTGGCGTAGTGGATAGAGTATTGTCCTGGATGTCAGGAAAACCTGAGTTCAAATTAAGCCTCAGACCCTTGCTATCTGTGTGACCTGGGACAAGTCACTTAACCTCAGTTTCCTCATCTACAAAATGGGGGTGATAATAGCATCCGCTTCCTAGGGTTGTTGTGAGGATAAAATGAGATAATGTTTGTACTTTGCAAACTTTTAAAGCACCATATAAATTCTAGCTATTTTAACACTTTGAGGAGAGGGCAATGAGGAAGAGCCTTTACCTGAGATGATCTTTAACAGAAGACAAGGAGTCTGCAAAGTAGAGAAGAAGAACAAGTAGACATGTGGGATCACATGCATGGAGTGGAGGAATGAAGGAAACTTGACTGGAATGATTCTGTCTATACCCAAGGCTGGCCCCAGGCTAATACAGTGAAGGAGGCAATCATCCATCTCCCTTTTGTCAATCAATCCATCCACCAGCATTTGTAAAGGGCCTAATACATACCAGGCACCATATGAAGCTCTTGGAAATCCAAAGGAGGGAGGAGGAAGTCTGGAAGCACCATGGGTCATGGGATGGTGGAATTTGGGTATGGAAGGAGTCTTCTAGAATCCTCATTTTACAAAGGAAAAAACTGAAGCCCCCAAAGAGTGTCTTGATCACTACCACACAGGGAACAAATAACAGAGGGCAGATTTTAAGTCTCTGTCTCCAAAGTCCTTGAGCTTTCTAGTAGACCATCTTTTCAAAAGTAAAGAAGAAAGGGAGAGAGGATAGGGAGAAAGGGGGAGGGAGGGGACAAAAGGGAGGAAGGGAAGGGAAGGGAAAGGAAGGAAGGAAGGAAGGAAAGAAAGAAAGAAAGAAAGAGAAAGAAAGGAAGAGAAAGAAAAAGAAAGAAAGAAAGAAAGAAAGAAAGAAAGAAAGAAAGAAAGAAAGAAAGAAAGAAAGAAAGAAAGAAAGAAAGAAGAAGGAAGGAAGGAAGGAAGGAAGGAAGGAAGGAAGGAAGGAAGGAAGGAAGGAAGGAAGGAAGAAGAAAGAAGAAAGAAAGAAAGAAAGAAAGAAAGAAAGAAAGAAAGAAAGAAAGAAAGAAAGAAAGAAGGAAAGAAAGTTTTCTCTTTCTTCTAATCCTCATGTTCCCAACAGCTGGGTTTGTTTTGCAATATCATTTTGGACACTTCACACTTACTAGTTGTGTGATCCTGGGCAAGTCACTTAACCCTTATTGCCCCTAAAAAAAATGCAGCAGTCCAGTAGACTTGGGTTTTTAGCAAGGGGATAAAATTCTATGGTCTCTAAACTGTGCCTGGACGCCTTCTTTTTCCAGCACCCCAAATTCAGCACCAATTCACACTCAACCTTCAGCCCAACACTACAGAGACATATACCCTGCTCTCCAGCAAACAGCATTTAGGCACCTGCCACCCATTCTCACTCTGGGAGAACCTACCCCGTCCCTCCTGACCCTCCCCACCCCGTCCAGAGTCAGATGATCTCAAAGAGCCTGTGAGCATTCACATGTTCACCTCTAAGGGAACATGCACTTTTCAAAGTCTATGGGAGAAGGAAACTGTGGGCACCTTCAGAAGGCCTCAGTGCCTTGGCATTCTCTCTTGGCTTGGCATTTTTTCTTTGGCTGACCTTCTTTCAGGCTGGTGGTATCCAATGACATGCACTGTTCTTGGGGGTGGATGGGATGGGGGCTTGTGTTTTCTCCCTATCCTAGATTAACACGTGACCCTGTAAATACAGGCACTGGCTATGTACCTGCCTCAGTGTTCCTTCTTTCATTCTAGGTGAAGGGATGGGAGGCTACCACCTTATGAGTCTTAAAAGGTCAGAAAACGCAGCCTCCCAAGGTCCAGGTATCTGGGAATTAAGTCTATGCCAGGTTTTTCAGCCAGCCCCACATTGATGCCCGAAAGATCAAGGAACCTTAGGGACCCAGCCCAGGGGTAGCTGACAGTAAGTGCTACATAGTAGGTGCTTGATTGGTTGATTGACAGGAGGACTCATCCAGCAGCAATGTAGCATTTGGACATGATTGTGATGGGGACCAGAGCTATGTGGAAATTGTTAAGGTTCAGGCTGCTCCCCCCCACCTGCCCCCAACACACCCACACACTTTACCCTGAGGAGGTAAAGGGGAGAGAGTGACCCTGAGGCATTGGGGAAAATGTTGTACTTCCATAGTTCCTGTCTTCAAAGTAAACTGCTCTTTGGGAAAGCTAATCGATACTAATTGGCTAAACGGAAGTGAGGCTGCAGGCGGCCATCCGTGGGAGAAACAGGGGGTTCAAACCAGGAGAAATGGAGAAGAAACATCTCCCAAGAGTACCCCCAAGAACCTGAGGAGGTGACGCTAACTAGCGACTAACAATGGGGGAAAGCACACCCCAAAATGGGGGTTCAAACCAGGAGCAGTAAAAAAGGAAACCCTCCCCCCAGAGTCCCTCCTGGACCCTGCCTGAGGATGTAATGTCAGCAGCCTGACTCTTGGACAATAAGCCCAGAGAGATCCTGGCTACATGTATATGGTATGTATTTATGTGCTTTCATGTTACGTCTCCCGCTAGACTATAAGCCCTCTGAGGGCAGAGGTTGTTTCACACAGCACAGAGCCCAGCACATAGTAAGTGAATAATACTTGCTTACCGATCATTGATTGAGTCTATCCCATAAAACAACTGGCTATTTAAACAGCCTTCTCTGCCATAACCTGAGCTTTCTGCACTTTTTCAGGGAGGAGGCAATGAACTAAATTCCGGTGGGCCCTCAGGGAAATGAGGATTCATGGAGATTATTCAATCCTGCCCATGGTGCAGGGGAGCTTTGTGGGATGAAGAGGGTCTAGAGTAGGGGTGCTTAACCTGGGGACCAGGAATTCATTAAAAAAATTTTTTTTGAGTGGGGCAATGAGGGTTAAGTGGCCCAGGGTCACACAGCTTGTAAGTGTCAAGTGTCTGAGGTCAGATTTGAACTCAGGTCCTCCTGAATCCAGGACCGGTGCTTTATCCACTTCGCCACCTAGCTGCCCCTAAAATTTTTAAACAGCTGTTTCAAATAATGTGTTTCCTTTGGAATTCTATGTATTTTACTTGATGCATTTAAAAGCACTATTCTGAGAAGGAGCCCATAGATTTCCTCCAACTTTCCAAAGGGTTCCAAACCAAAAAGAAAAAAGGTTAAAAGCCCTTGCTCTGGGGTATCAGCCACATTTGGGGGCATTCATCCTAACATTCAGAACCTCTGTGGTGTTCCACAGCCCCAAGGTACACTGTCTCTAAGGGTCTGATCCTGTAAAACTCCTGAGAAAGGTTCCCACTGAAGTGGGTGGAAACTGGAGATTGTCAGCCCCTCCCAGACTCTATCCATCACTGGGAGCCAACGTGGGAGATTAGCAGCGGGCAAAGGTCCAGGTAGAACAGGCAGGTAATGACAGTTGGGGATCCTTGGCTCTTTAAGAGCTAACAAGGGGATCTTCGGTGTGTGCCGAGGGGAACAGACAGCTCCAGCTTGCCTGGAGGAAGGTGGGAGTTTCCACAAAAGGCTTATTGTGGGGACTCAGGAAGTCTTTCTGGAGGCATCAATCATGTGTCACCTGGAGCTGTTTACCCCTAGGACAGTGTCACATGGGAGAAAAGGCTGGGGAGGTGAGATGAGGGATCGTCTCAAAATGTGGGAAAGAGAGAGCCCCGAACCCCAGGCCACAGCTTCCCTCAAATCAACGGGTGGAAAGGCCCGTGGGGGTGATCATGTCTGGAATGTTTCAGCAGGAAGGAACTGAGGGAGAAGAGGAAGATAGAGGAGGAATTCTCACCAGTCTCATAAGCTGGGAGAGAATCTTAATAATATTAGTTGATGTGTGGTACAGCGAGGTTCATACCTCAGTTTCCCTCATCTGTAAAAAGGAGAGGGTTGAACAAAAAGATCTCTAAGATTCCTTCCGGCTGGAGACTTTTAATCTATGAAAGATACAGATTTGGAGTCAAAAAACTGTAGAATCCCAACTCTGCCATTGATTACCCGTGAGACCTTATGAATGTCACCTAACTTCTCTGGGCCTCAATTTCCTCATCTGTAAAAAGAGAGAACCATCACTAAATTCTAGTTCTAGTTCTGTGAGCCTATAACATTTTGCATAAAGAACTTTACATAAATTATTCTCCTTTGAGACTCATCTACAGATATTATCAGCCCCATTTTAGAGAGAAAAAAGAAAAAGCCCCCAGGAAGCAAATGATTGTCCTAGAGACTTACAGGTAACAGGTTTAAGGGCTAGATTTATTGTTTTGTTGATTTCTGGATTTAAGAAAATGACCGAGAACATGTTAACAATACAGTGATCTTAAAAGTGTGTCAGCAATAGGGGCAGCTAGGTGGCGCAGTGGAGAAAGCACTGGCCCTGGATTCAGGAGGACCTGAGTTCAAATCCAGCCCCAGATACTTGACATTAGGTGTGTGATCCTGGGCAAGGCACTTAACCCCCATTTCCCCGCCCCCCCCCCAAAAAAAAGTGTGTCAGCAAGTATAATTGATATAATATCACTTGCCCTCTCAATGGATGGCGATAGGGCTGAAGGGAGGAAGAGAATTAGTTACTCTATTTTTTTACTCTATTTTTAAAATGAATGTTAAATGACTAATATGGTAATGTTTTGCATGACTGAACATGTGGAACCTATGTCGAATTGCTTACTGTCGGTGGGGGTGGGGTAGAGATGAGGAAGAGAGAAAATTTGGAATTTAAAAATTTTTAAATAAATGTTAAAAATTATGTGTATTGATTATTAGACTTATGTTATCATGATATATAATTTGGATTGCATTTCAAGTTCCTTTGCTTTTTGAAATATATTATCCCATTCCCTTCTGTGGTTTTTTGAAGCAGGTAGATGCCACAGGGAATAGATTCCTGGACTTGTAGTCAGGAAGACATGAAGTTAAATAAAGTTTAACATTTTCTAGCTGTGACCCTGGACAAGTAAAAAAAATATATATATATATATATATATATGTGTGTGTGTGTGTGTGTGTGTGTGTGTGTGTGTGTGTAACTGGGGGAGAAAATATTATTTTTAAAAGAATGTTAAGGTAAACAAAGTATAATAATTATTTTTTTAAATTAAAAAATCATGATAAAAAAGTGGCAGGGGCACTTTTTTTTTTTGGAGAGCTGGTTGTTAAATATTTACCAGCACACCCCTTCCCTCAGTCCCAATGCTAACAGTTTTGAATGTTGCTTACTGTAGTCCACTGACTTTTCTTACCTCACTTGGCGGGAGAGTCTTGGAAATGAGGGGGGAGGGGAGTAGAAGCCCCTCATAGAGTGGGATCCAGATGAGTTTGTCAGAATGAGTGGAGAGTAAATGATTTCCATGTCCACCCCTTGCAGAGACATTATATGTGCTCTTTAAGGAGTTAAAGACTCTCCATTCCCAGTAATCAACGTGACACGTTGGTCAGATGGGTCCAAGTTTATCCCTGCTTGGAGACCTCACGCCATGCTCCAGTGAAATGGGGACTTCTCAGAGCCAGAGTCATGGAATCTGTAATTTCAGTGGTAGGGGTCTGCCCTTAGCCACCCAAGCATATAACAAACAGCCTCTCTACAACTTAGTCATAAAGACACAGTTATATGGTGACTTAAAGTCTGCATGGCCCTTTCTTCACCACCATTCTGTGACACTGACAGTGGGAGCATTTTCATCCTCATTTTAGAGGTAGAAAAACAAAGGCTCTGAGAGATTAAGGAATATTGCAACTAACCATCGATCAACACGTGTTTGTTATGTTCCTCCCACTCCCAAGCACAGTGCAAGGCCTGGGGGATATAAAAATACGAAATGATCCCTATTCCAGAGAAGTTTAGATTCTAATGGGAAGATACATATATGTGTGTATATGTATGTATGTATATATATGTATATGTGTGCTGTGTATGGGAGGGCGAAAGGGGGAGAGAGAGAGGGAGAGAGGGGAGGAAAAGGAAGAAGAGGGAAGAGAGAAGAGACAGAGAGAGACAGAGCAAGAGACAGAGAGACCAAGAGAAAGAGTTAGAGAGACAGAGGGGGGGAGGGGAGGGGGGAAAGGGGGAGAGGGAGAGGGAGGGAGAAAGAGGGAGAGAGAGAGAGAGAGAGAGAGAGAGAGAGAGAGAGAGAGAGAGAGAGAGAGAGAGAGAGAATAAATTCCTTGAGAAAAGGGATTTTAACTTTTGATCTTTGTACTCTCAAAGCCTAGCACAGTGCTAGGCACTAAGAGATGCTGAATTCATTCTTCTTGGTTGATTGTTTTGCCAATTGTCTGCTTATGTATTTGTAGGGGTTTGGGGAGGGGGCAATGAGGGTTAAGTGACTTGCCTAGAGTCACACAATTAGTGTCAAGTATCTGAGGCCAGATTTGAACTCAGGTCCTCCTGAATCCAGGGCTGGTGCTTTATCCACTGTGACACCTAGCTGCCCCTGTATCTTTCAATAAAATATAAGCTTCTTAAGGGCAGGGGCTTTTTTTTTTTTAACAGCACCTAGCTTAGTACCTGACACATAGTAGGAGTTTTAAAAAGACTTGTTGACTGCATGACCAGGTCATTTACTCTTGGTGTGCTTCAGGCTCTTTATCCATAAAATACCATAGGGTTGGTGTGAGGATTCAAGAAGAAGCTATGGAAGACAGCACTTTATAGACATCAAAGTGCTACATAAATGCCTGGAATTATTCTCAGAAAACAAGTAAGCCGGCTTCCTTCTTCTCATCTTGTTTCCCTTTAAACGTAGAGGGTGTGACCAGGAGTAGTGTAAAGAAATCTTCTGACAGGAGGTGTAGACATCACCATTGAGATGATTGATGACGTCTCCTTGGGGGCCACAAAAGAGATAGATACCTGGCCAGCTAGGCTGAAACATGAAATCTTTCTTCTACCTTTGAAAGCTGTGGACATCCTTCTTAACACCTCGCTGAGGTGACTGATGTGAATCACGGCTTCCCAGGGTGACTTGACTGAAAATGAGATAATGTGTGCAAAGCCCTTGCCACGGTGCCCAGCACACAGTAGGCTCTATATAAATGCTTTTATCCCTTCCTGCCTACCTGCCTTCGGCGCCCTTGTAGATCTGAGCCTATAAAAGGGAGCTGATCCAATGGATCTCTCAGGAAATCAGAGCCAGAACTGACACAGCTGAGGTGAGAGGGATTCAGTCCAGAGGACAGTCTTAGGTCCCTGGGGGAGGAAATAACATCTGCTCATCCATACTGAGCACAAGGAGACCTCTCAATCCCAGCAATAGCAGGAAATGAGTGTATATTTTATCCTAGAGACAAGACAGAGGCACTGAAAGCTTCTTTTTTTTTGAGGGGCAATGGGGGTTAAGTGACTTGCCCAGGGTCACACAGCTAGTTAAGTGTAAAGTGTCTGAGGCCGGATTTGAACTCAAGTACTCCTGAATCCAGGGCCGGTGCTTTATCCACTGTGCCACCTAGCTGCCCCCTTGCACTGAAAGCTTCTTGAGGAGTGGTATGCTCTCTGTGGTTAGACCTGTTGTTCAGTCATTTTTCAGTCATGTCCCACTCTTTGTGACCCCATTTGGGGTTTTCTTGACAGAGATACTGGAGTGGTTTGCCATTTTCTTCTCCAGCTCACTTGACAGATGAGAAGAAATCTGAGGCAAACAGGGTGAAGTAAGTGTCTTGCCCAGGATCACACAGCAAGTGTGATCCTGAGACTGGATTTGAACTCATCTTCCATGTCTCTATCCACCTACCTGTCCTGTGAGACATATGCTTTAGGGAAAGCAATCTAGCAGATGTGTGAAGGACAGATGGGAGAGGGGAGAGGCTGGAGGCAGGGGCACCAACTAGAAGGCATCCAGTCGGGCCTAGGGAACCCAACCCTAGTATTTTGACCCTGGTCTCCTATCTCCAAATCCAGCATTCCCAGATGAAGAAATTGGACTAGGTGTTAAAGACAACCAGGATGATAAAGGGCTTTGAAGAAAGAACCGGGGATGTTTAAGCTGAAGAAGGAAAATTGTAGGAGGGAAACTGAGGCTCGGAGAGATCAAATAACTTAGTTAGTGTCGGGGTATGTAGTCCCAGTCCTGGCAAGGCTGTGTTGGAGCCTATAGGTCTCAAAGATGGCAGCTCAGCAGAGGTGAAAGGAGAGAGAATGCAGGCACCTAGTATGGCTTTCCTAGACATAAGCTTACATTTGGATGTTCTCAAAATTGTTCTGATCCATGTTTAACAATCAGCTGCCTGGATGGGGGGGGGATGTAGAGGGGCAGAGGGGGGAGGACGTACCAACAAGATACTTTCTCTCCTTCACTTTCTTGAGTCAAGACAATGAACAAGACAAGACACCAAGCCCTGACTTGCAGCATTTGTGATTTCCAAGGTGTTAAGTGCTCACACTGAAAATTTAACCACCTGGCTGGAGAGCCCATATTAGCTAACTCTAGCATACCCCTGAAGCAAAACAAATTCCAGGTTTTCCGCAGGAAATATCATTGGGGGAGAGGGAGAAGTTGGTGGGGAAGGGAAGGGGAAGGAGATAAGTGATGTGTGGGATGCCCCCAACATTGAACTCAGTCCATAAACTCAGATCATGGAGTTTGGGCATACGGGTTACAAACAACAAAGGCATAGCCCATCCTGAGTGATCCCGTGTAGGAGATTTTTTAATTTACATTTTAAAAAACTTAAGCCTGTTGAAGAAGACACACACACACAATCACATATACACACTCACATTTAAACACAGAAAGATTTCTCTAATAACGTGCACAGAGCACCTTTCAGCCGGAGACAAGCCAACATGGCTTTTTCCTGTTTTGAGGACTGGGTTTTTCCACTGGGGGCACACAGGTTGATTTAGAAATAGAAAATTCTCAGCTCCCTTCCAACCATCATCATTTTACACCCCTCTTTCCAAGTACTATATTGTTTCAGTTTGACAGCTGCCCTCTCCCAAACAGAGACCTGACGTGCCACCACAGAGTAAGAAAGAAGGAGGAGGGAAGGGGGGGAAAAGATAGAGAAATAGGCAAACTATTTCCTGCAATGAAACTCAATCCAATTTGACTTAAAAATAGCCAGGAAATCCACACCTAAGAGACTGGCTAAAAAAAGATCCCCTCGATGGGCCCCCAAAATGCCAAGATCTCGTTTGTCTGCATCGTTGGCCAGTGGCCAACGGGACACAAATGGAAAGCTTTAAACCACAGGCCTCAATTGGTGTCAAGAGGGAAAAGTTTGGGTTTAAATGTTGAATAGCAGAAAGAAATGTGGCTGAAGGTTCCAATCACCCTATCATCTTTCACAGAGAAAGGAAGAAAGAAAAGGAGTCTTGGCAGGGAAGAGATTTGGGGGAAGTTAATGATCAGCCCCTTCTCCTATGCCTTAGAGGGGTTCTGCCCAGATGTGTAAGGATGGAGCAGATGACTTCTCAAGGTACCAGCCTGTCCTAGGGTTCTTTGATCGAATCTATTGACTCATCAATCATTAATCACCATTAATAGCACCTGCCCTTCGGGGTTATTGGGAGTGATTTCTATTGCTTATTTATTTCATAGATATTAATGTACATACATAACAGTCTTCCTAGATAGACCCTAAACCCCTTGAGGGCAGGAGTTGTTTTTGTAAACCCCCAGTGCCCAGCTCAGCGTCTGGCACAAAATAGATGCTCAGTAAATGTTTGTTGGTTGACTTATTAAAGTAAATATACGGTAAGTTGAGAAGGGGAACATTAAAAATGAAAGTATCAGGGGGCAGCTAGGTGGCGAAGTGGATAGAGCACTGACCATGGAGTCAGGAGTACCTGAGTTCAAATCCGGCCTCAGACACTTAACACTTACTAGCTGTGTGACCCTGGGCAAGTCACTTAACCCCAATTGCCTCACTTAAAAAAAAAAAAAACAATGAAAGTATCAGAAGCACTTTCCATGGAAGGTGGTTCCTGATTTGAACCCTGAGGAAGAGACAGAGGTGAAGAGGGTGGCACAGGCGTGAGGGTCAGCCTGTGTGGGTGTCCTGTACAATGAACAGAATTCAGGGGGAGATGGCATAAGTTTAAGAAACAGCTAATGAGCCGGTTTTAGGCAGCTGGATGGTGCAGTAGATAGAGTACCCAACCTGGAGTCAGGAAGCCCTGAATTCAGATTCAGCCTCTGACACTTACTAGCTGTGTGACTCTGGGCAAGTCACTTTAAACACTGCTTGCCTCAGTTTCCTCATCTGTCAAATTAGCTGGCGAAGGAAATAGCAAACTACTCCAGTGTCTCTGTCAAGAAAACCTCAAATGTCAATGTCACAAAGAGTCAGACATGACTGAACAATGGACAAAGAATACATTATAGAGAGCAGTATGGAATGAGTCTGGAAAGTTAGGCTGGAGCTAGATTATGACAGGCTTTAAATGCCAAATCAAGAAGTTTATATTTGATCCTAGAGGCAACGAGAGCCACTGAAGATTCTTGAGCTGGAGAATAACATGATTAAGCCCATGCTTTAGGAGGATTATTTTGGCAGCCATAAGGAGAAGAGGAGGAACTAGATTCAGGGAACTGGTTTAAAGGTTATGATAAGAGTTCAGGCAAGAGGGGAGAATGGATGGATGGGTAGGTGTGTAGATGGATGGATGGATGGATGGATGGATGGATGGATGGATGGATGGATGGATGGATGGATGGATGAGTGAATTAATTAATGAATGAATGCATGCATGCATGAAAAAGTATTTATCACATACTTACAAGGTACCAAATGCTGTGCTAAGAGCCTAAATTAGGGTAATAGTCATGTAAGGAAAGTGAAAAGGAAAGATTCACTTGCAGACCGTAGTTACCAAGAATAGTGGGGCCTACATCAAACCCCAGGATATTTTTCTCTAGATAGGATTAAGGAAATATTTTTAAGATGCAAAACAAGGACAGAATAATAAAAGAAAAAAATTTAAACCTTTGTGATTCCAGGAAGGCTGTTGATTTTGTCATTTGGCCATGGCCCAGAGGAGAGGGGAAGCTTTGGATGGCTCAAGCAGACAGTCTAGTAGCTCCCAGGTGTGTGTCAGAGAGCCCAGCTTGCACAGAGGGTGATGGGAACAGAGATAGATAAATGCAGGATTCCTGCTACTCTCATCCAGCACAGGTGGGGCCCAGGCCTCAGAAACTTTAAAATCCAGAGCTGCATTTGAATTTGAAAAATGTAAAGAAAACAAAAACATTTTCACCCGATCAAAGATCCAGAGCTCTAAGGGACCTCCAAAGCATTTTAGTCCAACCCGTTCATTTTACATTTGAGCAAACTGAGGCACAGAGGGAAATAGACTTGCCCACGGTCATCTGGGTAGTGGGAGGATCTGACTCCAAAGCTAGGGATCTTTCCCATTCTGCCTCCTGTAAATTTTTATTATTCAGATTTTTTCTTTCCAGCTCATGAGTGGAGAGAACTCTCCTGTTTTCTAATCGTCCAGGGAAGTAACTTGCCTAGGTCCTCTGACTCCAAATCCAGGACTCATTCCCTAGAGGGAATGTTAATTGTTGTAACATTCTTTTTTTTTTTTTCAGGGCAATGTGACTTAAGTGACTTGCCCAGGGTCACACAGCTAGTACATGTCAAGTATCTGAGGTCGGATTTGAACTCAGGTCCTCCTGAATCCAGGGTCGGTGCTTTATCCACTGCGCCACCTAGCTGCCCCAATTGTTGTAACCTTCTGAAAGTAATTGAAGGTTTGTTGTGTGGGAAAGGGATTAGCTTTGTCCAGTTAAATGTATTTCAATTCAATAAACATTTGTTAAGTACCTATTTGGTGCCAAGGGTTACACACAAGGAAAGGAAAGTCAGTTTCTGCCTTCAGGGAGTTTACAATCTACAACCCTTGTTTCATTGACGCCTAATCGTTCCATTGTTTACGTTTGTATCTCTAGCTCCCAGCACTGCTCTTGGAGCATGGTAGGGACTCAATACTTTCTTGTGGACCGATTGATTGGCTCAATTGCCAATTCTCTTTGATACAATCAAGTCATGGAGACAGAAGAACCAATCAGAGTTGGGGATAGGGGCTCGTGCTTTTCCTTAGCATGGCAACCAAAGTTGCTGTCCCATTCTCAGTTCACCCCCACTATACTGAATGGGAAGTTGCCCATTTTCTTCATCCCTGGTTTGGTTAAGATCCTCCCCTTGGGTGCAGTGGATAGAGCACTGGCCCTGGACTCAAGAAGACCTGAGTTCAAATCTCACCTTCACTTACTAGCCATGTGACCCTGGGAAAGTCACTTAACCCCAATTGCCTTAAATGTTCGAAGTCCTCTTTGAGAATGAAAGGCAAACAACAACATCCTCCCCTTAGTTGTAGCCATGAAAAGTCATTGATCTGATCCTCTGACTATTGGTTTTTCAGGGTGTGAATTTTTGAGGGTGGCAACACCCCCACTTAAGAGACTTCAGAAGGATGGCAATGATTCCAAGCAGGAAATCCCCTTCCTCTTCTCTCCTCCCCCAACATTTGTTAGTACTCTCGATTTCCCCCCAAAGGATCTTGAATTTCTTGATTGACATCTTTGAAGTCAGAGCATGGTTTTTTTGTTTTGTCTTAATGATCCAAGAATCTATGGTTAGTGCCTGAGAGATGCTTGTTAGATCAAATTGGACCATGAGTGTTATTATCCCCTCTCTTCTAGGAATCAGAGAGGTTAAGTGACTTACCCTAGGTCACACAGTCAGGAAGTATCAGGGACAGAATTTGAACCCAGGTTTCCCTGGCATTCAAAGTCCTTCATAACCTACCCACATTCTACCTTTCCAGTCTTCTTGCAACTTCCTCCCCATAGTGTACTCTTGGATACAATGACACTGGCTTCCTTACTGTTTGTTCCACAAAAAGGACATGCCATCTCTTGGCTTCCAGCATTTTCTCTGGCTGTCCCCCATGCCTGGAATACTCTCTCTCTTCTGCTCCTCCTACCACCTTCTCTGTCTTCCTTTAAGTTTCCACTAAAATCCCTTCTTTTACTAGAAGCCTTCCCCAGCCCCTCTTAATTCCAATGCCTTCCTTGTATTCATTGTTTCCTTTTTATCCTGTACGTAGTTTATTTTCTACAATGAATCCTCATTGTGTCTTTCCCATTAGATTGTAAACTCCTTGAGGGCAGGGACTGTCTTTTGCCTCTTTTTGTATCCCCGGGGCTTAGCACAATGCCTGGCCCATAGCAGGCGCTTAATAAATATTGGATGATTGGCTCTAAATTTAGCACCTTAATCACTATGCCAGGGCCCCCCTCTTCAGAAAATAAGAGGCTGGAATCAACCGCAGGAGAAAACACCCTGCCACCAAGCCAGGAGGCTGAGACAGGGAGTGAGACAGGGAGCAAGGGGTACCTTGACTGCTGGATAGGTCGTATTTATATCAAGAGAACATTTTATTTTATTTTATTTTTGGTGAGGCAATGGGGGTTAAGTGACTTGCCCAGAGTCACACAGCTAGTAAGTGTTAAGTGTCTGAGTCCAGATTTGAACTCAGGTCCTCCTGAATCCAGGGCCGATGCTCTATCCACTGTGCCACCTAGCTGCCCCAAGAGAACATTTTAAAAGAAACTCCAGATTCTGTTCTAGGAGTCCAAAAAGAGCCTTGGGTCCACTCTCCAAGATGTGGGTAACCTTTTTCTCTTTTCTGTGCCTGTCCCTGTTGTTTGTTTTTTGGTTGTGTCTCACTCTTTGTGACCCTATTTGGGTTTTCTTGGCAAAGATACTGGAATGGTTTGCCATTTTCTTCTCCAGCTCGTTTTACAGGTGAGGAAACTGAGGCAAACAGGGTAAAATGACTTGCCCAGGATCACACAGCTACTAAGTATCTGAGGCTGGATTAGAACTCTCCAGGCCTAACATGCTATCAATATACCACCTAGCTGGACATCCAGGAAAAAAAAAAAACAAAAAAGTGTCTTTAGTTAGCATTGAGTTTGTTGTCTGCCTAGGGCTCAGAGTGGAAAGGGAGGGAAAATGAGTATAGATTATCTTTCCAAATACACATTTTTTGCCTTTATTCTCCCTAATATTACATTTCCTATGTTTTGCAAGATTTCACATGCATAATCAATATCATCTTGCTTGCCTCTTCAGTGGGTGGGGGAGGGGTTGGAGGGAGGGAGGGAGAGAATTTGGAATTCAAATTTTTTCAAGAGTTACATATAAATAATTTTTTAATGTAAAAACATTTTTCCTGTCTCCCACTAAACCACCATCCACCATCTCTTCTAGGTCTCTCATTCTCTGTTTTCTTTCCTCTATTATTCAATCTCCCTCTTCCACTGCCTACTCTGTATCCCATCCAGACTCCTGTTTCTTAGGACCACTGGCTGCCAGATACATATCTCTGCCCCCTTTCCTCCCCCTACCCTGTCTTTGTCTCTGTGCGTGTATGTGTGTCTCTCTGTCTCTCTCTCTGTGTCTCTCTCTATCTCTGTCTCTCTCTCTGCCTCTGTCTCTCTCTGCCTCTGTCTCTCTATCTCTGTCTCTGTCTCTGTTTCTGATTCTCTCTTTCTGCCCCACATCTATTCAAACCCAGCATACTTTCCCCTCCCTCTACAGTGCTGGAGACAAAAGGAATAGGCAGAAAGGTAAGAGGCTCAGAGGGCCATGAATCTAGAAATCTAGAAGCGACCTTGGAGGCAATGAAGTCCAACCCCTTGATTTTAGAGAAGAAGAAAGTGAAGGTAATTGACTTGCCCAAGGTCACCTGGGAAGCAGGTAGCAGAAGTGAGATCAGTGATTTCAGTTGCCCTAAAGACTTTCACATTCTGATCCCAGAGCTACCAGGGGCATTTCAGGAAGATCCATCTATCAACATTCGGGGACATCTCCAATCAACCTGGCCTATGCCTTGCCACTGGACTCAGATCGACTCTGGAGGAGAGAGTAAGGCTAATGATTTTGCACAGCTCCAATTCACTTGCAAGTCAAGACATCACCCTCCTGATCTCATTGGTCCACTTTGAGAACAAAGGACAAACAAGAACTACAATGTGTCCGGATTCTCTTTCAGCCTGAGGAAGAATGATAGTAGTGTGCTAGCCCAAAATACAGACCACAACTCACTGAATAAGTTGTTTTGGTTTTCCCTGAAAATTACCATTCCTCTGGAATTTGCATCAAAGTCAGTTTATTCTAGCATTCAAGGCCTTTCAAAGGGTCCCCACTTTACCCATCCAACCTTCAGCCTTGAGACAATCTGCTCATGGTTTTAAGTGCAGCAGAGATGATCAGAGGAATTCCTGATCAGTTTGATGAGCACCCCCTCTCCCTCGCCCCCAATACATTTGATGGTACAGACCTTTGTCAGAAAGGGTACATCTCCCTTGGAGCTAGAAAGATACCCTAGCGCCTTCTGAGAAAACAGAAGGAACTGGGACTGACTTATGATGACAGGCTGATCGTGGCCCAGGAGGATGGAACCTGCTCCCTGTGGTATATAAGGGGGAGTTGTGAAATGGTTGCCCCTCCCCCTTTCACTCTTTCTCTTCCTTGGACTTAGGTTAGGGAAAGAGTTCTCTCTCTTCTCACCCCAGCTGCAGAAAACAATGGCAAATATGGCTATGCTCACCCAGGGGAAATTGAGTCTTTGATTCTGGTCACATACTTCTTTCTATTTCCTTTTCTGAAGACAGAAAATAGGCTTATCTTACCTTATCTTGTCAGGATACAGGCTTCCGCTCAATCCTACAGCCTCTTTGGCATGACCCCATTTCCCATCCATTTCCACCCCACTGGAAACTGGGAAACTCCTTGGACTGCCTTCCACAAGGGCTCTTTCTCTCCTCTTCTGACCTCCAGTACCTCTGGGAAGTATTGTCTTTCTCCACTAAAAAGGAGGCTCCTTGAAAGTAGCAATTTGTTTCCCCAGCAGTTAGCTCAGCATACAGTAAGTGTTCAATAAATGCTCACTCCATCTATCAATCGATGGATCAATTGATCTATTAATCTAATGTAGCTAACTAGCTATCAGCCACAAGTCAAAGGTTATCTTGAGTATGGATGTTCTAGAGCCTTGGAGTTACTTTGTGGTTCATCCCTAGTTTTAGAGCCCCTGAATTCAAGATTTGAGGACTAATTTCCCAGAGCTAGATTTCTTCCAACTAGTACTTCTCAGAGATGAAGAGGATCCAAAAGGTGGGGTCCAGGAGATCTGAACCTCCCCATGCCCCCATGATAGCACCACATTGCTTAGATGGCAAAGTTCCAACATGAATTTGGAGCCATTATTTAATGGAAAGTGTCATAGAATCATAGATTTAGAGATCATGAGTCTAAGCTTCTCGTTCTGCAGATGAGGAAACTGGGGTCTGACAAGAAGTAAAGTGACCAGTCCAAGGTCACACAAATTTTCAGGGAAGTCTGAGTATAATGGCATATTTGAGTCTTTTCTGTTTGCTGTATTTATTCACACATCTATAAAACCTTTTTGTCTAACATGTTTTTTTTATGTCAGTATCTTACTGACCCTCTTGGAATTGAACCTGGTATGTGAGAGCCCAGAGGCCCTGTAGATAAGGGGGAAGGGATGGGCCAGGTCCATTGGATCACTACAAATAACTACCAAGAAACAGATAATGTTGGAGGAACTTTGGAAACATGGGCAAAGTAGTGCACAGTTGGGGAGCTGTGAATTAGTTCAGCTGTTGTGGAGAATAATTTGGAATTGTAGGAGAAAAGTCACTAACTTTTTTAACCTAACACTCCCGCTTGTCCAGGATCTTTACCTATGGAGATCAAAGACAACCAAAAGAGGCCCCATCTAGACCAAAATATTCCTAGAAACACTTTTTTTGGTAGCAAAAAAACAAGAAACAAAGTGAGTGCCTGGTGGTTGGGGAATAAGTGAACAGGCTATGAATACAATAAAATTGTTATCATGAACTGAAAAATTATGAACATGAGAAGCTTAGGAAGACTTTTCTGAACTGATGCAGAACGAACAAAACAGAAACATAAGAACCAACAATAAGTATAAATGAAAAGAATACCAAAAAGGAATAATTGGAATACCCAATCTTGGTCCTGGGGTGGGGAAGAGAGAATGAAATACACCTCCTTCCTCTTTGTATAGGTGGCTCAGTAGATAGAGCATGAGATCTGGAGACTTGAGTTCAAACACTCAGGCTCAGTTTCCTCATCTGTAAAATGGGAATAATAGCAGGGTTGTTGCAAGAATCAAATGAGATAATGATTTATTTATTTGTTTGTTTGGGTTTTTTGTGGGGCAATAGGGGTTCTGAGGCCAGATTTGAACTCAGGTCCTCCTGAATCCAGGGCTGGTGCTTTATCCATTGGGCCACCTAGCTGCTCCTGAGATAATGATTTTTAAGCACTTAGCACAGTGTCTGGTACATAGTAAGTGCTAAATAACGATTGTTATTATGATGATTAATTATACAAAATGAGATAATATTTGTAGAGGGTTTTATAAGCCTTAAAGTACCATGTAAATTCAAACTATTATGATGATTATTAAGAGATGATCAAAGGACATCCGGTCCTCACTAGCATCTTTGTAATGTCCAGGGGAAGTAAAGAAGGCCTTCAGCACATGAGGTGGACCTTCATGACAAAATTACAGGAGAACAAGGGCAAGAATCTCTCAGAATGGCAAGCTTCCAAGGGGTTGCGATGTGCATCAATGGAGGGGACATCCACATTCAGGAGATCAAAGTCATATTTAAGGCTGCATGAGTAAAAGCCTAGGATGTCAGTGATGATGTCAGTCAGTGTTGTTGTTGAGTCATTTTCAATCACGTCCAACTCTTCATGACCCCTCTTTGGGGTTTTCTTGGCAAAAATGCTGGAGTGGTTTACCATTTCCTTCTCCAGCTAATTTTAGAGGAGGAAACTAAAGCCAACAGGGTGAAGTGACTTGCCCAGGGTCACACAGCTAGTACATGTCTGAGACCAGATTTGACTTCAGTTCTTCCTGACTCTAGGTCAAGCACTCTATGAACAATGGTGACACCTAGCTACCCTTGTGTCACTGTACTCTGTCCTCTTTCATTTGCATCAGTTCATATAATTCTTCCTATGCTTCTCTGTACTCATAGTCATCATTTCTTTTTTTAAGCTTTATTTTATTTTATTTTTTCTTAATAAAAGTATTTTATTATTTTCCAGTTACATGTAAAGATAGTTTTCAACATTTGTTTTCTTAGGATTTTTTTAGTTCCAATTTTTTCTCCCACCCTTTCTTCCCTCCCTCCTCCCCAAGACAGAAAGCAATCTGATATAGATTATATATGTGCAATCACATTAAACATATTTCTGCATTAGACATATTGTGAAAGAAGAATCAGAGCACAAGGGGAAAACCTCAAAGAAGAAGGGAAAAAACAGCTCAAAAGTAGAAACAGTATGGTTGAATCTGTATTCAGAACCCACAGTTCTTTTTTCTGGATGTTGAGAACATTTTCTATCATGAGTTCTTTGAAATTGTTTTGGATCATTGCACTGCTGAGAACAGTCAAGTCTATCACAGTTGATCATCACACAATGTTGCTGTTACTGGGTACAATGTTCTCCTGGTTCTACTCAACTCGCTCAGCATCAGTTCATTTAAGTCCTTCCAGGTTTCTCTGAAATCTGCCTGCTCATTGTTTCTTACAGAACAATAATATTCTGTTACATTCATATAGCACAACTTGTTTAGCCATTTCCCAATTGATGGGCATTCCTTCGATTTCCAATTCTTTGCCAGCACAAAGAGAGCTGTTATAAATATTTTTGTACATGTGGGTCATAGTCATCATTTCTTACAGCAGTGTCATATTCCTTTATATTCACATACCACAACTTGCTGAGCCATTTCCCAACCAATGGAGATCTATTTTGTTTCCATTTCTTTGCTACCACAAAAAATGCTTCTATAGATGTCTTTGTTTTTTCACTCACATCCTTATATCAAAACCTCCATTAAAAGAATCCTTGTAGTTAAGCCAAGTCAATTAGCATAACAGCAGTATCTGATAGTGTATGCAACATTCTTCACCTGGAGTCTCCCACTTCATTCCAAAGAGGATGGAAGTCAATGGATATACTATGAGGGTTCTTAGCCTGGGTCTGTGACCTTGTTTCTTTGATATTTTGATAACTGTATTTCAATATAATGGGTTTTCTTGTGTATTTTATACATTTAAAAATAGGATTCTAATTCTGTTCTTCACCAGATTGACTGTCCAAGGGGTCCAAGTGTAAGGGGGCTAAAATTCTAGCTATACTGTCTAAAATCTAATGAGTGGCCACCAATAAATTATAAGCTTTAGCAAGAGTTTAGACTTTGAAGTATTTATTAAGGAGAATAAGAATTTGGTGAAGAGAGAGAGAAAGAGGCCTAGATTCAGCTATCTATGTCAGGAAGCCCACATTTCTGCCCCACTCTCCACGAGAGTTCTGACAAAAAAGAGAGAACCACCCCTTCTTCATCCCACAAGCCTCCTGTGAAACTGGGAACATCCCGTCCACACGCACACACAGCTCCAAGATAATTGGCTGGTAGCTTTGATAGACAGTACCCACGAGCAAAGGTCACTTCCTGATGCCAAGGACCTAACCCCATGGCTTGCCCTCAGACACCTTCTCCTCATGGTGGGGCTTTCCTACAGTAACTCTCCAGCAGGTGGCATCACTCCAATTGTTACACAAGTAACTAAAAAGGTCAAGAACTCCTTCTCTGGAGCTATTGGGGATTTCAAAGGTCATCTAATCTAACCCCTTCATTTTATTGATGAGGAAACAGAAACCTAGGGAAGGGAAAGGACTTACCCACCATCACATGGGTAGTGTCAGAGGTTGGATTTGAACCCATGCCTTCTGACTCTAAAGTCTGTGTTCTTTCCACTGATGATATCTGTTCTCCTGGATCAAGTCTGGTCATTACATTTCATCATAACTCCCCCATTGCTCAACTATCTCTTCTTTCTGTGGTTGGCAATGGTGTGTAGTTGATTGGGTTTGAGACTTAGAGACCAGAATACCTGGGGTCAGATCCCAACTCTGACACTTACAATCTGGGTGACCATGGACAAGTCATTTCACTTTATGAACCTCGGTTTCCTCATCTACCAGATGAAGGTAATACTATTTACACCACCTACTTGCAAGGTTGGCATGAGACTCAAATCAGGTAATGTGTGTAATGTTCTTTAATAAACTTCAGACACTTTAGAAATGTCCCGTTACTATCTGAGTCCTATTGTAGACAGTTTGAGCCAATGCTGGCACAGCCTGAAGCCAGGGGAAGGTGGGGGGGGGTGGTCATCGAGATAGAGCTGGAAGGGATATTAGAGATTATCTGGTCTAAATCCCTGGTTTTATAGAGGAGGAAACAGCCTCAGAGAAAGAAAGTGATTTGCTCAAGGTCACACAGGTTGAGTCTCTTTTCACAGTATTCTGCTGGGTTTGGGGAAGGACCAAAGTGGGAATTCTCCTTCCTGGACAGATGGCGGCAGCTTCAGGACTGGGGCTTAGGACCAACTGAACCGAACACTATTGCAATTATAATAAAAGCCAACAATTTCAGAGTGCTGATCTTTGCTCCTCTCCAGGCTCCATTCCTGACTTTCCAGGCTTTCTCTGCCAAGCTACATAAGCCTCTTCCCCCTGGAAACTAACTCCAATCAGCAAAAAACATTTGTTAGGCACCTACTCTATGCCACTGTGCTAAATGATGGGGGATACAAAAAGAGGTAAAAGGCAGCCCCTGCCTTCAAGGACTCCATAGCTTGATTTCTCACACTGGAAGTACCCTCCTCATCCCACCACCCCTTCTTCCAATTAACTGGTTCCTCCCAGAACCTCCATTTTAAGGAAAATTACCCAGACCGCTTGTATTTTCACTTCTCCCTAGGCTGCCCTTCTGCCTCTCCACACCTTCTTTTAACCATACCCCACCTGGGAATTGTATCTCTTTATCTCTCCCCATCCCCCAACTTCCTGGCTTTTCAGCATCCTTTTTTGTGCTGTCTTCTCCTATTAAAATGTAAGCTCCTTAGGGGCAGCAGTGGATAGAGCACCGGCCCTGGAGTCAGGAGTACCTGAGTTCAAATCCGGCCTCAGACACTTAACACTTACTAGCTGTGTGACCCTGGGCAAGTCACTTAACCCCAATTGCCTCACTAAAAAAAAAAAAAAAAAAAAGTAAGCTCCTTGAGGGCAGGGACTGTCTTTCTGCTTGTACTTGTATTCCCAGCACTCAGCACAGTGCCTGGCACAAAGTAAGGACTTAATAAAAGCTTGTTGATTCAACTTGACTTTAAGGTTTTCTTTTTGTTCCTTTGTTTTGTTAGTTTGTTTTTGTTTTTTGGACTTTATGGTTTTCAAAGCACTTTTCACATACAGTATTATCTCACTTGAGTCTCACAACCACCCTGGGAAGTAAGTGCTATTATTAAATCCATTTTACAAAGGAGAAAACTGAGGCTAAGGGACTTACTTATTCCAGGTTACACAGCTAGCAGGTGCCCTAACAACTCTCAAAAGCAAGTCTTCCTGACTCCAAGTTTAGGGTTCTATCCATTTCACCACCTAATAACTCCCTGTACTATTTCTTCACCAGATCGATTGCAAATAAGTTCAGAATTTTGAAGAATGATGGTCACGAATTCATTCAATAAACACTTACATTGTGCCCACAATGTTCCAGGCCCTGTGCTAAGCATTGGGGATACAAAAAGAGGCAAAAGACAGAACCTGCCCTCAAGGGGCTTACACTCTAATGCGGGAGGCAACATTCAAACAAATATATACAAAACAAGCTCTATAAAGGATAAATAGGAAAAATTAAGAATGGGAAGGCACTGGAGTTAAGAGGGGGCGGGGAAGGCTTCCTCCCAGTCCTCCATCCAGGCTCTCACCCTATTAGATGCAAGGATGCTCATATTTTCTCTTGCCAACTCCTTGTTCCTAGTCTAAACCAAAAAGATGTCACAGGAAGACAGACCCGATATAGCCTAAGAACTTCAAGGCACGATTTCTACTCCCCAAGGGCTTGGAACAGAGGGCAAAAGTGAAACGATTGTTTTATAGACCAATCCAAAGAAAGTACGTTCCCTTTTTAGCCTTAACTACCCAGAAAATTCAATTATAAGTACAGTTCAGGCCCAGAATAATAACCTCCGGATGACTTGGGGAACCACTTCGAATCACGTCGATTTGGGGGGATAAGGAGGGGTCTGGACCTGGGATTTCATTGGGGATGGGACCTTCCTTCATGAAAATTCCCTACACTGATCCATAGCATGAGGTCATTGAAAGTTGAAATAATTTGCCCATAATCACATAGCCAGTATGTGTCAAGGGGCAGGATTTGAAGCCCTGGTCCTCCTCCCTCCTACGCCAGGTCTCTAATTTTTTTTTTTTTTTTTTTTTGCTGGGCAATGGAGGTTAAATGACTTGCCCAGGGTCACACAGCTAGTAAGTGTCAAGTGTCTGAGGCTGGATTTGAACTCAGGTACTCCTGAATCCAGGGCCAGCGCTTTATCCACTGTGCCACCTAGCTGCCCCATGCTGTGCACTCTTGAGCAAGGGCATGTTAGGTACTCAGGGAACGATTTACAATTCTGCTTACCTTTAATTATTCATGGACAGGGAAGCAAGGAAGACAGACCTGAATGGAATCCACTGATAATCCAGAATGCTTCCTTTGAGTCCCAATAAGTATTGACCACGTGCCAGGCTCTGTTCTTGGTCCCAGAGATATACACAGACAGAAATTAAACCGTCCCTAAAGTGTGATAGCTAACACTATCAGAGCTAGTGCCCAAAAGCAAACAGGAAAAATTTGAGTTGTATCTTCCCTCCCCCATTACTCCCCTAGGGGAGGGGAGGGGAGGAGTCCAATAACAGGCAGTAATGGGGAGGGGAGAAGAGGAACACATCTCTTGGGTAGTCCATGTATTAGACAATCAACCTCTAACTAAGACATCTAAAATTGAACAATTAAGGGCTGGAAGGAATCTCATCTAGGTCAATCCCTTGTTCTACAGAGGAGAACATTGAGGTCTAAGAAATTAAGTGCCTTGTCCCAAGATATGCAGCTAGTGATATTCAAATGCAGCCTCAGGTACTTATTAGCTGTGTGAACCTGGACAAGTCACTTCATCACTTTCTGCCTCAGTTTCCTCAAATGTAAAATGAGGATAACAACAGCATCTACCTCCCAAGGTGTTTGTTGTGAGGAACACTTGGCAAGTCACGAAGCCACACAGAAATCCTTTGGTGGTGGTTGTCATTTCAGTTGTGTCCAACTCTCCATGTCCCCATCTGGGGTTTCCTTGTCAGAGATACTGGAGCAGTTTGTCACTTCCTTCTCCAGCTCATTTTACAGAGGCGAAAACTGAGGGAAACAGGGTAAAGTGACTTGCCCAGGGTCACACAGGTAGTAAGTGTCTGAGACCAAGATTTGAACTCAAGAAGATGAGTCTTCCTGACTTCAGGTCTGGCAACTCTCTCCACTGTGTCTGTATAAATGCTTAGCTAGCTATTGGTCTACCAGGACCTCTAGATCTTGTTTTTTGGTTTGTTTGTTTTTTGATGAAAAACTATTTTCATCTCCATACCCCATCATATATTTATGAATTTGGGTTTTGAACCCACATATGATTTCACTGTAATCCAGGTCCTCCGACCTCAAACCCAGCGTTCTTTGCAGCATTGTGCCTCCGCTCAGAGTCCCCTTCAGAAAAGAAACGAGAGACCTTTGTGAAAGCCAAGGCAGGCCTTGCCTCTTCCTGTTCTTTCTTCTGGTTACATGCCGATGGGATGGCTTCCTACTGGTTTGAATTAGAAGCTATCTCCACCAAGCTCTGGGAGGAGCAGGGGTTTTTTGTATTTATTCTGGACCCCTCAGCCAGTGGAAAAAGATCTTCCCAGGCATTTTTCTTGGCTCGGGGACCTATTTTATTTGGAGAACAATTGAAGACGATGAGCAGCCTCGGATGCAAATTCTACTTGACAACTTCTTGACTCAGAAATGAGGCTGAATAGAAAATTCCATATGGACTCTCACGTGCCCCGGGAGTCAGTTGCCTACAGAGCTGGGGCGCAGGGGAATAAGTATCAGCGCTCCTTCCGCAAGCACTACTTGCAGAAGCGCTATTTATCAATCGCTCCCCATCACTCCTCACCTCCCCAACCCCCAACACACCCCCCAAAAAATCAGTGTTCTCTGAATGCACAAGGAAAGTTCCAAAGAATTCTAGGACTGGCACGCAACATCTCTGGGATACTGCTACAGGGCCACACCCCACTGTTGCCAAGTTCTTGAAGGGGGAGGCGAAACTTTTCAATGCTCTCAGCAGAAATTAGCTTTGTTTGTCTTAAAATAACACAGGCCATAGCAACTCAGAGGCTCCCAGAAAGCTGTGCCAAAGCTGGTCATAAACCTCATTCATTTTCATTTTTCCTAATTAAGCCCCAAGGAGAAGTCTCCTTCATCGCTCCAAAGCAGGATTCCCTGCAGATGGCCTACAGCTTACTAGCTGCATTGGCTCGGATCATATACATAGAGTGGAAATGGAAGCCTCAGTTTTCTCATCTATAAAAAGGGGGCAATAATGCTCCTAACCACCTACTACTCCACAAGGTTGCTGGAAGAAATTTGAGTAAGAACTTGGTAATTAGAGTAAGAACCAACCAGATGAATCCCATACTGGAAAAAAAAGTCTTTGACGACTCTGAATTTTCCTTGAAACGCTCCCAGCTGTGACCTCTGAACTGAGAAGCAGGAGACGGAACAAAGCCTGAATTTATTTTTCCGCTTCTGTTTTGAGGGTTAGAAGTCCTCCAAAATGGCATCCCCTAAAGAAAACTATCATCACCCAGGATCTCTGCTATTGACCCCGTATTTCCCAGCTTCCTGCAAAACACATCTTGGGTGCCACCTCTTCCAAGAAGCCTGCCCTAGGGCAGCTAGATGGCGCAGTGGATAGAGCACCGGCCCTGGATTCAGGAGGACCTGAGTTCAAATCCGGCCTCAGACACTTACCCCTTACTAGCTGTGTGACCCTGGGCAAGTCACTTAACCCCAATTGCCTCACTAAAAACAAAAAACAAACAAACCAAGAAGCCTGCCCTGATGTCCCTTCTGATGAGGGCTCTGCCCCTGGTGATCACTCTTCACTCCTTTACATTTCCTTATTTGTGTATAGGTTGTTCTCCCAGCGGATTTTGCCATTTGAAGGCTAGGATTGTTGTATTTTTATCTTTGTCTTCCTAGCACCGAACTCGACCTTGTCTGTTGGACTGTGGTACAGACCTGGATCTTGCCCTCCTTAAGTTCATTGGACTATTCAGGTCCACCGGGGAAGGGATTGACTTTCTAGCAACCCCAAGTTCAAGACATCCTTAGGAGAATTCTGTGAGTCTAGAAGATAATGTAGGCCCCTAGAAGGGGTTGGTCTCTCAACCCCAAGTGCAAAATCCTCTTAAGAAGGAAGCCCCATGGGGCAGCTAGGTGGCTCAGTGGATAGAGCACTGGCCCTGGAGTCAGGAGGACCTGAGTTCAAATCCAGCCTCAGACACTTAACACTTACTAGCTGTGTGACCCTGGGCAAGTCACTTAACCCCCATTGCCCCTCCAAAAAAAAAAAAGAAGGAAGCCCCAAATCCTTAGAAAACTATACTGGTCCCTAGGGATGGGAGAAGGACCACCAGAGGACTGGAGATTGTCTCTCTAGAAGCTCCATTCTCTTCCATGGAGACTCCAAGTTCTACAAGTCTAGAGTTGGATTGTATTGGTCCGCGGAAGGAGGTGGAGGACCTGTTAGAGAGAAAAGGAAGGATCATTTGTAGCATGACCAGGTGTAGGAGGCATCAGGAGAGAAGAGGTGATTTGGAGCAGGTGTACTGGGGAATGAGATGGAGACTCACCTGGGCAGGAGGTAAAGTATCACCTTGCTGCAGGAAGGACCCAGGTGAAATTAGAAAACATAAAATCAGCATGGGCTTTTGCCTTGCTCAAATTCTATTCAGCAACGTGTCAGGAAGAGTGGAGGAGGCAGATGGAGAAAATAATCCAGGGTGGAATGTGGCAAGAGGTGAGCAGCTGTAGGTGAAGGGAGATGTAGTGGAATGTTTAACTAGCTAATTAGAGGGTAAAAATTGGGAAAAGACAAAGGAGAAGCCAAAGAAAAGGGGAGATTTTTTAAAAATTAATAATTACTAAGCACCTATTTGGGGACTTCTAGGTGGCGCGTCTTGGAATCAGGAAGACTCACCTTCATGGGTTCAAATCCAGTCTCACACACTGCCTATCTGTGTGACCCTGGGCAAGTCATTTCACCCTGTTTGCCTCAGTTTCTTCTTCTGTAAAATGAGAGGGAGAAGGAAATGTCAAAATCACTCCAGTGTCTCTGCCAAGAAAACCGCAAAGCGGGTGGAGGAAAGTCAGACATGACTGAAATGACTTATCGGCAACAACGACAACATAACAAGTACTTTGCATAAGACATTGTAGTGTGGTGGATAGAGAATCAACCTTAAGTCAGCCAGCTTCAAGTTCTGTGACTGATCCTGGCAGCATGACATTGGACAGTTATTTGACCCTGAAGTAATCCTCTGTTGCAGAAAAGATCCTGATCTTCATGGATAGAATTTCTCTACTTGGGAGTTCTTGATACCAATGAAATCACACATCAGATCCCTCTCTCTATGTCCTGCTTTACACAATGAACTGAACCTATTATACCAAAGCATATGGACTTAGCTGTTTGTTGATAGATCTCATTAATGGCAATTCCACGAAAGAAAAGCCCCTAAGCCGCAGAACCACATCAAAATATCAGTGAAATCTGCCATTAATTGTTTCCCTTGTTTTCCCTCTCCTTTCTTAATAATTCAATTTATTCACATAATATCCTTCAAACCACTGAACCAATAGCTAATGAGAAACTCCTACTATTATATATATATATGCTCATATGTGTGTGCATAGCTGTATTTGTCTATATAGATTTATATATACACTTGTATATATAGATATATGTATGTGTCTGTACAAGCATACACAAAAATGCATGCCTACATGCATGTGTACATGCACATATACACATACATACATACACTATGATGCCCCAAGGATCTGTGATTTCACCAGAACACATTGCGATCCAATTTAGTTCAATTACCTAAGCATGTAGAATACTAAGATCCTGGATTTCAAGCTGGAAGGGGTCCCGAACACTATCAAGACCAACTTCCTCCCATTTTACAGATGAGAAATTGTCTCCTGGGGGATACAAGATATACACATACAAAGATAAGACACAAAGTATTTTTTGTGGCTATTTAGACCTGTGATTTCAGCTCCCTAGTGAGGGAATGCCTTCTATCAGGGGAACTCCACAACCTTCTTAAAATTTGCTAGTCATAGAGAGTTACCTGGGGCACCACAAGGTAAATGACTCACCCAGGATCACACAGTCAGTACAAGTGGTCAGAGGGGGGACATATACCTCGGTTGCCCTGACAGAAACTAGCTCTCTACCGACTATGTCATGTTACCTCTATTTAGAAAGTCTGTACTACATGCAAAGTAATTTAGAAAATGGGGAGATCACAAAACCAGGGAAATGACAGAAGACTTTGGAAGGAAATGACACCTGACCTGTGCTTTGAAGGAAAATGGGAATTCTTAGACATTGAGGTGGAAAAGGAGAGCATTCCAACAGGTTGGGGACATGGTTTATGCAAAGACATGGAGGCCAGAGATGAAATGTTGTGTCTGGAAAAAAAAAAGCAAATAGGCCAGTTTAATGGGTGCGTAGAGCTTCCATTAAAGGGAGGAATGGGAAACAAGTGTCTTTGGGTATGACCACAGTTAAGGGACAGGACATGGATGTTGATCCAGTAAAGAAATGCAGAAGTAGTCAGACAGGTAGAAGGAGAGCCAAGTTAGAACAATATCTTGAAAATCAAGCATGGGAAGAGCATCAAGGTGGCAAGGGTAGCTAACAGGGTTAAATGCTCCTGAGAGGTCAAGAAGGATAAAGGATAGACAGCACTTACATAGAATTTTAAGATTTGCCAAGCAGATTACAGATATTATCGCATTTGATCCTTATAACAACCCAGTGAGGTAAATGCTGTTATTATCTCCATTTTACAGATGAGAAAACAGAGACTGACACTGCTTAAGAAATTGCTCAGAGTCACACAGCTAGTCTGAGACAGAAATTGAAACTAAGAGCTTCCTGAACCCCCAAGTCCAACACTCTATCCACCCCACCACCCAGGTGCCTAGGCCAGAGTCAGATTATGAAAGAGTTTAAATGAGTGTGTTTTATCCCAAAGACAATAGGGAGGTGCTGACGCTTCTTGAGGAGGGATGTGATTAGGTCATACATGAACTTTAGGAATATCAATTTATCATCCAAGTAGAGGTAAAATTGGAGAGGGCTTGGGGGCAGGGAGACCCATTAGGAGGCTATTTCAATAGTCCAGGCTACAAGGGATGAAGGTCAGATCTAGTGTAGGAGCTGTTTGAGAGAAGAGGAAGGGATATATAGTGAGGAGGTAGAATGAACAAGACTTGGCAACTGATGCACATGGGGGATTAAAGAGAGAGAAGAGTTAGGATGACTCTAAGGTATTGAGCCTGGCTGACTAGAAGGAGAAGGATGATTCCCCTAAACAACCAAGGCTCCAGCAACTTTTTTTTGGTGCTGAGGATCTCTGGGAATCTGGTTAAACGTATGGGCCTCTTCTCAGAAGAATGGATTTTTAAAAATGTAGATGTTAGTGCAAATAAAGATGTCATTTTTACTCATCCAAGTTCACAACCCCCTAGAAATCTATGCTTGGATCCCTTGGGGGGGAGGGTGGTTTGTGGACCCCAGGTTAAGAAACCTTGTATAGCAACATACAACTCATTAGAGCTATCAATCAGTCAAAAGCATTTATTAAACACTTCCTATGTGCCAAGCATTGAGGATACAAAGAATCAGTTCCTACAATCAGGGAGCTCATGGTCTTATGGGGGAAATAATGTGCAAACTATGTACAAACAAGCTAAATACAGGATAAATTGGAGATTATCCACAGAGGGAAGGCACCAGCATTAAGGGGGATCGGAGAAGGCTTCTTGTGGAAGGTAGGATTTTAGCTGGGACTTGAAGGAAGCCAGGGAATCCTGGAGGCAGAGATGAAGAGGGACAGCATCCTAGGCATGGGGCAAGGCCAATGCAAATGTACAGTGGTGGGAAATGGAGTGTCTTTTATGAGGAACCTCAGGAAAGTCAGTATCACTGGATGGGAGAGTGATGGGGGAGGGGAAGGAGGTATCAGAAGGCTGGAAAGGGAGGAGGAGGCCAGTCTCTGAAAGGGTTTGATGCCGCACAGGGAATTTTCTATTTGATCCTAGAGGGATTAGGGAGCCAGTGGAGTTTATTGAATAGGAGGGTGGTGTTCAGAGATGTGCTTTGGAAAAAGATGATTTACTGGAGTGGGGAGAGACTTGTACTCACCGGTAAGGGTTTTCAAGTTATACAATCTCAGTGATAAGTGCAGTCTGGAGTGGAGAGTAAATCTAGAGATAAATATGGAATGAAATAATGGGGATAGGAGGGAGAGGCTGCAAAGGTTCCTGGGGAAGCTGCTGGTTTTCTCTTAATTACCTCTCATCTCACGCCACCTACCCACAAGCTCCCACCAGGGTCATATTTTCCAAAGTAGAGGAGAGCCATCCATCACCCCCAAGTAACTCACAAAGACAAAGAGAGCACTAGAAAACCAGGCTGCTTAATGAGACTGAGCCATGGGGAGCACAGGTGTGTATTCCCTCGTATTTCTGTTCTCCCAATGGCCTTCCAGACACTTCAACAGACCGCGGGTCAGAAAGAACAATGAACGAGCTACAGACGCCTCTGTGAGCGATGGAGTGGAATCTTCCAGAGGGCTGATAGTCAGACCCTCCCTGACTAAGGAATGGAGAAGACAGCCCGGCAGGCCAGAGACTAAACTCCCAGGATGGCCTTAAAATGAGGATTTGATCTCCTCCAGCTCGTGGGTTTCGGTGTAATTCGATTCTCATAAATCCCTGTTCTCCCCAAGCTTCTTCTCCTTTCCTTTCTTCCTTGTTTTAGCCCCTAGATGCTAATTCTACTAAAAAGGACCATTCTTTCCAGAGCAAGCACAGAGACATAGCTAGGAATTTTTTTCATCTTTGGAAAAAGAGTTGACAGGTACCATGGGATGATAGAGGAGTGGAGAAGGTAGAGAGGCAGTATGGTGTGGTAGATAGGGCAAGGGACTTGGGGTTAGGAAGATCTGGGTTCATATCTCATCTACTAGCTATGTGATGAGCAGGTAGGGGGTGCAGTGGATAGGGCACCAGGCCTGGAGTCAGGGAGATTCATCTTCCTGAATTAAAATGTAGCCTCAGACATTTACCAGCTGTGTGACCCTGGGCAAGTCACTTAACCTTATTTGCCTCAGTTTCCTCCTCTGTAAAACGAGCTGAGGAAGGAAACAGTAAACCACTGCAGCATCTCTGCCAAGAAAATCCCAAATGGGGTCACAAAGACTCAGACATGCCTGAAAATGATTCACCAACAAAACCTCTATGTGATCCTGGGAAAGGATGGATCATTTTTCTGTGCCTCAGTTTCCTCATCTGTGAAATAAAGGAGTTGGAGCAGATGGTATCTAAGGTCCCCTTTTGTGCTAAATCTACAATCCAATTGCCCCATTCTGTGAACACGATCCATTGGATTATAGATTTGGAGTTAGAAGGGAGCTTAGGGGCCACTGAGCCCAACCCCCTCATTTTGCAGATGAGGGAACTGAGGCTAGAGAAGGTAAGCGGTTTGCCCAACACTACACAGATAATAAGGGATAGAGACAGGATTCAAACCTAAGTCCTCTGCAAGGCAGGAGGATGGCAGGTTCACAGGAAGCAAGGGCATGGCTCTAAGGAGTGCATGCTCTTCCTGGGAGGTCCAGATCCTTCTGGGCAGGGAGGAATCCCATTTTCCCTTTACTAGTTCCAGCTCTGTGACTACAGTAGACCATCCTATTGGCTAACTGAAAAGGCAGAGCATAATACAGCAGAAAGATGATTGGATTTTGAAGTCAGAGGGTTCAAATCCTATCTCTGATGCTCACTACTTTCTTGACCTTGAGCAAAGTGCCTGACACATAGTAGGTGCTTCGTAAATGCTTATTAATTGATTGATCTTCAAAATGAGAAAATTTGACCAGAGGGTCTCAGAGATCCTATGAGCTCACTGGTGACAACAGGTCACTAAAAGGCTAGAAAGAGCCTTTAGCATAGAAAAGAATAAGGAATATTGTGTATGAGTGTATGTGTGTGTGTTGGGGGAGAAGGGTGGAAGACAAGTGAGAGGCTATCTCAATACGCAGATGCAATATGTGAAAATGTATTAAGCTTCTGGGAGGCAAGACTCCCAGAATTGTCTATAAGGAAGGATTCTCATAAATGAAACACTAGCTTTAGGCTGGTCTTAACAGCAGCTGACTCTTTCTGAGTTGAGAAAAAGCTCTGGAGGCCAATTTCCTTGTTGTCTGTGCCAATATCTGAATTCTACTCTTTCTGCATTGCCTTTGTAAATGGTTTTCATCAACAGCACAGCTCCCCTGGGGCTCCCCACACTCCAGCTTTTCTTGCACATTACACCGGTAGTCTATTTCAAGGCCTGCGCTGAATGGATGGGACTCAGTTGCCACCCTAGTGTCTGTGATGAAGATTCAATCTCAGTGGTAGGGAGCCTCAGCTCAGAAGGGCAAGCAGGGTTTTCTGCTTTCCCTTAACCCACTGTGACTCAAAGGACTGAACAAAATGTGATAAGAAATTCTAGGGATTCCTTTTTCTTTCAAAATGTGGAGGGGCAGTTAGGTGGCACAGTGGATAAAGCACCAGCCCTGGATTCAGGAGGACCTGAGTTCAAATCTGACCTCAGACACTTGACACTTACTAGCTGTGTGACCCTGGGCAAATCACTTAACCCTCATTGCCCCACAAAAAAACCCCAGAAACAAACAAAAAAAGAAGGACCTGAGTTCAAATCCTACCTCAGACACTTGACACTTACTAGCTGTGTGACCCTGGGCAAGTCACTTAACCCTCATTGCCTCACCAAAACAAAACAACAACAACAAAAATGGGGCAGCTAGGTGGCACAGTGCATAAAGCACTGGCCCTGGATTCAGGAGGACCTGAGTTCAAATCTGACCTCAGACACTTGACACTTACTAGCTGTGTGACCCTGGGCAAGTCACTTAACCCTCATTGCCCCACAAAAAAAAAATGTGGGACCCATGGCCTCTAGTAAATGCTGCTGCTACTAGTCAATTCAATTCAAGCAGAATTCAATTCAAGTTTAATAAGCTTAAGACTGCACTAAGACTTTTGGGATATACTACCTACCTACACATATACATATACACATATACCTACTTTTATATATATACACACACACATATATATATCTCTAAACACATCTACACCTATATCTATATATGTACATACATATATACATACACATATATACCTACTATATATAGATTCTCTCTGTATATACACATACCTATATGTACATATATACATACATGAATGTGCATGTATACATACATGTATACCTACTGTATATACACACTCTCTCTGTGTATATATATACACATATACCTATGTGTGTGTATATACCTACACCTGTACCTATATGTGTACATAGATATATACACAGACATAAACATGCACATATGTGTGTATGTATGTGTATATATGTATATATCCTTGCACAGACCTATTATCCTACTATGCGGCAGGAACCAGGGCCATACAAACCAAAAAACCGAACAATCTGTGCTCTTAAGTCACTTACGTTCTAGAAGCCCACACTTTTTTTTGCTGTTGTTCAGTCATTTCAATCATGTCCAGCTGTTTATGACTCCATGGGAGTTTTCTTGGCAAAGATACTGGAGTGGTTTTGCCATTTCCTTCTCCAGCTCATTTTACACATGAGGAAACTAAGGAAAATAGGATTCAGTGACTTGCCTGGGGTCACACAACTAGTAAGTGTCTGAGGCTGGATTTGAACTCAGGTCTTCTTGACTCCAGGCTCAGTGTGCTTCTTGCCATAAATGGAGGCAGCTGGGTGGAGCAGTGGGTAGAGTACCATCAAGTGGAGAGATGAGGAGATTCCTTCTTAGATATAGATGTTGGTTTATAATGGCCAATGAGATCCTTTCCAACTCTGAGCTTCTGGGTAGTGCAGTGAAGGCATTGCCTTTGGAGTTGGAGGACCTGGATTCCAATTCTGGCTTTGCCATCTCTACCTAAGTGACCTTGGGAAAGTCACTTTGTATCTGTGAACCTCAGTAAAATGAGGGTTTGGGACCAGAAGACCTCTGAGGTCCCTTTCCATCTCCCTTGCCATGACCCCATGATCTCTAGGGGCCTCAGCTTCCTTAATGTAACACGAAGGAGCTGCACTCAAAGATCTATGATCCTGTGACTCCAGGACACTCTGTCTGCAAATGACCTCAGCAAGGTCAAGGAAGGGGATGAGAATTCTCACTGCCAATCCAACCCAGGGTGAGCTCTCCTGCCGAAGGCTGGACAATTAAAGAGGTCCAGGAAAACAATTCCATAGCAGATGGTGAGGAATTTTCCCCTGTGTCAGTGTTTCCTGAAAGTAAAAACAGATGTCAGAATTCTGACTTTAGAGAAGCCCCCTCCCACTCATTAGGTTGTGGGCAGCATTCTGTACCATCCTCCCCTCCCTTCCTTTCCCTTCTCCCTCCTCCTCCACTACCTTCTCTAATTTGCCTGTTATCTATTAAGTACCTGATACAGAAAAGATGCTGTTATTTTCAGAATGGAGGTCAAATCTAGTGCACTTCTCCAATCAGTTTCAGGTTTAGGAGGAAAGGAAGACAAAGAGAAAAGGCATTAAATGATACAAGGTACTCACACCATGGATGTTGGTGGGGAGGGATTGTACAGAAACCTCTAGAGTAGACTTCTAGAATATCATCAGCCAATTATAGTGGCATCTACTTCGCTGCCAAATGATGTTGGTGGAAGTATTTTTTTCAGAATCAGCCTTCACAGAATCACAGAATTTCAGGGTTGGAAGGGTCCCCATTTGGCTAAGTGGTTACAATTTGAACAAGGACTCCTAGGCAGAAGGCTTCCATGCCCATCAACAAAAGCATTCAGAAGTAATGGACAGGCACTTACTGTGTGCCCAGAGCTGTGCAGGATACAAAAGTAGAAGCTGGTCCAGGCAGATAAGGAGCTGACACCCTAATTAAACAGAAAGCATTTTCTAGCCCATGCCTGAAATTCACAGCCTCCTCCCCAGAGCCATAACTAAGAACTCTGTGCCAGGGGCATAGTTGGGAGTGGGAGTTTACAGAGGATCGCCTTCCCTGGGAGGACACAAAGCAGGAAGTACAGAGGAAAGTCCCCAAGTCTTGCAGTCACACTGAGCAATCTCCAGGAAGGTGGAGGGAGGAGGGCAGAGAAGACACTCTGCCCTTGTTGGGCAACTGTCTCTCCTAGACCACTATTTCAGGAAAGTCCCAACCACACTTCACTTCATTCTTTAGTCTTCAACCATCTTCTAGACAACCTCACCAACCACCTCGTCAACACCCACCTGTTTTCCAACCATCCCCTCCTGCCCTGGTTCTGGAACCATGATCAATCACATCTGTCACTCGTTCCCAGAAACACTGGGTCCATTCACTCTCCTGTGGCCCCACTGACCATCTGGTAACTTTCAGCACCAAAATGCCCCCTCCCTGTCCACCATTCCCCCATAGTGTTGTCTCTTCCTCTTAGAATATAAACTCTTTGAGGGCAGGGACTGTCTTTGATTTTGTATCTGTATACCCTATGCTTAACACAGTGCTTGACACACTAAAGCTTAATAAATGCTTTTTCATTCATCCATTTTCAGAGGAGGTAAAAGGGAAATGACCAAGGGAGCTTCTGCTCCAGGCCAGGACAACAAGGGTTTAATGTAGCCCAAACTAGTGTTAGCTTTTTTTGATGCCACATCAACCTGCATAATCAGTGACTTATTTTGAGCTTGTGGTTCATGGAAACCCCCAGATTATTGTCAGAAACGATACCTTTGTAACCAAGAGACCCCCGTCTTGTACTTGCCAAGTTGATTTTTTGTGCCCAAGTGCATGACCTTAAGTTTATCCTGACTTTTAGAGTCAATCCAATACTCTTGTATCTGTCAAGGTCCTTCTGGATCCTGACTCATGGATGTTAGCTCTCTCCCTCTCAGCTTGGTGTCATCGATCAATTAAATGAGCATGCATATCAACTGTCACTTTGTCCTAGACTTTGACACAAATGTTAAATGCAGGTCTCTGAAGTAATCCACTGAAGACCCCCCCTGTAGTACTGACAATGAACCATTAACAATGAATTTTTTAAAGCATCCATGCCACCAGGTCTAAATTCAGCTAATTTTATTGTTCATAAATCTATTATCTCTCTATCTTCTCCACAAGAATAGCATGAAATACTTTATCAAAAGCTTGGCTAAAATTTAGGTGAAGTCCATTCATAGAACTCCCTTCAGGTACTAGTTTAATAACCCTGTCAAAAAATGGGGTTAGTGTGGCATGACCTGCTCTTTGTGGAGCCATGGTTGTTCTTTGTAATCACCACTCCCCTTTCTAGATGTTTGCCAACTCTCTCTAAGAATCCATTCCGAAGTCAAACTCACTGACTTCTAAGGTGAAGATTGCTCTCTCTCTCTCTCTCTCTCTCTCTCTCTCTCTCTCTCTCTCTCTCTCTCTCTCTCTCTCTCTCTCTCTCTCTCTCCCTCCCTCCCTCCCTTTCTCTTTCAATCATTTGCCCTTCTCCAATCCTGTGGTCCTTCTTCTGTTTTCCCCTCGACCTTTAAGGCTCCAGGTGGATTCAGTTCCTACCTTCCCTCCCCCACCCCCCCATCTACTTCAATGAAATAAGCAACATCCCCTCAGAAGCACTTAAAGTGAGCAGAAAAGCACACACCTTGAAACAATCAACAAGGTTAAGAAAGACAGCATCCTTTCTGGAGGGACATATTCCAGCAAAAAATAAGCTTCCTATTTCAACACAGCAATTAGGGCCAGTGCCAATTCAACCACTTGAGTTTCTCTTTTGAAAAAAGGAACCCATACCCTCTGCCCTGGTCATGATTAACCCCCTACTCTATGCAGAAGGCCTTCCCCTCAACTAGACATGGATGTGTACCCACCTTTGTTCCCAGACAGCTCCACTTACTTCCATCATCCTATCCACTCCATATTTATCAAACACCAATTTTATGCATGGGATTTAGAAATGGAAAGACCCATCTGCTCCAATGATCTCTTTTTCTATCAAAGAGAAGAGAGGTCCAGAGAGGGGAAGTCATTTGTCCAAGGTCACACAGCTAGTAAGTAGTAGAGACAATTCTCCCCTGGGTTATCTGACACCAAATTCATCACTGTTTTCTGCTATGATACTGCCTGGACTTCTCCACTGGGTCTACCTTGGTCTGTCTCAGCATGGTACCGGAATGGGTTATGTCAGTGGAAGAACATCCTACTAAGTTGGAAAGAAGAGGTAGTATGTGTCAAAGGGAAGAGTGACAGATTTGAAATTAGGGAACCCAACTCTACCCCCTTCCCACCTGTGTGGCGTTGGGCAAGTCATTTAACATCTTGGGGTCTCAGTTTCCACATCTGTAAAAGGAGGGGGCTGGATTTGATGGCCTCTTGATCAATATTCTTGGAGTACTAAGTCACTTCACATTCTAGAGCCTTGGTTTCCCCATGTGTAAAATGAGGGGAAGCCCTCCAGGTCTAAGTCTAGGATCTATTGGTTGCTGACAAATTGTCTTTGTTTTCCCACTGACCAGGCTAGCTCATCTGAAAGAGGCTCATTACCAGGTTGGCATGGGGGGTGATGAAGTATTTCAACCACACCCCCACTTGAACATTCCTGCCCAATCCAGAGAACTGACCAGCCAGCTTTTTACTAAGAGGCTAAGGTATACAAAGACAAAAGTGATCCAGGGCCTACCTATAGGGATCTTACAGCCGCTCAGAAGGATTACAGCCTGTTGTTGTAAAACTTTGTAAATACAAAGTGATAGGGACGGGGAGAGGAGGTGCACGCTTAGGGGAATCTTGAGAGGCTTCATGAAGGAGGTGATATTTAAGCGGAGCCTAGAAGGGACCCTGAACTTTCAAGAAGCATTGGTGGGGAGGGAATGGGTACCAGGCATGAGGGGACAGCCTCATGGACTAGAGATAAACAGAGAATTCCATGGTGAAGGAATCAGCTCAGCATCTTACAGGAAAGTCATTAGAACTCAAAACCCAAGTCCCTGAAAATCTTCTCCTCGGAGCCACCTTTCAACTCCTGAGATACACTCTATTGATATTCCTCATAAGGTATACTGAAAAATAAAAAATGCCCGAACAAATATTCATTCAAGTCTACCACTTTAATTCAGCTGACATTTATTAAGCCCCTACTTTGTGTTAGGGACTGGGAATACAGAGAATGTATGAAAATTTGTAAATAAAGCTAGAAAGATAATCTGGACTCAGAGGGTAAAAAGCTTTTAATGCCCAACAGGGGCACTCATATTTGACCTTAAGGGCAATGGGGAGCCACAGAAGTTTCTGGAGCAGGGGAAAAACCAGGGTGAGGCAAAAACAAAACAGTCCTTACTCTCGAGGAAGGTGGATTATTATACCTGGCAGATATAACAGATGGATCAGTGGGCAGCATGATACTTTGGGAAGATCTGTCGAATCAGGAGCAGGGTCCAAGCCTGCCCTCTGATGTTTGTCACTTGGGTGAGTCACACAAGTCACTCACTTCTCTGGGCCTCGGGTCCTTCATTTGTTAAATTAAGGGAGCTGGACTAGGCAGACTGGGAAGTCCCTCCCAGTTCAAAATAGATGACTGTAAATACAAGGGGGCATCATGTTGTTGTTGTTTGTTCTTCATTCTGGAAGAGGACAGTGACATCAGGGTGATGTCATGATTTGTACTGAATTGGATTTAAGTGATGGAGGGCTGTGCTAAAGCACCAACCTCATTCTCTCCTCCAGAGCCATCTGGGTCCAGTGGCAAGATGTATATATATCAGGATGACTGGAGGTGGCCCCGGATGTTTGAGGTAATTGGGGTTAAGTGATTTGCCCAGGGTCACACAGCTAGTAAGTGTCTGAGGTGAGATTTGAACTCAAGTTCTTCTGACTCCGGGGCCAGCGCTCTATCCACTGTATCACCTAGCTGCCCCTATGGGGCATCACCAAAGGCTCCCTGAAGGAGAAGGTGCCTGGAAGGAAGCTGGAGAATGGAAAAGGCAGAAGTGAGGAGGAGGCAATCCTGTAGGGCTGGGGACCAGCATGAGCGAAGGCCAACAGGCAGCCTCTCCTCCTGACAAGGAGGAACTTGTAAGCATGTGGTGTTCGATGCCTCAAGACCGGCTGGCACCCCCCCGCAATCTTGCAAAAATCTGTCCAGTGCACACAAGCCTCCAGGCAGGTCAAGATGTTCCCCTTCATCTCAGCATAGCATCTTTGATCTGTTTTCTCTGATTTCTCCAGCTCTCCTTCTCGATTACCAGCAGTAAGATGAAACTGACTGAAGTAAGGCACAAGGGCCGGCTTCATTCAGAGCTCTAACCAGCAGCACCTGGGAACACTTTGTTCCAAAAACCCTTCTGGGCAGTGAAGGTGAGAGAAGAAAAAACAGACAGAACCACCAAGCTCCTCTCCACCCACAGCCTGAGCATAGCTGGCGTTTGCTCATCCAGCCCTCCAAGTTGACCAAAGTATTATTATCTCGCTCAATCCTCACAATCGTGCTGTGAAGTTGGTGCTTGAGGCAGTTTTATCATCTCCCTTTTTCAGATGAAGGACCCGAAGTTCAGAACAGTTAAATGACTCCCACACAGTCGTGCAGCTAGTGTCAGAAGTGGGATTTGGACCTAGGTCTCCCTCCTGACCCTTTATCCTTGCCTCTCTACTGCACCGCACTTGTCTGAGTATTCCTAGAAAAAATCCAAGCATCTAAGAGCATCCTCTAACTCAGGTACACCGACCAGCAAACATCATGCCGTAGGAGGATCAGTTGAAAGAACAAAGGATGTCTGGCCTGGAGGAGAGAAGGCTGGGGACATAAGAGCTGTCATCAAGAAATGGAAGGGTTGTCCCCTGGTCTCCTTGACCCTAGAGAGAAACTGAGGGTATAATTTGCAAAGAAGTCAGGTTAGCCTTTATAGAAGGGAGGGAAGAAGGAAGGGAAGGAGGGAGGGAGGAAGGAAGGAAGGAAGGAAGGAAGGAAGGAAGGAAGGAAGGAAGGAAGGAAGGAAGGAAGGAAGGAAGGAAGGAAGGAAGGAAGGAAGGAAGGAAGGAAGGAACAGAGAGACAGAGAGGTATAGAAACTTGTTAGTAATTCCAGATGTCCTTGGGGCAGCTAGGTGACGCAGTGGATAAAGCACTGGCCCTGGAGTCAGGAGGACCTGAGTTCAAATCCAGCCTCAGACACTTGACACTTACTAGCTGTGTGACTCTGGGCAAGTCACTTAACCCTCATTGCCCTGCAAATAACAATAATATTAATAATAATTATTATTATTATTCAAGATGATCTCCCCACAAAAAGAGAAAAATACCTATTTGTACAAAAATATTTTAGCAGCTCTTTTTGTGGTGGCTAAGAATTGGAAATCAAAGGAATGCCCATCCATCAATTGGGGAATGGCTAAACAAGCTGTGGTATAGGATGGTGATGGAATAGTATTGTGCTATATGAAGTGACAAGCAGGATGATTTCAGAAAGGCCTGGAAAGACTTGTATGAACTGATATATAGTGAAGTGAGCAGAACCAGGAGAACATTGTGCACAGAGACAGCAATATTGTTTGATGAAGAATTATGAATGAGAACTATTCTCCACAATACAATGATCCAAGATAATCCCAAAGGACTATTGATAAAACATACTATCCACCTAAAAAGAAAGAGCTGATATTGATGGAACACATACTGAAGCAGGCTATTTTTCACTTTCTTTCATTTTCTTATTTTTATTCAAGTTTTCTTATACAAAATGACTAATATGGTGATGTTTCACATAATAGTACATGTATAACCTATATCTGCTTACTGCCTCAGGGAAAGGGGAGGGGAGAGAGGGAAGGAGGGATAAAAATTGGAACTCGAAACTATAAATAAAAATGTTCATTGCTTTTAATAAATTAACAATTAAATCAATAGAATAAAATACAATATTCCCAGGAATCCCTATTTAAAAAATCATGATGTCCAAATGCAAAATAGGCTACCTCGAGAAGGTTCCCCATCCTTAGAGGTTTTCAAGCAGAGGCCAAAGGCAATAGTGTGGAAATTCTTTTTTGGGGCTAAAGAGATTAACTGATTTGCCCAGGTTCACATGCATAGGAAGTGGCAGGGCTGAAATTGAAATTGAGGTCACAGCATCATAAGATCATAAACAGAGAGCTGGAAGGGATTGTAAATGTCATCAAGTTCAAACTCCATTTTACATATGCTAAAGTAAAGATACTTACCCAAGGTCACACAGATAATAAATGACAGGGGCAGGATTTGAACTCAAATCCTCTGATTCCAAAGATATACCTATTTCTGTTGTGCCAGATTGCCAAGAAAATAACCAAACCCTCTTTGATATTGTTAGAGAAGGAGGGGAAAGGAAATGAGGGAAGGGTGTGGCATGAGCCAGACAGTTGCCCCAGTCACTGAGACCTGTTCAGGAGTCACAGAAGCACAGAATTTGAGAGTTGAAAGGACCCCGTTGGTCATTTAGTCTAGTCCATGAGCAAAAGAACAAGTTGTCCAGCCTCTTCTTGGAAACTTTGAAAGAGTTTCATCACCGCCTCTGAAGGCAGCTCACTCCCCTGGGGATGGCTCATCGTGTCTTTTGCCTATCCGTGACTCCCCTGTCTTAGACTTGTAGAGTTGATTTTTCTTTTTTTGGTGCCCATGTACAAGACCCTTATTGAACTTCATCTTATTAGATTCAGATCCTGACTCTGTGATCCACTATATCAACTACTCCCTCCTGACTTGGTGTCATCTGAAAATTCGATGAGCATACCATCAATCTATCAATAAGCATTTATTAAGCGATCACACTCTGCCAGGTCCTGTGCTAAGTGATGGTGATACAAGATAAGCAAAAATCACATTCCCTACTCTCAAATAGTATACATTCTAATGGTGGGGGGAACAGGGTGTAAAGCCTAAAATTCTAACTGTGATGTTTAAAAATTTAATGAGTGGTCGCCTTGAATTAGAAACATATAGCACCAATCTTTGGGCATTAAGTATTTATTAAAGTATATTAGGAGGGGCAGCTAGGTGTCACAGTGGATGGAGCACCGGCTCTGGAATCAGGAGGACCTGAGTTCAAATCCAGCCTCAGACACTTGACACTTACTAGTTGTGTGACTCTGGGCAAGTCACTTAACCCCAATTGCCTCAACAAAAAAGAGAGAGAGAGAGAGAGAGAGAGAGAGTATATTAGGTGTTAGTAAAGAGAACACATGGAGAAAGAAAGAAAAACCCTAGCTCCCTGGACCTGAAGCTGCTCCTCTCTCACCTCCAATGGAAAGACCTTCTCCACCCTTCTCTCCAGTGGAAGCCCTCTGCAGGCCCACCCAGGTGTGGTCCCTACACACACACATAGCTCCAAGCTAATTGACTGGTAGCAGTGATTGGCAAGACTAATAGGCAGTAACTTCTGGAAGCCAGGCAGCTTCCGGATGCTAAGTCACATGTTTTCTTTTGGGGGGGGGCATTGCCTTGGTTCTCACAATGTCCCTCTCAGCAGGGTGGTGGAGCTCGATTCTCACGGGGGTAACAACAAGAAAACAATAGTGTGCCAAATATGCTTCTATCCAAAGTCACTCATAAAAAAATGTCAACAGCACAGGGCCAAGCTCAGATCCCTAAGGCACTTCACTAGAGACCCCCACCATAGTGACATCAAATGATTAACAACTACTTTGATACCACCTCACACCTATCAGATTGGCTTATATGACAAAAAAAAAGGAAAGTAATAAATGTTGGAGAAGTTGTGGAAAAATTGGAACACTAATGCATTGTTGGTGGAGCTCTGAACTGATCCAACCATTCTGGAGAACAATTTGGAACTATGCGCAAAGGGCTATGGGACTGTACATACCCTTTGATCCAGTAATACCACTACTAGGTCTGTATCCCAAAGAGATCATAGAAGAGGGAAAAGGACCCACATGTACAAAGATATTTATAACAGCTCTCTTTGTGGTGGCAAAGAATCGGAAATTGAGGGAATGCCCATCAGTTGGGGAATGGCTAAACAAGTTGTGTTATATGAATGTAATGGAATACTATTGTGTTGAGGGCAGCTAGGTGTCGAAGTGAATAAAGCACCAGCCCTGGATTCAGGAAGACCTGAGTTCAAATCCAGCCTCAGACACATGACACTTACTAGCTGTGTGACCCTGGGCAAATCACTTAACCCTCATTGCCCCACAAAAAAAAAAAAAAGGAATACTATTGTGCTGTAAGAAACAATGAGCAGGAGGACTTCAGAGAAACCTGGAAGCATGAACTGATGCTGAGATGAGCAGAACCAGGAGAACATTGTACCCAGTAACAGCAATATTGTATGATGATCAACTGTGATAGATTTGGCTCTTCTCAGCAGTACAATGATCCAAAACAATTTCAAAGAACTCATGATAGAAAATGTTCTCAACATCCAGAAAAAAAGAACTGTGGATTATGAATGCAGATTGAACCATACTCTTTCTACTTTTTGGCCTGGCTTTTTCCTCCTTTTTGATGTTTTTCCCTTGTGCTCTGATTCTTCTTTCACAATATGACTAATGCAGAAATATGTTTAATGTGACTGCACATATATAATAACCTATATCAGATTGCTTTCTATCTTGGAGGAGGGGGCAGGGAAGGGAGGGTGGGAGAAAAATTTGGAACTAAAAATCCTATAAAAACAAATGTTGAAAACTATCTTTACATGTAACTGGAAAATAATAAAATACTTTTATGATTATTAAAAAATTTTTTAAACAAACTACTTTGAGTCCAACCACACAAACAAGTCCAAATTCACCTGATTCTATATCTCTTCATCTTCTCTACAATGATAGTAAGAGATACTTTATCAAAAGCTTTGCTAAATATTGGCAAAGATGACAAAAGATGGGAACAGTCAATGTTGGAAGGGTTGGAGAAGAACAGACATACCAATAAATTATTGTTAGTACAACCATTCTGGAAAGCAATTTGGAATTATGCAAATCAAGTGGCTAAAATGTGCTTTGATCACAGGATTCCACTGCTAATATACCTCGAGGGTGTCAATAACAAAAAACAAAAGGCTTGGGGCAGCTAGGTGGTGCAGTGGATAGAGCACCGGCCCTGGAGTCAGGAGGACCTGAGTTCAAATACGGCCTCAGACGCTTAACACTTACTAGGTGTATGACCCTGGGCAAGTCACTTAACCCCAATTGCCTCACTAAAATCAATCAATTAATTAATTAAATTTTTTTTTAAAGGCTCAGGGGGCAGCTAGGTGGTTCAGTGGATAAAGCACCAGCCCTGGATTCAGGAGGACCTGAGTTCAAATCCGGCCTCAGACACTTGACACTTAATAGCTGCGTGACCCTGGGCAAGTCACTTAACCCTCATTGCTCTGCCCAACAAAAAAAAAGGCTCCATATAAGGGGTGGCTCCCTTATAAGAAAGGTAATACAGGTAATGAATCAACTAAAGTTATCAAAAATTTTATTTAAGAAAAAGCTTTGCTAAGATGAAGGTTAACATACCAGCAACACTCCTTCATTTACTAGTTTACTAACCCTAACCAAAAAGGATGTGAGCTTAGTGTGTCATGACCTATGATAGATGGAGCCACTCTGGGTCTTTGTAAATACTGCTTTCCTTCCTAGATTCTGGTCAGTCATTTCCTTAATGATACATTCTGAAATTTCACCAAGAATCACAGTCAAGCTCACTGCCCCATAGTATGTAGACCTTTCTCTCTTTCTTTTTGAAAATTAGGACAGGGTTTTTCTTTCTCCCATCTCATGACAACTCTCCAATTTTTCATGAACTTTAAAAGACAATGGCTAGTGGATAAAGCACCGGGCCTGGATTCAGGAGGATCTGAGTTCAAATCCTGCCCCCAAAACTTGACACTTACTAGCTGTGTGACCCTGGACAAGTCACTTAATCCTCATTGCCCCCCCCCAAAAAAGACAGTGGCTTATTAGCTCCTTCAGAACCCAATGAACTAAGTGCCTTGAACTCATCATGGGCATCTTGATGCTCTTTCACTCTCTTGGTGCTCATTATGGTCATCAACTCTCCACTAATCATTTTTGTTGGGTCATTTCCAGGGCAAAGGTTGTTCTCCAAACCAACACCTTAATGGATAGTTTGCTCACTTTGTCAATAACATTCCCTTTTTCTATAGAATAAAGCTTAAGCATGACATTCAAGGTTCTTCACCATCCAAGCACAGTTGGACGTACTGTACGTTGACCCCAACATAGTGATGTTATTTTGGTTCTCTTCAAGAATGAAGAACAACAATCAACCAACCAACATGACCTACCATTCTAGTCTTATATCCCACTCACCTTCCAGACTACTTTCCATTCTTCCAATGGGTCTCTAGACCTCCCTGCCTTTGAACCAATGGTACCCTGCCCCCAGAATACCTATTCTCCCTTCTCTTCCTACTGAAATCCAATCCTTTCTTGAAGGACCTAGTCAAATCCCTCCTCCTCCAATGAGTCTTTCTGGATAATTCCAACTGGCTAGAGAGTCTCCCTCCTCTGGGCTCTTTAATTTATGCCTCATTTACAGAACTTTCCACATTCTGCTTTGTGTCCTAGCTAATTGGGTACATGCCATTTCTCTTATTGCAGTATGCACTTGAAAGCAGAGATCAGAGCTTTTGTTTCCTCTCCCAAGGTCTATAACATAAAAGAGGTACAATAAATATCTGTTGAGTAGATTTTAATATAATAATAGGCATTTCTACACAGTCTTTAGATTTTCAAGGGATTTACAAGTATTGTCCCATTTCAACCTCAGCAACCCCATGAGGTAAGTATTGTAGGCATTATTGTTCCCAATATAAAGATGAGAAAATTGATGCTTCTGTGAAGTGACCCTAGGTTTTTCCCAGATTCCCAGCAGTTATTGAGCATTCTCTCCTTCTTAAAATTACTTTGAATTTACTTAAATATATTCAGAGAATCCACAATATAAAAGTAACAGAGAATTAAATAGAATTCCAGAGTTGGAATGGGGAAGACCCAGAGTTCAAATCTAGCCTTGGGTACTCACTATCTGTGTGAGCCTGGGAAAGTCTGCCTCAGTTTTCCTTACCTGTAAAATGGGGACAATGATAACAGCTACTGAAATTTGGAGCAAGAAGGGACTTTAGAGGTCACAGAGATGAGGAAGCTGGACCAGAAGAAGTAAAATGCCTCCAGAAGGTCTGCAATGGCTGTGCTCCGGGGAGTTCCAGAACATGTGCTCCAGTCCCATGTGGTCTTCCCTTATTAGACTATAAGATCCTTGAGGACAGGAACCATATTTTGACCTTCTTTGTATTCCTTGTGCCTAGTACACAATAAGTCCTTAAAAATGCTTGTTGAGGGGGGCAGCTAGGTGGCGCAGTGAATAAAGCACCAGCCCTGGATTCAGGAGGACCTGAATTCAAATCCAGCCTCAGACACTTGACATTTACTAGCTGTGTGACCCTGGGCAAGGTCACTTAACCCTCATTGCCTCACCAAAAAAAAAAAAAAATGCTTGTTGGTTGAATGATTGACACCCATCCATCAGGACCTCAGTTTTCCCTTCTGTAATATGAGGAGGTTGAACTAGATGGTCCCTCAGGTCCCTTCCAGCTATAAATGTGAGATCCTATGAACATGGGATAAGGAAGTCCACAAAATTCCAAAGAGGATGAGTCAAACAGGCTTGATAAAGAAATTGGATGCTGTTTCTTGCAGGTTTCTGAAGTTGGCGGGAACTTCATCTCCACTCTGCTGTGTTTGGCTTCTGTTCAGTCCTCACAAGACATCAAGCAGTCAATGAACATCTTTGAATCTCAATGTGTGCCAAGCACTGTACCAGGTGATAGGGATACAGCCACTGCCCTCAAGGGGCTTACATTCTGGGAGAATACAGATAAGCAAACACAGGTTGTACTGTTTGGGTCTCATCCTCTTCCCTTTTACAAAGTATAAACAGAGAAAGAGAATGCCAGCTACCGGAGGAAAGTTCTTCCCAGGAAATGTCTATGGAAATTGTCCACACAGGAAATATCTAGGGAGGGAGGGGAAGGAGATGAAAAGCTGAGCTGACCTATTTTCTTCTCAAAAGATATGTCATGTGGGCTATTTTTAATTCCATTTCCTGATTTAGTTTTTAATTTAGCTTCTCTCTCTCTCTCTCTCTCTCTCTCTCTCTCTCTCTCTCTCCCTCTCTCCCTCCCCTTCCCTCCCTCCCTTTCCCTCTCTCCCTCCATCCCTCTCTTCTTCCCCCTCCTCTCTCTCCCCCCCATTCCTCCCCTCCCTTCCTTTTGCCATTCTCTCATATCAGCCTAATAAGAGAATATGTCTTTCCTTGTTGGTCTGTGACCAGGGGTAATCTGATAGACATTTAAAAACCAGATTTAAACAAAACCCAGAAACCTGTGTGCATTTTAAATTTAATCTTCATTACTTTCTTAAATCTAGACCATAAACAGAATACTAAATGAAGCCCTGATTTGTAGCCTTGGCAGATTTCTGAGTTGTAAATGAGCATACTGAAAATTTAATAATTGGCTCTTCAAAAGCTGTCTGAGCTGACTCCAATATACCCCTGTCTGTAAGCCTCCCATTCTTTCCTTTATTCAGACCAAGACAACTGTATTCATTTCTGCTCCCCCTTAGTAACTTAGCCCTTATCTCCCACCTCGCTACTTTTCACCCTTGGTTCTAACTGGTACCTCCTCTCTCCCCATATTTTTCAGGGCCTCCGCCCAAGGCTTACCGCTAAGAAACGGGGCTCCAGGATCCAATCACAGATAATCCATTTAACTGGAGACCTGGGGCTAAGATTTTTGAGCTTGAAAGGTCAATATTTACCTTAGCAAATAGAACCTCAGAGGACTGGAAAAGGTAATGAACTTATTGTGGTAGCAAATGAGCTACCATATAGAAAGTGCTTTGTAAACCTTAAAATGCTATTGCAGCTGTTGTTGTTGTTGTTATTATTATTATTATTATTAATTATAGAAATGGGTAAAAAGTGGATACCCATTGCTTGGAGAATCTGGACCAAGTATGGCTCACAGATGAAATGGAAATGAGAAATTCAGAGAAAACTTGCGTCCATTCTTACTACCATGTGATCTTAGACAATTCATCTTCCTTCTCCTGGCTCAATTTCCTTATTTGTTTTGTTGTTGTTTAGTCGTTTCAGTCACACCTGACTCTTCGTGACTCCTTTTGGGGTTTTCTTGGCAAAGATTTCCTTCTCCAGGGGGCCGCTAGGTGGCACAGTGGGAGCAGCTAGGTGGTGCAGTGGATAAAAAACACTGTCCCTGGATTCAGGAGGACCTGAGTCCAAATACGACTCAGACACTTGACACTTACTAGCTGTGTGACCCTGGGCAAGTCAGTTAACCCTCATTGCCCAGCCCCCCCCCCAAAAAAAAAACCAAAGATTTCCTTCTCCAGCTCATTTTACAAATGAGGAAATTGAGGCAAACAGGATGAAGTGACTTGCCCAGGGTCACACAGCTAGTAAGTGACTTTCTGAGGCCAGATTTGAACTCATTAAGATGAGTCTTCCTGACTCCAGGCTTGGCACTCTATATACTGTGCCACCTAGCTGGCCCTTCCTCATCCGGACCACTAAAGTCCCTTCTAGTTTTATAACTGCATTTCTACCATTCCAAGCAATTCAGACCAAGAAAGCTGAACAAAAACTCAGCCATGTCCTCTTATGATAATGTAAGTGAAAACAGTGCCAAAGGAGGAATTATTTCTATTATTCATATTAACTGCTGTGGAAAACTTTGGTTCTGAAGACCAGAGGGATGAAATCTACTCTTAGGGGGAAGGTGAGGAATTATCTACCAGGAAGAAATGTTGCATACACTGTCAGACTGAGTTGAATTATTGTTTGGTTTTGCGTAACTTTTTCTTTAGTAAAAGGGAAGGTTCAATGGTGGAAAGGGAAATGACTTTTTAAAGAGAAAAACATTGTTTTAAATGGAAAAGAAAAATTAATACAGATACTAAGGCCTAAGCAGGGAGTACTTTGGACACCAGTGATTATTATTTAATCTAATACAGTCCACAAAGTATTTCTTAAAGAGTCTGCTATGTGAAAAACACTGTGCTAAAACCTGGGAAGACAATGACAACAATAGCTATTTATTATTATTATTATTATTATTTTGCGGGGCAATGAGGGTTAAGTGACTTGCTCAGGGTCACACAGCTAGTAAGTGTCAAATGTCTGAGGTCAAATTTGAACTCAGGTCCTCCTGAATCCAAGGGCCAGTGCTTTATCCACTGAGCCACCTAGCTGCCCCCTATTTATTATTATTACTATCATTTATACACCACTTTAAGGTTTGCAAAGTGTTTTATAACTATTATCTTATAAGATCCCCATAACAACCCTGAGACATAGCTGATATTATCACCCCAATTTTACAGATGAGGAAATTGAAGCACAGAGCAGTTAAATGACTTGCCCAAAGTCACATAGCTAGTAAGTGTCTGAGGCACAAAGTCTTCCTGACTCCAGACCCAGAGCTTTATCCACTAAATCATCTATCTGCTCCCCTCCAGGAGGGCATTTCCTGTGGATGGTAGGCTCCTCTTTATAGATGACATTACATTGGTTGTTTCAAGCCCCAGAACATTGCAGAGGCCTCTGGAAGAGACCTGTAATCACTCAAAGGAGGTTTGCTTGATCATCCATATGGGAAAGACCAAGTGGATGTACAATGTCTATTGCCCAGATTTTCACATGAGCAACTTGGGGAGCTAGCCTATCAGTGTATTTATCTGGGACAAATAGTGCAAGGGGGTGGGGTCAGTAGGTTAAGTCCAGAACTAAATAGGAAGAGGAGAAAGAGCTGGGTTGCCTCCTTTACTGACGTGGTCAAGCCTCCCATGAGAGTGAAGATCCTTCATTGTAGATCCAACCTTCTACTGGGGTTGTCATAAGATGTGAGATAGAACCGCTTCTGAGGAATGAAAAAAGAAAAAGGTGCTTGGCGGGTGTGAGCCAGCTTCAGCATCTGACCAACAGGGAAGCCTGAAGAACAGTAGTAAAAATCAATCGGGGCAGCTAGGTGGCGCAATGAATAGAGCACCAGCCCTGGATTGAGGAGTACCTGAGTTCAAATCCAGCCTCAGACACTTGACACTTACTAGCTGTGTGACCCTGGGCAAGTCACTTAACCCCCATAGCCCCACAAAAAAAAAAAAAAAAACATCAATCATTAAAGGAACAATAGGAAGAGAAGATGAGCAAGAGGGAGAGGGATAACAGGTGGACATCTGCAGAGTTCCACTGGACCCCTGGTAAGTGGGAGAAAATGAGGATGGCCTCAACCCCATTGGATGGACCCTCTCTGGGAAATTTGTGGGAGGGCATGGATAAGAGTCCCCCAGGACAGTCAGGCATGGATAGATTGATTGGTTCTATATCATTGGAAGGAACCTTCAGAAATCAATGAGCCCACAGATCAATCTCCTTTGATATTTCAGTATCCCTGTCACCTAGCTCAGGTCCTTACATACAGTGGGTCCTTAAGGAAATGCTTGCTAAACCAAAGACACCCAAGTCCCTTCCATCTCTAAAGTCCATGGACTCCCAGGCTGCTCAAGTCCCCCATTTTCTGAAAACAAAACTTCTTTCTGCTCTGCCTGCTTTACAAGGCAAGGAGAGAACAGCCATTCCTGCAGAAAAGAAACTCACAAGAGAGCCCGCTTAAATGCAGAACTCTGCACTTGGGGTCACGGATCATGAGACATAGAACTAGAAAGGATCTTGGAGGGTTTGTCAGGCAGCCCCCTCATTCCGCAGAGGAAGAAAGTGAGGGAGGTCATGTGACCTGTCCAAGGTCACCCAGGGAGTGAGTAGCAGAACCAGGGTCAGAAGCCCCATCTTCTGGCTGCCGATCCTGGATTCTTTCCACCATACCGCATCACCCCAATCCTAGGAGTTCCTTCTGGCTCCTTGGCCTAAACATCACAAGGGTTCTTTGCCACCTCTCTCTAAGGAGCACAACAAAGAACCTTCTCACAGTTTCCCAAATGCCTGTTACTCCTTGGCAGGGTCCAGGCTGTTCACTGTGAGGTTTCGAGAGAGACAGACACACAGAGACAAGAGAGAGAGAGAGAGAGAGAGAGAGAGAGAGAGAGAGAGAGAGAGAGAGAGAGAGAGAGAGAGAGAGATGGGGAAGGAAGAGAGGGAGGAAGGGAGGGAATGGAAGGAAGGAAGGAAGGAAAGAGAAAGAAAGGAGGAAGGAAAGAAAGAAAGAAGGAGGGAGGGAAAGAAAGAAAGAGAGAGAGAGAGAAAGAAAAGAAAAAAAGAAAGAGAAAGAAAGCCATTAACTTTCCCTAGATGTGAACCACAAACTGTTGCATTCTGATGTCTTGATTTAAGGGGCCCATCTGGATCAAAGATGAGCCTCCTGGGGGGAGCCCGCTCCTTAGAGAAGTAGGACAGCTCTCCATCTCCGGAAGGCCCTCAGAGACAGAGCCAGACTTCCTCCAGGCAGGGTCACATTGCCAAGATTCCTACTGGCTGCGCGAGAGGAAAGAATTAACAGGAAAAGCACGGACAGCCTGCAGAAAACCGCGAGTGAAGCCAGAAAATGACTAGGTAAACAATACACTTTTTCTACATTTGTTTGAGGTCTCCAAGAGCTAATTATTGGATTTTCTTGTGGTAGTGAAGACTTCCTTTTAAGAGAAAAAAAATCAAATAAATAAAGTTCAATTCACTTGGACCCTTTGGTCTATTGGAATGACCTCAAATCCCACCTGTGTGGGGGAGGGGTAGAACTGCTTTCACAAGTCAGGAAGAGCAAAACCCTGCATTTCAAGCACAGGGGAAGAGACTGTCTGCCCTGATTCTTCCTCCAATTATCTTAGATCAACTTGTCGGTTTGCTTCTTATATAACCCACTAGAATAAAAGCTCCCTGAAGGCAGGGACTGTTTTCCATTTGTGCATCCTCAGTGCCTCACACAGTGCATGCCACATAGTAGGAACTTAATATTGTTAGAGTTCAAGTGAATTAAATTTTGAAATTCACTTCTTGCCACCCCATTCTGTCTTTCTATGACGTGTGTTTTTGTCCTGGTTGATCAGCACTCTATACAAGCATACTGTAATGTATATTGGGACTTACCATTTTTGACCGTAAGACCCCTCTGAATCTATCAATCTGTACCCACTCTAAACTACAGCCCCAACTGGTATGTTTATTCCTACTAGTCAGACAGAGGATACCAGTAATTCAGAGCAAAGGTATTTAACAAATTAGCATAGTTGTGTGTTTTTTAAAGTAACAATATAACATCCCCCCCCCCCCCGCAATAAACCTGGGGAATACTCTACCACAAAGTCACATGTTACTGATAGAGCTTGTAGTTGGGGAAGAGACACATATGTGGCCAGGGCTCATGAACTGATGGGCACATACATAGGGAATTTGTGTGTGCACAGGTTGGCAGCAGTCAAGAATAAGGAAGCCTGGGAAGGACCCACTGATGGCTGATTTCTGTGAACCTCAAGTCCTTTATTCTAAATTCCAACCTTTCACAGACAAGTGTGGCCAAGCAATTAACCTCCCAGGCTCCAAGTTGCCCTAGACAGCTCGAAACTTATAGACAAACACAACTATTATAGGGAATCTAGGAAGGAATGGTTTGTTCAGGAAGGCTTTAGGATTATGAATTTAGAGCTAGATGTTACCTTAGTGGTGATCTCATCTAATTCCCCCTCCTCCCATTTTCCAAATGAGGAAACTGAGGTTCAAAAAGGGAAGTGACTTGACCAAGATCTTATAGGTAGAATGTGTTAGGATTTGAACCCAGATCTTCTTACTCCAAATTCAGGCCAGCAATATCAGTAAGTCAATTTACTGTTAATTTATGGATATATTTTTTTGAGAGGCAGTATGGTATCATGTAAAGATCTCCAAATTTGAAAGCAGGTAGGTGGCACTGTGGATAGAGTACTAGGACTGGATTCACAAAGACCTGCATTCCAATCCTGCCTCAGATACTTACTAGCTGTGTGATCCTCGGCAAGTCACTTAACTTCTGCTTGCTTCAGTTTCCTCAACTATATACTGGGGATAACAGCACCTGAGCTATATGGGGTGTTCGGGGAGAACTAGCACTTTTGGCGTGAGGGCTTGCTGAGCCCTTTCCAGGGCTGTTCATCCACCTGGAATGTCCACCTTCACCCAACTCTCAGCTGTGGCTCCAAGAAAATGCATCATGTGCCGTGGCACATGTACAGTAAACTGTCTCAGCAGATGGGCTAAACCAGGCTGAAGGTAACCAAGGGGTCTCAAACCTGTCTGTAAGCTAGAGCAAGTCTATCCCAAGCACGTGAAGACTTTCCCCAATGCAATGGAGAGATGAGAACAATTTGTCCCATTGGCCATGAAGGCGGCTAAAGCGGGCACTGCCAAGGTTATCCACTGCAGCCAGGCCCATCGCTGGTGCTCTTGACTTTTGTCCTGGACTTCGATGACTCTGGAAGAGAGAGTAAGGCTGACGCATCATGCAACTCTGCCTCCCTTAAATTCACACAAGAATCAAAATGTCACCTGTGATGTCACTGGTCCTTTTCAAAAACAAAGGACTAACAGCAATAAATACCTACCTCTCAGGGTGGTTGAGAGGATCACATGAGATAATATTTGTAAATGCTTAGCATGCAGTTGGCATTTAATAAATGCTTATGTCCTTCCTCGGTTTCCCCCTCTGTAAAATGTAGGGATCAGACCAGAGGATCTCTAAGGTCCCTTCCATTTCTAAAATCCTGTGATCTTAAGTACAAGTGAAAATGGGAACTGAATCCTTGCCTAGGAAGAAGGATCAAAGTCATGTTCAAGGCCAAGTGCCCTTGGGCTCAGTAAGGCAGTAATTGCTCTCACCCACCCTGGGAAAGTATGAAGAGTAGAGGTTCCCACCCAAGCTCCTCCCAGAAACAGGCCCCACAGCCTGGGGGGGAGAACTGGATTTAGATGACAGTCTAGGGTTTATTCTGTCTTTAACCAGCAAATGTTTACTGAATGTCCACTCATGCGGCAGGAAGCCCAAAGGTTAAAGTGGAAAGGACAGCAGATCTAGGATCAGAAAAGTGGGGTTGAAATCTGACCTGTGACACTTGCTACCCACTTGATATTGAATGATTCACTTCTCTCTGAGCCTCCCATGCCTTTTCTATAAAATAAGGGGTTGGACTAGAGGGGGAGTGAGGTTCTTCATCTGGAGTCCAGTGGCCTTGTTTTAAAATATAGACATATTTTTGATCATTACATTTTAATATAATTAGTTTCCTTGGTAATCTTCTGTATTTTATTGGATTCATTTAAAAATATGATTTTGAGAAGGGACCCAGAGGCTCTCTGAGGCTGCCAGAGGAGTCTGTGACACAGAGCCACTGGGCAGCTAGGTGGTGCAAGGGGATAGGGCGCCAGGCCTCCAGTCAGGAAGACCTGAGTTCAAATCTGGCCTCAGACACTTACTAGCTACATGACCCTAAACGAGTCACTTTACCTTGTTTGCTTCAGTTTCCTCATCTGTCAAACAAGCTGGAGAGGGAAATGGCAAACCACTCCAGTATCTCTGCCAAGAAAACCCCAAATGGGGTCATGAAGAGTCAGACACAACAGAAACATGACTGAACAACAAGAGTTAGGTCCTACACCACATTATTCTATATTTGGATCAGCCATGCTGGTCAGCCCGCTGGTACCTAGATGCGGTATTCCATCTCCAACCTCCCTCCTACATATTGTCTGTCCCCCAAGTCGGGGGATGCTAGAACTCAACTAATCGGACAATCCCCAGGCATTTATTAAGCCTCTACTCTGTATGCTAGGCAAAGGAGACACAAAGACTAAAATGATCCCTGCCCTAAGACAGTGAACCTTTGCTTCTTGGCCCCTCTGGCTCTCTCCAAGGCTCTGCTTGGGTCCTCCTTCTTACAGGAAACCCTTTTGGATTATCCATCACCCCTTGCAGTTGTTAGTGGCTGATACCCTAGACCAGCGGCTTCAGGTCTAGTCCCTCTGCCTCTCTATCTATGCACTTATCTACATATCTGTATCTCCCCAATTGGATTGTATGCTTCTCCAAGGCAGGCTTTTCTGTAGGCCTGATACATCAAAGCCCACTAAATGCCCATTAATGATGATGAGGGGGACAGGGCAGCTAGGTGGTGCAGTGGATAGAGCACTGGCCCTGGAGTCAGGAGGACCTGAGTTCAAATCCGGCCTCAGACACTTAACACTTACTGGCTGTGTGACCCTGGGCAAGTCACTTAACCCCAATTGCCTCACTTTTTTAAAAAATGATGATGAGGGGATAATAAGTGAGCCCAGCCAATGGGTACCACATATCATCGACACTGGACCTTGAGCCAGCCCAACTAATTCAGTCTCTCCTTCCCTTGGTTTTCAATTTCCCCTTCTGAGCAATAGGGGCAACTCTCACCTCACCCACTCTCCCAGGATGAGGGGAAGCAGAGGCTGGCTCTGAGGATCAAAGGGATGAGAAGTCATGGGAAAGCACAGAAGGCCCAGGAATAACAGAAAAAGCCTGAGCCACAAGGCCTGGGCAAACCCTGGAAAGGAGAGTGGAAATTTGGCCCTGTTGACATGTGAACTTTTTAAACAAAAAAGAGAGAAGGAAGGGCCCAGATCTCAAAAAGAAGGACGAGGCTGAGGCGCAGGGAACATAAAGCTTTGCTCTGGGGCAGCTGGCGACCAGGACCCTTTGGCAACTGGAACAGATGAGAGCCTGTGCTCAGCAAGGCTCCGCATTCCCACGGCTGCTCACGCAAAGGGAGGGGGAACGTTGCCAGTGGGGAATAAAGAGACAAAGGAAGACTTCTTCTCTGCCTGCTGATGTCCTTATGGGGCCCAGCATGTCCAAGAGCCATTTCTACAACGGAAACACATCAACGCAACTTTTTGGTGTTTGCTTAGATCCCTAAGACCCCACCTTGGATGCTGGGGGTGGGGGAGACGACCACCACCACCACCACAACAACAAGAACAACAATAATAAACAGCTCTGTTTGTGTAGCACTTTACATTTTGCCAAACCCTTTACATGCATTATCTCAGATGGTATGTTGAACTTGGAGTCAAGAAGAGGACAGGAATAGGGACTGGACCTGTGCTTTCACTGACATAGCAGACTCCCTCTATTGCTACAGGTCAACACCTTATCAACTTATAAAGTTGCCTAGAACATTGAGAGATCAAGTGACTTGCCCAGGGTCACACAATCAGTGTGACAGAATGGTACTCAGGTCTTCCTAGCTCGAAAGTCACTTCTCACTTCAGCGTGCTGACTCTTTTTTTTTTCTTTTTTTTTTTCTTTTTTTTTCTTTTTTGGTGGGGCAATGGGGGTTAAGTGACTTGCCCAAGGTCACATAGCTAGTAAGTGTCAAGTGTCTGAGGCTGGATTTGAACTCAGGTCCTCCTGAATCCAAGGCCAGTGCTTTATGCACTGTGCCACCTAGCTGCCCCTGTGCTGCCTCTTAATGAATAAAGTATTTATTAAGCATCTCCTATGGGTGAAGCACTGGAGATACAAATAGAAATGTCAGACAGTTCCTATTCTCAAGGAGCTCACATTCTTTTGGGGGAGGGAGGCAATCGGGGTTAAGTGACTTGCCTAGGGTCACACAGCTAGTCCCAAGGCTAGATTTTAACTCATGTCCTCCTGAATCCAGGGCCGGTGCTCTAGCATCTAGCTACCCCAAAGAAGATGATATATTAGGAAGCTTTCAGCTGCAAGTCAGATGGAAGGGTCTTGTGGTCCTTAGGGTACAGAAGCAAAGGGGAGGGTGCTCTTTCTCCTTTAATGCCGTTTCCATTGATAAAATGATAGCCATTTCTGATGTGGCACCACTTGACAGGGCCAAGGACTTTGGCAACCAGAGCTCTCTTTCCCAGGTCTTCAGAACCACAAGAGCAGAGGCCAGGCTGCATCTCCACAGGAGCTGCTTCCCGGCATGAGGATGAGGGCTCCCAACACTGGTCCGGAAGCCTTCCCATTCCCCGGGCTCTTGGGCTCAGGAGCCTGGGCTCTCCCCATCAGGGTCTGGGGGAGATGATAATCAAAGTGGTGGTGGTCTGATGCACCTGACCCACACTGCCTCTGTCTCTCTTGGAGTGCCCACTGCTTCAGTTAGGCTGGGTTTCCTGTGTGTGGCATTTGGTTGGCACTTGGTACCATCTCCACAGGAGTTGTTTCCTAGGATAATGGCCATGAGGGGGTGGTCTAGGGAGTGTTTCCACTCCTGGGGCTTCTCAGATTATCTCTCAAGTGCACATAGTAGGCACTTAATAAATGCTTGTCATTGAATTGTTGTTGGTCAAGGTCATATAGTGCATCAATCAATAAAGCATTTAGTAAGTGCCTACAATGTGCCAGGCACTGTACTAAGTCCTAAGGATACAAAGAGGCAAAAAGATGGTCCCTGCTCCAAAGGAGTTCAAATTCTAGTAGAGAAACAAGCCATAGATAATGTATATAAACATTATAATATTCTATATAATAATTATATGCATACATTATAGTATAATTATAGGAGCCTATGTAGAATGTACATAATGTATATAAACAAGAGACAGGATAAATTAGAGATAATTAAAGGTGGGATGGCACTAGCATTAAGGGGGATTAGGAAAGGCTTCCTATAGAAGGTGGCATTTTAGCTGAAGGAATCAACAGAACTGAGACTGGAACCCAGAACCTCTGACTTCCCATCCATTGTTCTCACCTCTGCTGCTGACTCACTGAATGACATTCCTTCTCAATGTATTTATCTGTGAAATGGGGATGTTAAAACTGATAGAATTATCTGATTTTATAGGGGAGGGGACCTTAAAGATCATCCAGTCCAGTGGTCTTCAGTCTTTTCAAGTAAGAGGAATGTCTACACGACAGTCACTCTACTATTAGGACCCAACAATTCAGAAAATATATGACTGGATGAGGATGAAAACCTTGCAATAACCTCAGGTCCATGTGCCATCAGTTGGGGACCCCTGATCTTGTCCAATACACTCATTTACAGATAAGGAACCATCTGCCACCCACTGCCTCCAAATCACGCTGGGCCAAAGATCATCAAGGTAGTCACAATTCATCAATATTCAATAGGTCTTTGGGTTTTTTGTTTTTGTTTTTGTTTTTTTTAGTGAGGCAATTGGGGTTAAGTGACTTGCCCAGGGTCACACAGCTAGTAAGAGTTAAGTGTCTGAGGCCGGATTTGAACTCAGGTACTCCTGACTCCAGGGCTGGTGCTCTATCCACTGTGCCATCTAGCTGCCCCGGTCTTTGGTTTTAAAGATGTGGGAAATCTATCCACAGGTGCAGATTGCAACCCATCCATGAATTTCTCATCCTTTGTGATCCTTGTCCATACTCAGCTACTCAAATGGGTATGTAATCTCAATGATCTAGGAATTCCCTCTAACAATCCAGATTGTAGCCCATTCATACCTGCCTGTCTCCAGCAGTGTCTGGAGCATACAAGGTTCTTAATAAAAGCCTAGTGACTAACTGGCTATTAAAAAAAATACCAAAGGGAGTAAACTCTCCTCAGCTAGTAGAAGAGAAACACTTGGGCCCAAGTGGAGAAGTGACATCTCCTATGGAGCCAAGCTGGTGAAGAAATGCACCCATTTGGGGTCTCAGTTCCTCCTCAGCCTTCTGGCAGTCAGTGATCATCTCAGTCCCAACAGGAAGGTCAACTTAGTTTCCTCCATGAATTCTCAGCAGCCGTAAGCAGGCTCAGCAGGAGGAGACAACCCTGGCACTGGATTTGCTGGGTGTTGCCATGTAGGTTTCTCCCTCTTCCCAGAAGGCTCTTGTTCCACAGCCAGAATCAATCATCTGGCATAATCCCCACTGTATCAGAGAGCACAGTTCTTAAGGGAAGTGAAGCCCAGGGAGCTTCTCTCAATGAATGGCTACCCCAAGTATTTGGGAACATGTAATTGGATGGGCATATCCCCCTGATGTGTAGGTAGTGGTATGACACTGAGGCAGTCCCTCTGCGTTCACTTGATTAATGATATAACCCCCTCCCCTTCCCTTCACGTATGTCTTGCCAATACCTTTTTTTTGTGGGGGGCAATGAGGGTTAAGTGACTTGCTCAGGGTCACACAGCTAGTAAGTGTCAAGTGTCTGAGGCCAGATTTGAACTCAGGTCCTCCTGAATCCAGGGCTGGTGCTTTATCTACTGCACCACCTAGCTTCCCCCCTGCCAATATCTTTTTCTTTCTTTCTTTCTTTCTTTCTTTCTTTCTTTCTTTCTTTCTTTCTTTCTTTCTTTCTTTCTTTCTTTCTTTCTTTCCTTCCTTCCTTCCTTCCTTCCTTCCTTCCTTCCTTCCTTCCTTTCTTTCTTTCATTCATTTTGCGGGGCAATGAGGGTTAAGTGACTTGCCCAGGGTCACACAGCTAGTAAGTGTCAAGTGTCTGAGGCCAGAGTTGAACTCAGGTCCTCCTGAATCCAGTGCTGGTGCTTTATCCACTGTGCTACCTAGCTGCCCCTCCCCCCTGCCAATATCTTTTATACAGATCCTCATGCACCAGTCAACACTGTCAGTCAAGTCAAGTCAAATAGCAGTTATTAAGCACTTACTATATGACTAGGCACTGTGCTAAATACTGGAGATACAAATACATGTCAAAAGAAAAACGGTCCCTCCCTTCAAGGGACTTCCATTCTAATGGTGAAAGGAAGCTCAAAAACAAGAGATGAGAGGGGAACACCCCCATAAGGGCCTGGGGTAAAGTTGGGGAATGGAAGATGGCTTCCCTGGGCTCTTCCTCAAAATGGAGGTTCTGGAAGGAACTCATCAACGGGAAAGGAGTGGGGTGAAGGAACAGAGGGTGAAGGCAGCTTTGGCAATGAGCTGGCTATCCATTTCTATCCACCATGTTGACCTGCATTGCCCCTGCACCCTAAGGTCCATGAGACTTTTCCATCTGACTTGTTGCTGAAGCCTTCCATGTGGCTTGCCCCCCCCCCCATAAGAAGGTAAACTCCCTGAGAACAGGGACTCTGACTTTTCTATCATATCCCCAGTGTTTATAGCACAGCACAGTGCTTCACCCATAGCAAACACTTAATAAATGCTTCATTCATTCATTCATTCATTCATTCATTCATGTGTCTTTTCATTGCCCTTTGGGAGTCACCTGCAATTTTGATTTTTCTGACACCATGGGAAAAGGGATCAAGTACTAGACTTGTCATCAAGAAAACGGGTTCAGATCCCACCTCTGATACCTTCTGTGTAACTATAGGCAAATTACATCTTCTCTGAGTCTGTTTCCTCTTCTGTAAAATGGAAATGATGATTTCCAAGGGTTGTAAGGCTCAAATGGGATGATATAGCTAAAGTGCCTTATAGACTTAAAAGTACTACTTAGATGTCAGTTATGAATATTGGATAAATGAAAAATAATTTATTAAGCATTTTTTATTGTTCAGTCATTTTTTAGTCATGTCTGACTTTCCATGACCCCGTTTGGGGTTTTCTTAGCAAGGAAATTAGAGTGGTTTGCCATTTCCTTCTCCAGCTTATTTTACAGATGAGGAAACTGAGACCAACAGGGTTAAATGACTTACTCAAGGTCACACAGTTTAGTAAGTGTTTGAGGCCAAATTTGAACTCAGATCTTCCTGACTCCAGGCCTGGTGCTGTATCCACTGCTCCATCTAGCTTCCCTAAAAGTAATTTCCCTGACCAGGAATCAAATTTGTACCGCAATAAAAAGGCACTAATTTTGTTTCCAATTGTTTGCTACCACAAAAAAAGTGCTGCTATGGAGATTCTTTATAGCAATGTCCTCCTTGAGGTATATGGCTGGTAATGGAATTTCTTAGTCAAAGGGTACACATTTTTCAGCCATTTGATTTGCTTAATCCCAAATCACTTTCCAAAATAATTGCAGTAATTCACAGCTCTAGCAAAATGCACTAGTATGTTTATCTTTCTGCAACCCCTCCAACACTAACTTCCTAACGTTTGTCACCTTTACCAATTTTCTGGATTTAAGATGAAACTTCAGAGTTGTTTTAACGTGCATTTCTCTTGTGATTGTTGATTTGGAGCATTCATTCTATCATAGAGTTGTCCTTCTTTTAAGAACCCTTTCTTCACATCCTTTGAACCTTTCTCTATCAGGAAATGACTTTTGGTCTTATCTATTTCTGGTAGTTGTCCATGTAGCTTCAACATCATACTATTAAATGAGAAATTTGACACTAATATTTTTTCCCTATTCAACTTCTTCCCTTTTCATTATAGATGCATTAATTTTTGTTGTTCAACAGTTTTCCATTTCATGGCTGATGGGGATCTGGCTCAGGTATAGGCCCCACCCACTTGGTGAGACAGTGTCTTCATGTGGAGGGAGCTATGAGCTGCTTCCAGGAGAAGCATGGACTTTTGGTAACCAATTTGGTAACATGATTGAGAGGAGTCTTTTTCCACTCTCTCCCAAATGGCCTGAGTCAGCAGCATCATTTTTTCATCTATATCTAGGGGAGTGAGGTGATCCTGTCACTTGTTGCTTCTAGTGCTGAGAGTGGAATCTCTGATCGTGGAAGTGTACTTCCGTAGGGATGGTTGTGAAGGGGGGATGCTTGCCCTTGGGCTGGCTCTTCTGAACCCTGTGCCACTCTGCCCAAGGAGCCTGAGATCTAGCAGCATGGCCAGTGATGGGGGTCAGTGGCGGCATGAGGCAACTTCAGGTTTGCTAGTTTCCAAAGCCTGCAGAGTCTGGACCTGCCTCTTGTTAAAGCACGTGGTCAGTGGTAGCAGAAGCCCAGGCTAAATGCCAACCTTGGCTCTTTTGTCAAGGAGGCAGGTAGGTGGCTTGGTAGATAGAGTGTTCAACTTAGAGTTAAGAAGGTTTGAGTTCAAATCCTGACTCTCATACTTCCTGGCTCTGATACCTCAGATAAGTCACTTAAACACTGCCTTCCTCAATTGCCTTATCTGTAAATGAAAATGAGTCATACATGTGCTCAGGAGAAAGGAAGTTGTGGAGGAGGGGGCAAAGTGAAACATGGGGGTGGGGGTGGGGGTGCTTTCCTAAATTAGCATTTCAGGAGAGGCAGTTGCCAATCAGGAGAGCAGGGCAGAAGTTCCTCTAAGGCATGATCTGATATGACTGGTGAGGAAATTGAACAGAAGGTATTAACAACCATCCTCAGAGACTGTTGGTACTAAAGACAGGTAGGTAGCACATTGGAGATAGCACATCAGGAAGACCTGAGTTCAAATCTAACCCTAGACTCCCACCAGATATATAACCCAGGGCAAGTCACTTAAACCTCTGTCTGCCTCTGTCTCCTCATCTGTAAAAGGGGCCTTAGAGATTAGTCCTACTCCCTCATTTTACAAATTAAGAAACTGAGGCCTAGGGAGGTAGTCACACAGTAAGTAGCAGACCCAGGATTTTCACCCAATTCCGCTAACTCTAAATGCAGAGTCCTTTGCACTGAAATACCCTGACTCTCTAGGAGCCCTGGTCCTGGGTATTCCTCCCCTAAGCTACGCCTATGACATCTAAAAGCAGCTTACTGTGTGCCCAGTATAAAAACAGCCCTCACTCCAACCATTCTGGCAGGAATAATTCGTTCCTTCAGTGGGTTTTCCCCAATTTATTTGGTCTATTATATTTTATTTGTACACAGCTGTTTGCATTTAGTCTCCTCCATTAGTTCAAGAGCTTCTGGAGGGCAGGGACTGTCTTTTTCCCTTCTTTGTATCCCTAAGACTTAGCATAGTCCCTGGTATATAGTAGGCGCTTAATAATTGCTTGCTGGCTGTTGTTTTTTTTATATATAACTTATTGCTAATTCCCGGAAGAGAGGGACAAACAGATAAATTAAACCATATTCAAACACTGCCCTCCAACTACTGGCTTTCAGCATCTTAAACTCTGAGTCATATTTGACAGGAACTTGGGCCTCCTTCTGGCTCACACATTCCCAGAAAGATGAGTCTCCTATGTTTTATTTGGATATTTGAGCACACTACTTATCCGAAGCTGTGACTCACCTCTCCATTCAAGCCTTCCATCATCTGAACAGAAGGCCCCCCGAGGCCAGAAGCGCTCACAACCCTTAATCGGCTGGGCCCCAGCTCACAAATGTGACCCCAGCCCTACTGACTCCAAAGTCAGAGTTCTGGGGGCAGCTAGGTGGCGCAGTGGATAGAGCACCGGCCCTGGAGTCAGGAGTACCTGGGTTCAAATCCGGCCTCAGACACTTAATATTTACTAGCTGTGTGACCCTGGGCAAGTCACTTAACCCCAATTGCCTCACTAAAAAACAAACAAACAAACAAAGTCAGAGTTCTTTCCACTAAAACGTTCTACCCTTCTCTTGAAGCCTGTGTTCCCTAAGAGCCAAAATCTGCCTCTCAGCAATTTCCAAACGTTTCTCCTGTGTATTGTGACACCATCAACACCTTGATATAAGCATGCTTTCAGTTGTACCCGAGTCTTTGTGATGCCATTTTTAGGATTTTCTTGGCAGAGATGCTGGAGTGGTTTGCCATTTCCTTCGCTGGTTCATTTTACATATGAGTAAAGTGAGGTAAACAGAGGTTAAGTGATTTGCCCTGTGTCATGCAGCTTGTAAGTGTCTATGGCCGGATTTGATGTTTTCTTGGCAAAGATACTGGAGTGGTTTGCCATCTCCTTCTCCAGCTTGCTTTGGGGCAGCTAGATGGCGCAGTGGATAGAGCACTGGCCCTGGAGTCAAGAGGACCTGAGTTCAAATTTCACCTCAGATACTTACTAGCTGTGTGACCCTGGGCAAGTCACTTAGCCCCAATTGCCTTAAACATCCAGGGTCATTTCCAATCATCCTAATGTTTATCTTGCCACTGGACCCAGAGTTGATGACCTTGCACAACCCTCCCTCACTTAAATCCAATTCACTGCAAGTCATGACATCACCCCAATGTCATGGTCCTCTTCAAAAATGAAGGACAAGGGGCAGCTAGGTGGTGCAGTGGATAGAGTACTGGCCCTGGATTCAGGAGGACCTGAGTTCCGGCCTCAGACACTTCACAATCACTAGCTGGGTGATCCTGGGCAAGTCGCTTAATCCCAATTGCCTCACAAGAAAGAAAGAAAGAAAGAAAGAAAGAAAGAAAGAAAGAAAGAAAGAAAGAAAGAAAGGAAGGAAGGAAGGAAGGAAGGAAGGAAGGAAGGAAGGAAGGAAGGAAGGAAGGAAGGAAGGAAGGAAGGAAGGAAGGAAGGAAGGAAGGAAGGAAGGAAGGAAGGAAGGAAGGAAGGAAGGAAAGAAGGAAGGAAGGAAGGAAGGAAGGAAGGAAGGAAAGAAAGAAAAGAGAAGAGAAGAGAAGAGAAGTAAGAAAAAATGAAGGACAAACAACAACAAAACCAGTTCGTTTTTCAGATGAGGAAACTGAGGCAAACAGAAGTTTATATTCTATTTTTATTCATCTTATTGTGGGACAAAATGCTCAGTCAGCATACGGCCAAGCAGAGACAGTGGAGGATAGTGGGAAATAGCTAGCTACAGGTTCCATTGACAAGAATGAGAACAAAGCTAGAACTTCTTTTCCTGGATGCTGCTTTTACTTCTCTGCTTCCCTGATCTTGTGATTATTCCCGCTATAAGTTATCTAAGTTAGGAGTCAGGGATAGCATCTATGTGGGAGCCCCACGGTGACAACCTATCATTAGATTTTTTTTAATAAATAAATTTTATAAATATATTTAAATATTATTCATGAATATATTTAACTATATCTCATAAATACATTTAAATATATTCATGACTATGTTTAAATATATTTTATAAGCATATAAGTATGTAAAGTATATGTAATATATTTATAAATACATAAAGTGGAAAGCTAGGTGTCCAGCCCTGGAGTCAAGAGAACCTGAGTTCAAATGCAGCCTCAGACACTTACTAGCTGTGTGACCCTGGGAAAGTCACTTAACTGCCTCAATTTCCTCATCTGTAAAATGAGCCAAAGGAGGAAATGGCAAACCATTCCAGTATCTTTGTCAAGAAAACCCCAAATGGGGCAGCTAGGTGGCACAGTGGATAGAGCACCGGCCCTGGAGTCAGGAGTACCTGAGTTCAAATCCAGCCTCAGACACTTAACACTTACTAGCTGTGTGACCCTGGGCAAGTCACTTAACCCCAATTGCCTCACTAAAAAAAAAAAAAGAAAAAAAGAAAAAGAAAACCCCAAATGGGGTCACAGAGAGTCAGACATGACTGAAGTGATTGAACAACAGCAACAAAATATGTAAGTACATAAAATGTTTACAAATATATAAACACATTTTTAGAAATATACTTGTAGAGGCTCCGGGGTCAGAGGATCTGGCTTCCAACCCTGCATCTGATGCCTACTCTCTCGGTAATGTCATTCAACTTCCCTTGTCCTCAGTTTCATCATCTATATAATAAGGGGGTCAGAGTAAATACCCGCTAAGTTCCTTCCAGTTCTCAATCTAGGACCCCTAGGATCCTCCAATGGAGATTTCCTTGAAGTCTTCTTAGTCTTAGTCTTATTAGATTCTCTCCATTATTGATTGATAGGTTGATATTGATAAGTGGATTTGGATCTGGATTATGATAGGACTCAAAGAAGATGGACTAGCAAATATACAGTAGGCGCTCAATAAATGCTTGATTGATTAATCATTTGATGACAACTTAGGGGAGGGAAGGAATAAGTATGTAGAATGCTCTATCCATTACACTGACTCTAGCATTAGACACTTACTAGCTGTGTGACTCTGGGCAAGTCTCTTCACCCCTGTCTACCTCAATTTCCTTAACTGTAAAATGGAGATAATAAGAGTACCCACCTCCCAGGGAAATTGGGAAGATGGAATGAAATAACATTTGAAAAGTGCTTTAAAAACCTTAAAGCACTATTTAAATGATAAATGATTATTATTTCCAAAGGGGTCTGGACTCCTCTTCTTTGGAGAACTTGAGCAGGGATGTGTCTTAGCTTTTTTTTTCCTCTTGGAGGCAATCAGGGTTAAATGACTGGCCCAGAGTCACACAGCTAGTAAGTATCTGAGGCTGGATTTGAATTCAGATCCTCCTGACTTCAGGGCCGATGTTCTATCCACTGTGCCACCTCACTTCCCCTCCAGTTTGAGAATTCTAAGGCAGGAAGCCAGACTGAAGTCAAATCAATTCCATTTGTTTAGTAAATATGGAATTATGAATGGAAAGCACCTCAGCAGCCATCAGATAGTGGACAGAACAGTAAAGTTGGAAGCAGGAATACCTGGGTTCAAAACCCACTTGTTGCATGACCTTGAGTCACTTAATCTCTCTGAGCCTCATCTGTAAAACAAGGGCCTGTGAACTCCCCCTGTCCCTATCTCTGTGATCCATCACCTGCGTCAGAATCCCAGCCACAAAGAATCCCGGCTGCAGCCCACGCCTGCACCAGAATCCCCTCTACAGAGTCTCTGACAAAAGGCCATTCAGGATCTGCCCGAAGACCTCCAGGGAGGGGGACCACCCTCATCCTCCCAAGAGAGCCGGAGACACTTTGGAAGAGTTCTTATTGTTAGGCGGTTTCCCCTGACATCTCTGCACCCTCCACCCAGCTCTGCCGTCCAGAGTCACAAAGAAGAAGCTAACTCTCCTCCCACAGGACACTCGAAGCTGCCCATCATGCCCTTCCACGTCTTTCCTTCTCCAAGCTAAGAGTCTCCAGTCCTTGATCCTGTCCTTATATGCCACGAATTCTAGGCCCTCCGCCATCTTCCTGGCCCGCCTCTGGATAAACTCTAATTTATGAGTACCTCCATGTGGGTAGAATAATTCGAAATAACAGAAATGGATGCAATTCTTTTTTTTTTTTTTTGGTGAGGCAATTAGGGTTAAGTGACTTGCCCAGGATCACACAGCTAGTAAGTGTCAAGGGTCTGAGACTGGATTTGAATTCAGGACCTCCTGAATCCAGGGCCAGTGCTCTATCCACTGTGCCACCTAGCTACCCCAATGCAATTCTTAAGATGAAAAGTCCTTCCCCAATGAAATGCATTCTATTTTTTGTTGTTGTTGTTAGTTTTTCCATGCACATTTCCATAGAGGCATTGTGGGTATAGGCAGGATGTTATGTAGTCTATACCCCTCACAGGCTTGTTTGCACATCGGCTCAACGACAAATATAGAATCACAGAATTCAAGTGTTGGAAAAGAATCCAAAGGTCATCTGTCCAAGTCAGCCTGAAAAGGGATCCTCATCATAGTATTCCTGATGAGGGGTCCTTCAGCCTCTGATTAAAGAAGTCTGAGAAGGGGGAAGCCATTGCCTCTCAAAACAGTCAATCCAGGGCACAGTGGATAAAGCACTGGCCCTGGATTTAGGAAGAACTGAGTTCAAATCCGGCCTCAGATACTGGACACTTACTAGCTGTGTGACCCTGGGCAAGTCACTTAACCCTCATTGCCCCACAAAAAAAACAAACAAAAAAACAAACCAGTCCATCCACCTGGGCACAGCTCTCACTGTTAGGAAGTTCTTCCTGCCATGTAGCCTACATCTTTCTCTGTACCTTCTACTCAATGCCCCTGCTTCTGTTCTCTGGAACAATTCTAACGCCCTCCCCACAATGTGGCAGCCCTTTAAATGGTGGAGACAGCTATCACATTCCCCTTCCCTTCCGAGTCTTCTCCAGGCTAAGCATGCCCTCCAACTGATAAAACCCAGAGCGATAAAAACCCACGTCAAAACCAAAGGCAAAGCCAACGTACACATGGTTAGAAAAGACAATCTATGGATGACCTCCATGGCAAGTTATTTGAAATGGAATCTACCAGGGAACCAAAATTCACATATTTAAAAGTAATTTCATCTTTGATCCACAGGTTTTGTTATTTTCTTTTCTCCCTAAATTGATATTAATTAAAGTAGATATTAAAAGCACACAAAAAAGAGTAGCAGATTCCCTATGAAGGATTCACAAGAAAACATGGAATCCTACAAGCCAAAGACATATGGCCCACGTCACCGCTAGGAGTAACCACACCAGTGAAATATCACAGATCTCATCAAAGCATCCAAACACAGGATTCCTTTTATTTTTCTATCCAGAGGAATCTCCTATAATTTCTTTTTTAACAAAATGGATGTAGGCCAAGTATTATATCAATGTATTATTGGGATGGAAATCTCCTGGAGATATGGTAAGCATCTAGAAGCCATGAATTCTTTCCCAAATGTGATAAATCACCAGTTCTTAGAGATGTATTGCTCTCGACTGCTGTCATTAAGAACTCAAACTGTCCAGTCCACCCCTCCTGCCAGGAGAGAATGCAATCTCTAGCCAAAGAGAACTGTCCGATTAAATGATGCTAAAACTTTGATTTTTTTTTAAAATCAGTACCTTCCCTGTTCTTCAGAGGCTCCCCTGGTTAACTTCTTTCATTTTCCCCTCTTCCTTCAAACTGTCTTCTGGGTAAGGATGGTTTTTCTTGCAGACAAGAGGTAAGAACATTTGCTTCTGTTTCAAAATTCACCCAGAGGGGCAGCTAGGTGGTGCAGTGGATAAAGCACCAGCCCTGGATTCAGGAGGACCTGAGTTCAAATCTGGCCTCAGACACTTGACACTTACTAGCTGTGTGACCCTGGGCAAGTCACTTAACCACCATTGCCCTGTGCAAAACAAAACAAAACAAAAACAAAAACAAAATTCACCCAGAGATCCACTGTAGTTTCCACAAACTCAGCATCCCTAAGGGAGGGAGGAAGGGATTTCTTATCTCTTGTGATCTTTGGGGACCTGAGACCTGCTTCTGCCTTGATTCCCTGATTCTGGTGTGGTACTTTGGGCACACAGCCATATGCTTCCATTGTAAGTGACTGCTACCAAATACGTCTAGATTTGTATGTTAAAAAATAGAATGGGGGCAGCTAGGTGGCACAGTGGATAGAGCACCGGCCCTGGAGTCAGGAGTACCTGAGTTCAAATCTGGCCTCAGACACTTAACACTTACTAGCTGTGTGACCCTGGGCAAGTCACTTAACCCCAATTGCCTCACTAAAAAAAAAATAGAATGGATTGGAAAAGTTTGACATCCTCAGATGTGATTTCCTGGCTGGTTCTTTTGACTCAAGTACCCCCTTTACAAAGTGGGTACTTTCTCTCTGAACAGATCATCTTTTACAGATGGGGAAACCAAGGCTCGGAGAGATTGAAATAATTATCCCATGGCCACAAAGCTAGTGGGAGTTAACAGAGGCAGAGTTTGAACCCAGGTCTTCTTGACCCCCAAGTTCAATGTTTTATTCCCTTTCCTATAAGAAATAGGAAATAGAATATCAGGAAATCTGGTCTGTAATAAGAGAGGGAGGGAAGGTAGAATGGGAGAAATCAAGACATGCCCACTTTCAGAGGCATGTGAATACGTTTCGATTAGATTCGACAAACCCTTGCCAAGTGCCCACTATCATCTCTCTGCAATTACTAGCTCTGTGACCCTGAACAAATCCCTTAATCTTTCTTGACCTCACTTTTGTCCTCTACAAAATGAGGCAGTTGAACTAGACGATCTCTGAGGTCCCTTTATACTCCAAATCTATGATTATGGGTTCATGAGATCTTTAATTTAGAGCTGGCAGAGACATTAGAGGTCAACCCTGAGAGGAGCTAGAGGATGCTCAATGCAAAGACATGGAAAAGGAAGATGGATCATCTCTGTGCTAATGAGGACACTGTTGTGGCGGTTCAGTGGTTTTCCAGTCGTGTCTGACTCTTTGTGGACCCATTTGGGGATTTTCTTGGCAAAGATACTAGAGTGGCTTGCCATTTCCTTCTCCAGCTCATTTGACAGATGAGGAAACTGAGGCAAATGGGGTGAAATGACTTGCTCAGGGTCACACAGTTAGTATCTGAGGTCAGATTTGAACTCAGGTCTTCCTGACTGGAGGCCTGGTGCCCTATCCCCTTGCCCCACCTAGCTGCCCAGTGGCTCTGTGTTACGGACTCCTCTGGCAGCCTCAGAAAGCCTCTGGATCCCTTCTCAAAATCATATATATATATATATATATGTATATATATATATATATATATATATTTTTTTTTTTGGTGGGGCAATGGGGGTTAAGTGACTTGCCCGGGATCACACAGCTAGTAAGTGTCAAGTGTCTGAGGCCAGATTTGAACTCAGGTAATCCTGAATCCAGGGCCAGTGCTTTATCCACTGCGCCACCTAGCTGCCCCTCAAAATCATATTTTTAAATGCATCTAATGAGTATAAGCCCAGTGCTCCATCTACCTAGCTGCCCCAAATCAGTACCCTAGAGATCACCAAGTTCAATTCATCTCAGTATACACATCAGGAAACTGAGTCCCAGTTTCCTGGTGGAGGAATCTGCCCATGGTCACACTGAGAATATATCTGAGGCAGGATTTGAACACTTGTCCTCTAACTCCAAATGCCATGCTCTTCTCATTTGGTCATTAGGAGGTCACTGATGAACTTAGAGAGACGTTTTAAATGAATGGTAAGGACAGAGACCACATTGCGAGGGGTTAAGGGATGAGTTGGTGGTTAAGAAAAAAATGTGGCATGCAAGATAAAAGCACTGGGCTTGAAATCAAGAATCCTGGATATGAGTCCCATTCCTCTTAGCTTGTTAACACTCACCCACAAGGTTGAAATGGGTGAAGTGTTTGAGCATGGGTTGGCCTACATGGCCCTTACCATGCCTTCCAGCTGACATTCTATGGTTCTCAAGCAAAATGAATTACACTGTCTCCAATCCCACCCTGCCTTAGAATTCTTAACCCAGCCACGAAGCAGCATTGTCTCTTCTCGGAGCTCTCCAAAGAAGACGAGCCCAGCAGGCTCCATCAGTGGGTGAAGTATTTCAATGTCTTACAGTGTGATAGGAAGTTCCTCCAGATTTCTAATTTGAGTTCTTCAGAGGGACCATGAGCAAGTCATTCACTTCTCTACATCTCAGTTTCTTCACCTGTTAAAAGGGGAGGGGGATTCCTCTAGTACCTCCCACAAAGGATACACAATAATATTAATAGTTAGCATTTATATAGCTCTTTTTAACTATAAAAAGGTTACAAAGTATTTTGAATACAAAGTATGTTATAAATATCATCTCATTTGATCCCCACAGAAGCCTTGGGAGGTAAGTGCTATTATCATACCCATCTTATAGATGAAGGAATTGAGGTAGACAAAGGGTTTTATTAATTTATTATTTCTTTATTTTTAACTTTCTTTTTTTTTGGCAGGGCATTGGGGGTTAAGTGACTTTCCCAGGGTCACACAGCTAGTAAATGTCAAGTGTCTGAGATCGGATTTGAACTGAGGTACTCCTGAATCCAGGGCCGGTGCTTTATCCACTGTGCCACCTAGCTGCCCCCTCTTTTCTTTTTTTAGATAGGATTTTATTTTTTCTCCATGATATGTAAAGACATTTTTAGTATTCTTTTCTTTTTCAATTTTGAGTTCCAAATTTTCTCACTCCCTCCCCACCCACTGAGAAGCAAGCAATACATCAATTATACATGTGAAATCATGCAAAACATATTTTCATCAATTATACATGTGAAATCATGCAAAACATATGTCTGTATTAGCCCTATTTCCAAAAAAAGCAAGAAAAATGGAGAGAAAATTATACTTTGGTCTGCATTTAGAGTTCAACACTTCTTTCTCTGGAGGTGAATAGCATTTTTTTTTTCAAAATGAGTCCTTTGGAATTGTCTTGGATCGTTGTATTGATCAGAATAGCCAAGTCTTTCACAGTTGATGATCTTCCCATGTTTTTCTGAAACCAGCTCCCCATCATTTCCCACAGCACAATAATATGCCCCAACTTGTCCCTCCATTTCCCAATTTATAGGCATCCCCTCAATTTCCAATTCTTTAGCACCACAAAAAGAGCTGCTAAAAATATTTTTGTGTAAAGAGGTCCTTTTCCCTTTTCTTTGATCTTTTTGGAATACAGATCTAACAGTGGTATTGCTGGATCAAAGGGTATACACAGTTTTATAGCCCTTTGGGCATAGTTCCAGATTGTTCTCCAGAATGGTTGGCCCAGTTCACTAGTCCACCAACAGTTCATTAGTGTGCCTATTTTCCTCTCATCCCCTCTAGCATCTGTCATTTCCGATAGGTATGAGGTGTTACCTCAGAGTTGTTTTAATTTGCCTTTCTCTAATCAGTAGTGATTTAGAACATTTTTTTCACATGACTATAGATAGCTTTGGAAAACCTCTTGTTCGTATCCTTTGATCATTTATCAATTGGAGAATGGCTCTTATTTTTTTTTAAGTTTGACTCAGTTCTATACTCAGTATATATTTGAGAAATAAGGCCTTTATAAGAGAAATTTGCTGTAAATTTTTTTATATTACTTCATTGTCTATGATACCTTCTAGCATAATGCAGTTTCCCCGATTACCTAGACAGAGATTAAATGACTTTCCCAGGGTCATGTAAGTAGTAAGTATCTGGGGCAAGATTTGAACTTAGGTCTTCTCTACTCCAGGTCCAAGGCTCTATTCACTGAACCGCCTATTTTGCCAACAGGTATGTGTAAAGTATTGTAATAGAACATAAATTGCTACCACTCCTCTTTTCAGAAGTGGGGGGCTATGGCTGTGGAATATTACCTAGAGGAGTCAGACATGACTAATGTGTTTGTTGGTGGGTTTTGCTGGACTTCTTGTTTTTCTATTTCTTTTTTTTTTCAATCTTAACGGTATTTTTTCCAGTTACATGTAAACATAGTTTTCAACATTTGTTTTTATAAGATTTTGAATTCTAAATTTTTCTCCCTCCCTCCCTTCCTTCCTCCCTCCCCAAGACAGAAAGAAATTTGATATAGGTTATATATGTACAATCACATTAAACATATTTCTGCATTAGTCATGTTGTAAAAGAAGAATTAGAACACAAGAGAAAAACCTCCAAAAGAAAAACAAGAAAAAGTATGGTTCAATCTGCATTCAGATTAAAGCATTTTCTATCATGAGTCCTTTGAAATTATCTTGGATCATTGTATTGCCGAGAAGAGCCAAGTCTATCCCAGTTGATCATCATGCAATGTTGCTGTTACTGTGTACAGTACCCTCCTGGTTCTGCTCACTTCACTCAGCATCAATCCACTTCAGTCTTTCCAGGTCTTTCCGAAATCTGCCTGCTCATTGTTTCTTACAGCACAATAGTATTCCATTACATTCATATACCACAACTTACTTGTTTAGCCATTCCCCAATGGATTGGCATCCCCTTGATTACCAATTCTTTGCCACCACAAAGAGAGCTGCTATAAATATTTTTGTACACATTGGTCCTTTTATCTTTTTCATGATCTCTTTGGGATACAGACCTAGTATTGGTATATGCCCTTTGGGCATAGTTCCAAATTGCTCCCCATTGTTTTTCTTTTCCTTTCAAAAATCTTTGTTACAAGGCATGGCTTACTAAGGTATGAAAGGGAGAAGGAATGTGTTCAGAAATAAAGGTGATATAAAAACAAAAGATGTCAATAAAAATATATTATAAAAACCTTAATGTTGCAAAAATGCAGGTGTTGTCTCTCAACTTGACAGTCTGCTTGGGAAAGGTCACCCACTGACCCCTGGGCTCTCTGAGAACAAGGCTAGGGATGCCTGGCTTTAAGGAAACCTAATATTCATGAAAAGCCAGGCTTACAAAACAGCTAAGTTAAGAAGTAATTTTTACAAGTCCTTGACAAAAGGATCATGGGCTTTGTGAAGAAATTCATCATGGGTTCTTTAGTGAGCTCTCCCAGCTTGAACGGGAAAACATTTGCAAAGTCAAAAAGCGCCTCCTTGTGGCTATAAGCTGACAATACATGAGTATTCTCAGTGAAAACGATGCCTTTATTTTATAGAGATTATAGAAAAATTAACTTGATGTTACTATTAGAGATTATGCATTTGATCTGGTGACTCTAGGACTAGAATAAAACCTTCTGCATGCTTTGCATCAGGACTGCAGCAAACGCCATCCTAAATTTAGGATTGTTTGCTCACCCCAAACCCAGTCACCCTTCTTGTTTTGTTTTGGTGTTTGGTTTTTGGTTTTTGGTTTTTTTTTTGGTGGGGCAATGTGGGTTAAGTGACTTGCCCAGGGTCACACAGCTATTAAGTGTCACGTGTCTGAGGCTGGATTTGAACTCAGGTTCTCCTGAATTCAAGGTCAGTGCTTTATCCACTTCGCCACCTAGCTGCCCCCAGTCACCCTTCTTAAAGATGCTTCCTGAGTAAGGGAGAAAAATAACCAAACTGTCTCTATCCTGAGATCCAGAGATTCCACTGCTGGACATGTACCCCACCCCCAACAAGGTCAAAGGTAGAAAGAAAGGGCCCAGAAACACCAAAATGTTTGGAGCAGGGCTTTTTGTGGTAGCAAATCCCTGAAAAGAAAGTAGATGCCTATCAGCTGAGGTGTGGCTAAACAAATTGGGGTGCCAGGGTGTAAGGAAATATTGCCTTATTGTAAGAAACAGGGAAAAAGGAAAATTCAGAGAATCATGGGGAGACCTACACAGATTGATGTAAAGTGCTGCCTATTCCTCACACAAGACACTTCATACCACATCTCTGTGACTTTGTGGCTGTCCCTCAAGCCAAGAAAGCACTTCTTCCTCACCTCCAACTCTTAGAATCCTTAGCTTTCTTAAAGGTACAGGCCAGGTATCACCTTCTGCATAAGGTCCCTCCTGGTTCTGCCAGCGGCTAATGCCTCTCACTTGTATCTATTTTATGTGTATATTATATGTATATATTCACATATGGGTATATGTACATATTAATTTACAAGCATTTATTACCAGCATAGTAGTATTATCTACTATGTACCAGGCATGTGCAAGGCACTGGGAATTCAAAGATAAAGAAGAAAATAGTCTCTTCTTAAGGAGCTTATATTCTTTTTTTTTTTTTTTGCGTGGTAATGGGGGTCAAGTGACTTGCCCAAGGTCACACAGCTAGTGTCAAGTGTCCGAGGCTGGATTTGAACTCAGGTACTCCTGAATCCAGGGCCAGTGCTAGCCGCCCCCAGGAGCTTATATTCTAACAGGAAATCTATGCCTATGTCTATATCTCTATCTCATAGAACAGTAGTTAGTAATAAAGGAGAGCCAAGAGAATACACAATCACGATAATGTAAACCAAAAAAATATATTGAAATGAAGTGCAGAACTGAGTATTTATGACTAATCTTGGTCCTGACAAGAGATGAGGAAGTACCGCCCACCTTTTGGTCAAGAGGTGGAGACTATGGGTGCAGAATGTTGCTTACACTGTAAAATATAGTTGCTTTGTTGGTCAATTTTGCCTAACTGGTTTGCTTTGACTCTCTCCTTGACTACTACTACTACTACTTCTTCTCTTCTTTTTCTTCTCTTCTTTTCTTCTTCTTCTCCTCCTACTCTTCCTCCTTCTCCTTCTCCTCCTTCTCCTCCTTCTCCTCCTCTTGCTCCTCCTCCCCTTCCCCTTCTCCCACCCTCCTCCCCTCTCTGTGTTTTGGATTTAACATCTACACAACTTCTATGGTAATTAACCTAACATGGCTAAGTAACTTAACATGGCTCCTGACACTTAGGGAGCATTTAATAAATGCTTGCTGATTGATGAGTTGATTTGTTACAAAGGGAAAATTTCATGGAGATGGAGGTGCAATATATCAATTAATCACTAATTGAGGCAATCGGGGTTAAGTTACTTACCTAGAGTCACACAGCTGGTAAGTGTCTGAGGCTGGAATTGAACTCAGTTCTTCCTGACTTGAGGGCTGGTGCTTTATCCACTGTGCCACCTAATCCCTATTAAAAAAAAAAAAAAAGACATCACTATGGTGGCTAAAATGACCAGATTTGAACTCAGGTCTTCCTGAATCCAGGGCCAGTGCTTTATCCACTGTGCCACCCCTGAATCTAATCTTAATTTTTTGTACTGAAAATTGAGTTTTTCTTGTATATCATCCTAAAGAAATGGAGAAAAACTACTCTGTATTTTTCCAAATAATCCCATTTCATATAATATAATTAAGCAGTCCTTCTTGGGCCTTCCTAAAGGCAGGTAGGTGGCTCATTGGTTACAGTTCTAGGCCTGGGGTCTGGAAGACCTGAGTTCCAACCTTGCCTCAGATACTTGCTAGCTCTGTGACCCTGGGCAAGTCATTTAACTGCTATCTGCCTCCGTTTCCTCAGCTGTAAAATGGGGTTAATGGGGCAGCTAGGTGATGGAGTGGATAAAGCACCAACCCTGGATTCAGGAGGACCTGAGTTCAAATGTGGCCTCAGACACCTGACACTTACTAGCTGTGTGACCCTGGGCAAGTCACTTAATCCTCATTGCCCCACAAAAAAAAAAAATGGGGTTAAAATAACCCCCACTAGGGCAGCTAGGTGGCGCAGTGGATAAAGTATTGGCCCTGGATTCAGGAGGACCTGAGTTTAAATCCAGCCTCAGACACTTCACACTTACTAGCTGTGTGACCCTGGGCAAGTCACTTAACCCTCATTGCCCCACAAAAAAAGAAAAAAAAAGAATACTAGCCCCCACCTCCCAGAATTGTTATGAGAACCAAATGAGCTAATATTTGTAAAGCAGATAATAGCACAACGCCTGGCACATGGTGAGCACTTAATAAATGCTCCTTTCCTTTCCTTCCTTCCTCTATGTCTTCCTTCCTCCTATTTCTTCCAGGACTACCTGGTGATCTGAAAGCATGAACAGATTTTCCCAAAGTGCTTGAAGTCCAACCAGGAAGTTAGTTGGGCCTCGGGAGAGCCTGGTGCTGGATCAGGCAGGGGAAATCAAGGTCCTTATCCAATTTCTGACATTCTCTGAATGCCAGTTTCCCTCTCTGAGTCTCAGTTTCCCCATCTGTAAAATGCAGATAACATCTACTAACCTCACAGGGCTGTTGTGAGGATCAAAGGTGATAAAGTGCTTTGCAAACTTTATAGCACTAGATATGTCAGTCGTCGTCGTAGTTGTTGTTGTTTCCAAGGACACCAATGGACCAGGCCCCGAGGTGAAGAGGAAACAACAGGTTGGATTGAATTGGGGAGATCACTCTATTACCAACGCGAAGCTTCTCATGAAACAAAGGCCCATATTTTCTTTTTTCTTTTCTTTCTTTTTTTTGTGAGGTATTTGGGGTTAAGTGACTTGCCCAGGGTCACACAGCTAGTAAGTGTCAAGTGTCTGAGGCCAGATTTGAACTCAGGTCCTTCTGAATCCAGGGCCTGTGCTTTATCCACTGTGCCACCTAGCTGCCCCTAAAGGCCCATATTTTCAATCCTAACATTTCCCTGGTGGTGGTAGTAAAATGTTGAACATCACTACCCCCAAAGAACCAAAAATGAGCATTACTCAAAGAGTGGAGGGAAGGTTCATGGTAGATATGAGCAGGCCAAAATATAAAACTAATGAGAAACTCCAAAGACATCATCATAGAATGGTAGGATAGGAAGAGAAGATGGGTGGTTCACACAGCAAGAGGATGACAGGTGGACAACCACAGTACTCAACTGGTAGATAGCCTTGTGATGTCAGGAGAAAATGAGGAAGGCTTCTAGAACATTGAGTGAACCCCTCTTTTGTAGATGGCCAGGAGGAAATAAATGAGAGCTACATAGAATGGACAAGCCCTGATGGGGTAAAAATCTATATCATTGGGAAAGACTGGCTCCCACACAAGTCATTTCAGTATTACTCTTACCCTATCCTAAAACCAAGGTAATAACAGAAACTTTAAAGGTGCTTCTCTTTAAGCACTTTAAACAAGGTCTATATATATATATATATATATATATATATATATATATATATATATATATATATATATATATATATATATATATATATATTTGGCAGGGCAATGGGGTTAAGTGACTTGCCCAGGGTCACACAGCTAGTAAGTATCAAGTGTCTGAGGCCGGATTTGAACTCAGGTACTCCTGAATCCAAGGCCAGTGCTTTATCCATTGCGCCACCTAGCTGCCCAAAGTCAATATATTTTTAAAACCCACATTCAAAAAGCTAGAGACATAGAAAACAACTCAATTCTTTGTTCTTTAACCTACTCATTATTTTGGATTTCATTGTTAAATCTCCATTTGTGTCTGTATCTTTTGTTTGTAGTCCCTGAACCAATTGTTGTTTTCATTGCATCATGGTCCATAAAGGCAGTTTTAACTATTTCTGCTTTTTTATAGCTGCTTACAATATCTCTGTGCCCTAGTAATGGTCAATTTTTGTAAAACTTCCCTGTGGTGCTGAGAAATATACAACTTCTATGGTAATTAACCTAACATGGCTAAGTAACATGGCTCCTGACACTTAGGGGGCATTTAACAAATGCTTGCTGATTGATTAGTTGATTTGTTACAAAGGGAGGATTTCATGGAGATGGAGGGGCAATATATCAATTAATCACTAATTGAGGCAATCTTGATTATCTTAGAAGAAATTGTTTCTAGTTCAAAAGGATTTTTTTAATCTCATAAAAGTATTCATGGGAGAAGATCTTTCTTTCAGTTCTATTCCACCCAAAATAAAACAACTTTCAAAACATATCTATACATAAACCATCGTATAAAGTTAAACTGTGATTTCTTCAGTGTAGGGAGTTCCTAGTCTAGAAACTCCCTCCGCTAATGCAGATCAGTTTATAACTTACAGTCTTGGAGAATTGCTAGGGGCACTGAGAATTTAAGTGACTTGCCCAGGATCACAGCAAGTATATATCCGAGGCAGGATTTGAATCCAGGTCTTCCTAACTCCAAGGTCAACTTTGAATCCTGATGCTGAACTGTCTCCTGCAACTCTGTAACAATATTAAGCTCCATCCTATTCCTAATAGGGCATAGTTGTCACTACTGACACAAAATAACCAAATGGAAGGGGCCCCTCTCTACTGGATTTTTTGTCAATTAAATAAAAGTCAAGAGAAGTGTTTTTTCAGAAGTGTTTTTTTTTTTTTTTACTAAAAGGTCCAGAATTCAAACCTATAACAATGAGAGACAAGATTCTCGCAAAGAATCTAAGTATCTCACTTTGACTCCATGACATATAAAGAAACTGGAGATGTTGAACATGGAGAAGAGAAGACTTGAAAAGAGGAGAAACACCATAGTTGGGTCCAAGTATCTGAAAGATATGGAAGAGAGATTAGACTGGTTCTGTAGGCTTGTGGACTCAAAGTCAAGAAGATCTGAATTCAAATCCCATTTCAGACATTTAATAACTATAGGACCCTGGGCAAGGATCCTCTATCTGGCTCCCAGTTTCCACTTGTGGAAAATAAAGGGGTTGGATTCAGAAGAGTCTAAAGTCCCTTGTAGGGATGACAGACATCACTGGGAGTACAAATCCCATATCAGATCCTTCCTTCAGAGACTTGATGGTCTCTGAAGTCCCTCCCAGATCTGGAATCCTGTGAACCATCCATTCCACCAGCCAGTGATTTCTAGAACTTGGAATTCTGCCCAATTCCCTACCTGTCTTTAGTTATTCCACTCTCCAAATTCCTCAAGTCCTTTTAAATGCTACCCAAGGAGAAAATAAATCTCAACAGGGATTAAAATAAATTACCTGATACAACAGGATTTGACAGAGTGAATTCTAGCCAGCAAACTGTGCATTCCTTAGGGAAAGAAATCATGGAGGCTTACTCTGAGATGACCTGTAAATTAACATAAGCCTTTTCTGAGTTACTTATGGGGGTCCTTGGGTTTCTTATCGCACTGCAATCTCAGTTTAGGTTTCTTGCAAACTCTGCTTCTTTGCATCAATGGAGGGCATTTCCATGTTAGAAGTTCCTTACACTGATGCCATCACAGGTCTGGATAAAGAAAGGGAGAGTGGATTTAAAAAAAAAACATTTAAAAAGATATTTTCCCTCAAAAAAATCTTCCTCCTAGTATTCAAATGCACACTTTGAAAGGAAGCCAGAAACATCACACAGTGATATTCCAGTTGAATCAGTAAGGAAATTTCCAAAGCTAAGGAATACAGTAAAATCTTCCACAGTCGCCTGTTGAGGGTGCAGAGGGAAGCTGGGGCTCTTAAGGGCTTTGCCAGCAGAGCTCAAGTCCTGGGAGGTCCTGCCAATCCCGAAAGGCTTTGAATACAGCCCAGTGGCCCAGATTATACATCTGACATTAAAGGACCAGACTGGTCAAGTTTGGAAAAACACATCAGTGAAGCACTGGCTACCCCTATCTTCAGATTTAGAGTCAAAGGACCTGAGTATGACTCTTCCTTCTACCATTCACTGATTGTGAGATCTTGGGCAAGTCACTGACTCTCTGGAGGATTCAGCCTCCTCTTTGGTAAAATAAGGATGTTGGATTAAATGACCTACATTGTCCTTTCAAGCTCCAAATTGATGGGCCTGGATGACAAATTTTTTCAATGTATCAAGCCCTTACTGTATGACCTTGGATTAGTCACTTACCTTTTCTGAGTCTCATGTGAAGGAGAGGGGATTTGGTCTTCCCTAGGGGACCTACCAAGATGCTGGCGACCTTCTTAACTTTCTCTTCACATCATGAGGACAGAAAGTCAAGTTAGGTCAAATCAAATCTTGCTTTTTCATCTCCCCATCATGGCTTCCCTGGCTTCCTCCAAGTCTTGGCTAAAGTCCTACCTTCTGCAGCAAGCCTTTCTTGGTCCTCTTTCATCTTAGTACCCTCCCTCAGAGATCACTCCCCTCCTGTCTCTATCTTGTCTGTACATGGCTGTTCTCCTGTTGTCTCCCCCATTAGACTGTGAGCTCCCTGAGGGCAGGGACTGTCTTCTTTTTTGTATCCACGTTGCTTAGCATGGTGCCTGGTTCATAGTACGTCCTTAATAAATGCTTATTAATAGTGCTGTGCTGTAAGAAATTAAGGTTATGAATTTAAAGTAGCATAGGGAAACATGAAGCTAAGTAAAGCAAGCAGAACCAGGAAAACTATTTGCATAATGAGTACAACAATGGAAATGGAAGTAACAAAACAACAGACTGAATGCTAAGTGATTATCATCATTAAGTTTGACCCTGAAGAATAAATATAAGAATGTATCCCTCTCCCTTCTTTGTTAGAGGTGGTAGCCAATGGGTATGGAGCACTGATCATGTTTGTAGAGGTGGTGGTCTATGGGTATGGAGCACTGGATATATTTGTAGAGGTGGTGGTCTATGGGTATGGAGCACTGACTATGTCTGTAGAGGTGATGGTCTGTGGCTATGAAGCACTGGATAGATATATTTGTAGAGGTCTCTGGGTACGCAACTCAATGTCAGACTCATTTGAGTGTCTATTACTGGTTCAGAACAGTTTTATTTCTCTCTTTTACATTCTTTGTTATAAGAGTTGGCTCTCTCTGTGAGAAGAAGGAAAGGAACAAATTGGGAAATGAAGGAGATATCAAAACAAAGGTAGAAATTTTAAAAACCTTTAACGAGATGAGCCTTCGTTTTAGGGAGAAGCCTGGGTTGATTAAAAAAGTTTTGGTACTTTCCTGAAGCCCGCTCTCTTCTTGTTTAAATTTGGACCCAACTTCTTGTTCATTTGCACCGTCTAATATCCCAGGTGCACATACTGATGGGCAGCCCCTACAATGTGTACATTCAGATGCATGTCAGAATCTGGACAATAGATATGCTTCATCCAAAATGGCCCCAACCTTTGACCTCTTTTATCTCACTGCTAGGCATATGTCTCAAAGAGGTCAAAGGTAGAAATAAAGGTCCCACACATACCAAAATCACACAATCACAGAATTTTAGAGCTGGAAGAAACCTTAACAGCCATCCTAACCCAAAAAGGAGTCCCCTTGATAATATACCCAATGGGGGCAGCTAGGTGGTGCAGTGGGTAGAGCACCAGCCCTGGAGTCAGGAGGACCTGAATTCAAATCCAGCCTCAGATACTTACTAGCTATATGACACTGGACATGTCACTTCACCCTGTTTGCCTCAGTTTCCTCATCTGTAAAATGAAGGGGAGAAGGAAACGGCAAACTGCTCCAGTTATCTCCACCAAGAAAACCCCAAATGGGATCACGAGAGTCAGACACTGCTGAAATGACTCAACAATAACAACATGTGGCAGGAACTGTGCTAAGCACTTTACAGTTATGATATCACTTGATCCCTCATGGCAATGCAGGGGGCGGGGGGCGGATAGATGCTGTTTTATCTTCATTTTATGTTCTGAAGATGAAAGCTAGCTCCAGGTGGGAGGGGAGCTGGTACAGAAACAAATAAGGAAAAAGAATGTGGCAGAAGGGAGTAGAGCCAAACTGGTGATCACCAGAGTCCTCTGGCCCTCAAAGCCCACCACCAAGGAGCTGAGGGGACAAGTCCGTTCTCTTGGAAAGATAGAATTACTGGGGGAGGGGGAGGGGAAGCAGGTGGCACAGTAGATAAAGCACTGGTCCTGGATTCAGGAGGACCTGAGTTCAAATCTGGTCTCAAACACTTGACACTTACTGGCTGTGTGACCCTGGACAAGTCACTTAACCCTCATTGCCCTGAAAAAAAAAAGATGGTATCACCAGGCCAGGGATGATTTTTTAAAAACACCTTGATTTCTAGCCCCTCTGGGCGCACAAAGCCAACCCCCAACCTGCATCAGCCTAGGTTTCTGAATGCTCACAAACTCCATTACCTTCCTCCGTGTAAAATTGCTTCCGTGTCCTGTTCCAGCTGCAATGAAAGAGGCTCCCTTGGTTTTGGTTGTTGCTTCCCCTGGAGACTTAACCCTGAGGAAGGCAAGAGCTACTTCTTAATAATGGACACCACAGGTGAAGAACGTTCAATCAGTCAAACAAACTTACTGAGTGCCCGGCACAGTATTAGAGCAGTGGATGCCAAGCCAAAATGGTAAGGCCCCTCTACCACAATTAACAGCCCTTGACTGAGTCCCTACTCTTAATGGGCTTAGAGAGTTGTTGGAGCACTGAGACGTTAAATGAAATCAACAAGCATTTATTAAGTTCCTACTATGTGCCAGGCACTGTATGAAGCCCCACAGAAAACATGAGCTGATCACAGCTCTGTTGTTGGTGAATGGGCCATCTGCTTTCTAAATGAACATTCTTTCCATTTAAAAATTAATCAAGGGGGCAGCTAGGTGGCACAGTGGATAGAACACCGGCCCTGGAGTCAGGAGTACCTGAGTTCAAATCCGACCTCAGACACTTAACACTTACTAGCTGTGTGACCCTGGGCAAGTCACTTAACCCCAATTGCCTCACTAAAAAAAAAAAATTAATCAATAGCGAATGGTTAATTCAGTGCCAGCTGTTTTCTCCCACCTACCACCCTCATTTGTATTTCTTCAGAGAATGTGTAACCCTGGTTGAGTCACTCAACCACTGAACTTCTCCATTAGGAAAAAGACAATGATTTCAGGTCAGTCGTTTTTCAGACTCGTCCAAATCTTTGTGACCCCCTTTGGGGTTTTCTTGGCAGAGATATTGGAATGGTTTGCCATTTCCTTCTCCAGTTCATTTTACAGATGAGGAAACTGAGGCAAACAAGGTGAAATGACTTGCACAGCGTCACACAGCTAGTGTCTGAGGCCAGATTTGAACTTGACACTGTACAAAAATCAGTGTTTATCCAGTACCTCATACCTAGTAGATGATTTGTTCCGTTGAAAACAGAATTATGAAGGTAATTATACTGTTTTTTCCTTAGAAATAGTACAGCATGGGGCAGCTAGATGGCGCAGTGGATAGAGCACCGGCCCTGGAGTCAGGAGTACCTGAGTTCAAATCCGGCCTCAGACACTTAACACTTACTAGCTGTGTGACCCTGGGCAAGTCACTTAACCCCAATTGCCTCACTAAAAAAAAAAAAAAGAAAAGAAAAAGAAATAGTACAGCGTGGTAGATAACAGGCAGGGTCCTATACTGGCTGTGATATCCTGGGCAAGTAACAACCTCTCTGTGCTCTAATTTTGGTTCGAAGAGGTAGAAGGGACTTTGGATATTATCTAATCTAACTCTCTCATCTTATAGATAAGGAAACTGAGTCCTAACTTGCCCGAGGTCACAGAGGCCAGTCAGTGTCAGAGCTGGGATTTGAACCCAGGTCTTCTGACACCAGCATCAATGTGTTTCCCATTGTACTGAGTTTCCTTCTTGTGTTAGAGCAAAATCACAGACCTGGCCCATCAAAATAAAATTAATTCCCGAGTCACAACTTCTCGGAGCTTGCACTGAGACTGATCGCCCTGGGATCCGCCTGCATCCAAGCCTCTCCACACCAGCCCCAGCCAGCCCGAGGTTAAAGCTCTGTGACCCTTTGGAGGCGTATCCCCAGAGACCTGAGCAGCTTTGGGACTTCTCTGCTGCTCAATGATGCTTCCCCTTGAGGCAAACAAGAGCAGCTAAAGAACAGAGGGTCATGGGGGTAGCTAGGTGGTGCAGTGGATAAAGCACCAGCCCTGGATTCAGGAGGACCTGAGTTCAAATCCGGCCTCAGACACTTGACACTTACGAGCTGTGTGACCCTGGGCAAGTCACATAACCCCCATTGCCCTGCAAAACAAACAAACAAACAAAAGAACAGCGGGTCCAGGTATGTCTGTCCTAGGTGAGGAGGAGCATCCTGTGGGGCTGCAGGGCACGTGTCATTTTCACCAGGTGTGTTTCCAGAGCCGGGGTTGGGGGAAGCAAGATAAGAAGGGTGGTGTGATGGGGAATGAGCTGGACTGGGAGCCAGGAACGCCTGGGTGGGAAGCCCGGCTTGGAAGCTGTTATAGCAGCGTGCCTCTGGATGGGTCATTTTGCTTCTCTTTGACTCAGTTTCCTTAGCCCTGGAGTCAGGAAGACCTCAGTTCAAATCCAGCCTCAGACACTTCCTAGCTGTGTGACCCTGGGCAACTCACTTCACCTCTTTCTGCCTCGGTTTCCTCATCTGTAAAATGGGGATAAAAATAGTGCCTACCTTGTTTTGTTTTGGTTTTGTTTGGGGGTTTTGTTTTGGGAGGTTTTTTTGTGCTTACCTTGTTGAGAGGATCAAATGATATCATGTCTGTAAAGCACTTAGCACAGGGGCTCCATAAATGCTTCTTTCTTTCCTTACTCTCTGGGCCTCATTTTCCTCCTGTTTGTTGTTGTTGTTGTTTGGGGGGTTGTTTGGGGTTAAGTGACTTGCCCAGGGTCACACAGCTAGTAAGTGTTAAGTGTCTGAGGCCAGATTTGAACTCAGGTCCTCCAGAATCCAGGGCCGGTGCTCTATCCACTCTGCCACCTAGCTGCCCCTTCTCCTGTGTTTAAAAAAAAAAAAAAAGAGGAGGTGGCTGGTCTAGAATCTTTAATATGGATTTCAGCTCTAATATTCTGTGATTCTATGTCTGTCTGATACCACTCACTCACACACACACACACACACACACACACACACACACACGCATGCACGCACACACGCCTTCTCTTCTCTGACCTAAATATCCCTTCAATGGTTCACCCTATGATATGTTTTCCAGTCTCATCACCATCCTGGCTGCCACCCCCTGAGTGCTTTCCAGCTTGTCAATGCCCTTCCTTAGTGATGATGCCCAGAACAGAACAGGGTGCTCTGGACATGTCCTGACCAAGGCAGAGGACAGGACCATCACCCCCTGGCCCATTCGGACCCTTCCTACAACCCAACATGGTGCTACCTTTCCACTCCCATTGGGTCAAAGTCATAGACCTAGGGCTCAAAGAAGCCTTAGCCTTAGAGTCTGTCTAGTCCAACCCTCTGGTTTTACTCATGAGGAAATTCAGACCCTGGCAGCGACTAAGTGTCAGGACCAAAATTTGAACTCTGATCACTGACTCCAAATCCAGGGCTCTTTCCATCACCCCATAACAGTGCCTCAACAGCAATGGAACAGGGTCAGAGATAAAGCAGGGAATAGTTTAAATTGGGAGGAAAATCCATCATTTGACTTTTGATTCACTACCAAATGGCTTCTCAAAGAGAAATGTTCTAAAATTAATCTTCTTCCCAAACCTAAAATCACTTGTCATGAATTATATTCTTTTATTCTGGAAAACCTGCAGCATTGGCTACAGCAAAGAGAGCTCATTTGGTTTCACTTATAAGAAAAACTGGGGATGTATATTATATATGTGTGTCCATATACACAGGGATATGCTGGGAAATGTTTAACAATTAGCTGCACAACATGCTTCTAAGTTTAATCTGCATCCATAACATTTTCTCCAACACTTTCTAAAATCTAGATAAACATCAGAACAACAAATCAAGCCCTGATTTGTAGCATTTGCCAATTTCTGGGGTGGAAATGCTCACACTGAAAATTTAACAATCAACTAGATTGTTAGACACCAAAGCATCCAACATGCCACTTTACATATACATCCACATCTACACAAACATACGTATACTAGAAGAGAGAAAGAAAAAGAGAAGAAGGAGAGAGGAAAGGAAGGAGGGAAAGAGAGAAAGGAGTAAAGAAAAGAAGGAAGGAGGGAAGAAAAGGAAGAAAAGAGGAGGGAAGGAGAAAAGAAGGAAGGAAAGATAAAGGGAAGGAGGAAAAGGGGAATGGAAAGGAGGGAGGAAGGGAGGGAAAGGAGAGAGGAAAAAAGAGAGGGGAGGGAGAAAGAGAGAAAGGAAGGAAGAGAAAAAGAGAGAGAAAGAAAGAAGGAAGGAAGGAAAAAGAAAGAAAGAAATTGATGATTAACAGCCTAGCCCATAACATCAGGGAAATGCCAAAATGACAAGCCATTTTAAATTCTGTGGATTGGGCTATGTCAGAATAACCATCACTTGTCACTTTGGGAGGCTTCATTTGAATGCTATGAATTACTTTCCTTAGCAACCACATTTAAAATGTTCTTCTGGAAATACATGTGGTGCCCAGTTGCCTCAGCTCTTGACAGAACAGTGCAGATGTGCCCTATTTTAAGAAAACCCAATATACAGAAATCCAGACTTATAAAACAGATAAATTAGAGTGTGGCTTATTCACATTAAACAGAAGGGGGAAAAGAATCTTCTCTTCACAAAAAAGATTCAGCACTCAATTCCCTTAAACTATGACTGTTGCCCCACTTCTGTAGTGTATTGGTTGGTTGGTTGGTTGGCCTTTGTTCCTGAAGAGTACTGGGACATCGGGGTGATGTCATAACTTGCACTGAACTGGATTTAAGTGAGGGCAGGCTGTGCACCTTAGGGTGGAAGGAAATAAGATTTTATTAAGTGAGGAATGCACTGGGAGAAAGGGAAAGGGAGAGATGGAAAAAAGCATTAAAAAGGCAAGAAAAAGCATATGGAGTGGAGGGGAAGATGGGGAAGGTGCAGGGGAGTGAGTAAGCCTTACTCTCATCAGAATTGGTTCAAAGAGGTAATAACATACATACTCAAGTGAGTATAGTAATATATCTTGCCCTGCAGGAAAGTGGGAAGGGAAGGGTATAAGGGGGTTGGGGATAAAGGAAGGGAGGGCAGATTGGGGGAAGGAGCAGTCAGAAGCAAAACATTTTGAGGAGGGATAGGGTAAAAGAAGATAGAAAATAGAGTAAATATCAAAGAGAGGGAATAGGATGGAGGGTAATACAGTTAGCAATAGTAACTATGAAAAAAAATTTGAAGCAAGTTTGTCTGATAGGCCTTAGTTCTCAAACACATAGAGAACTGAATCAAATTTGTTAAAATGAGAGCCATTCCCCAATTGATAGATGATCAAAAGGCATGAAGTTTTCAGATGAAATAATCAAAGCCACCTATAGCCATATGAAAAAAAATGCTTTAACTATTGATTGGAGAGATTCAGGTCAAAACAATTCTGGGTCCTACCTCATACTTATTGTATTGGATAATAGGACAGTAGAGGAAAATGACAGATGTTGTGGGCGATATGGGGAAAATGAGACATTAATACACTCTTAGTAAAGTTGTACACTGATTCAAACATTCTGTAGAGCAATTTGGAACTATGGCCAAAGGGCTATAAAACCTTGCATACTCTTTGACCTAGCAATATTACTACTAGGTTGGCATCTTAAAAGAGATTTTTTGAAAAGTTGAATTCGAAATTGGAATGATGCCCATTCATTTTGGGAAAGGCTGAACAAATTGTGGGATGAGATTAGGATGGAACACTATTGTGCTGTAAGAAATGATGAGCAGGATGCTATCAAAA